>NC_088202.1:137483635-137812334 GCF_037126465.1 Ornithodoros turicata | reverse complement strand
AAGGAATTGGCAAAGTAACGCGTTACTTTTCACGGCGTTACTTCATTACTTTTTCCGGCAAGTAATTTGTAACGGTAAAAATTACTTTTTCGTACAAGGTAACGGTAACCAATTACCTTTTTTTAGTAACGTGTACAAGTCTGCTCGTAACTAAGGCAAATTCAAGGTAAAGACGGTCTTCATTTACCCCGCACCACCGCAGAGAAGTCAGCACCGTGTGTACGGTTCCTCTAATGAAAACAACTGGATTGGAACTGAGCCTGACGAAGGTTCGTAATTGGAACGTGTTCGGCTATTTTGTCCTCGCTGTTACAGTGGTACTGCAGCATTCCATTAGGGCTGGATCTGCGCAACGAAAGGTGGCTTTGAATTATTGAGCAGTGCGGGATCCATTACGGAAGAGAACCCCAAAGAGCCGGCACCGTGACAACCTGATACAGGTGGAAAAGTGGCTACATATGTTTCCAACGGCGCTGTATATCGGGTGTTCTCTATTGTATCCCATTTGAAGCGCGCGTCCGGCGTCTTCTCTGGCTTTGGTGTTAGAGGAAGGAATCAATTATTACTTGGTGAGGGGAACGTGGTCTTTCAACAGTAAAGGTTTTTTCTTTTTTCTCGCTCGCTCGCTCGCACGCGTGCTACCAATAAGAGGATCTCTCCAGAAGAAGGAAAAGAAAAAATTTGCCCCACGTGACTGTAAAACTTTGCTGTTAGCCAACTTTCGTGGTTGATGTCGTGAAGGTAGGAAGCGTAAGGGGAAAAAAGGTGGGGAGGGGGTCTTTTCGAGCGTCAAAGGGTTCATGGCGTATAGCGAACTGTATACCGGCGGAATTGTGGGGTTGCGCTGCTGCCAATCTTTTATGCGTTGGTTCGTTTTCTTTGAGAAACTGTGTACACGTGTATGAATGTGTGGATGGCATAGCAGAATGGTTGACCCACTTCATGCGCTTCTCGGACGGTTGTTTGAGACGCGACCTAATTCATGCGCGAATATGTGAGGTTTCGTGGACTTGGAAAAAAGAAACGACTGGAAAGGCGCACTGGTCAGATGTCTAAGCCGCTGAAGAAGATCGACTTATGCCCCGAAAGCGTAAAGACGGGATACGCTTACAACGTTTCAAAGAACACACAGGTGGCGAATTTCCCCATTCATGATCATCAATGCATTTGTTGTTCTTTCAAAGATATGGACTCTCGCCCTGTCGTTATGACGATATGTGGAGGATTGTTACAGTAACTCGTGGCCTTAGGTCACCTACGATCAACTACGTCAACTACGATCATGAGCGATGCCTCAGTGGTTGTTCCACAGTCTGATCTTGACTACCTGAGGGTACCTTGACCCAATTTGTGCCACGGACGGCACCAAATTGCTGGTGGCCTTAGCCGGGTACCTGCTTTGTAACAGTGCGGAGACACTCGTTTGTGGCATGTGTAGAGGATGAAACAAACGACTAATTCAAGATGATTGAGATTCGCATCCCTCCATGTAGCAGTATCGCAGAAGGGACGACACCTCTTACTCGTTGCGTTTTCGTGATTTACATGTTCTCGTCGGTTGCGTGCATCACCGGTGCATGTACAGCCCCAAAGCTGTGTGCTTTACCAACAGTAATGACAGCCATGCCCGCTAGAGAGCGCTACAACTACTGAACACCGCTGACAGAAACAAATATGTTCACGCAGCATCACTCTGCGTGCCCCATAAGCTTTCCTCGGTCACAGCAAGTTGTGTTTCACGCATCCGGTCCAAAGAAACCTCACCGGTTATGAACGCTTTGACGCTGCTCCGCCGTCGGCCGTTGTTTGGCGTCGACGCCGACGAAATATTTCGCAATTTCCTGATCGCGCACTTCGAAGAAGAAGAAAAACGCGTTGCTTCTGTGGGGAAAAATGGAAAGGCATTCTTTATTCTCTTCCCGTCATGTTGGTTTATAGATCGGCTTCGCCGCTTATACATCACGACCCGCTAGATATGGCGAGAAGCGTACTAGAGCGGAAAACACTGGTCTGATCGTCTGCCACCCCTCGGGGCGCTCTCGCAAAAACATATATTCGTTTTGAAAGCAAGTTTCTTTCCCTCGAACGTTCGTGCCTGTAGACCGTTCAATCACGAGTACCCTTTTTGTATATATGAGGTGTACCCGTTATTTCGTCCGCTACTTCTTTTTTTTTATTTTTTACTCGTTTTGCGACATGCGCGTGTACTGTCGGAAGTCCTCGCCACGGTTGCCAGGAAATTGCGGCTGGCCTCCGAAAAAAAATGTGGTACTTTCACCGTTGCAGCTAAAGCGGTGTCAGCGCAGGAATGAATGTAAAGCAAAAGTGTGTGTAATGTATGTATATATGTGTAATAAAAAATGTAACAGCGCGGGTAACGCGTGAATGATGGCGACTGAATTATAACGGTAAGCGATCGGATAAGCGATTGGCAGCTTTTTAAAAGTCATCTCCTTCTCCCCCTCTTTCACGTGGCAATTCGTTCCTGTCCTTTGTAAGGTGGATGTGAGCGTGAGTTTGAAAGGGGAAGGGGGAAGAAAATGTTCCTTTTCTTCTTTCGCGGAAGCAGCGGTGGCTTTTAAGCCAGAGAGCAAAGGCTTTTGCATCCATCGCTCCTGTGTGCAAAAAACTACTTTCTAGAAATCATCAAAAGCGAGAATTGGCTCAGGTAATATATACGAGGTGGGAGAAGCGCCTCGGGGAAGCTATGAAGGCACTGCGTTTATTTGCCTTCCCCCCCCCCCCCATTTCCGTCATTTCGTGTATTTGTTTGTGAGTGAATGAAAGATGAAAGTAATGTTTCGAAATATGCTTTTCTCTATTTTTTTTTTCGTGAATCGATGTCTGTGAAGTGTTACGGTTGGATTTAAAATGAGGGATTATCAATCCTTTCGTATGATGGATATCTATAGGGGTACGTGGCTTCTAAGACACATTTTCTCAAGGTGATTTGTCGATGTGCGCGATTGTTGACGCGGGATACAGGCAACAGTGTTCCTTACACGAGCACCGTTCAAAAATATGCAGCCAGTTACATAAAATTAGGTTGTCGTGTAGTACGCTTGATACACAGCAGACTTAGACTTCACCAGCCTCAGGGCTGGTGAAGAGTGACATAGAGTGGGAAGAATCCTGTAAGGGATTTCGCTTCCATCAGTTCAAAGGCAGAGCATTCGTCGCTCGAGATCGAGCGCCACGCCAACAACAAGAGCTGTACAGGTTGATAAAGCTCGGAAGCTGTACCTTGGCTGTATCGACATTTTCGCTGAGATACCACGTGTGAAACAACGAAGAAGAATGACTTGTAGAAAGAGAAAGGCGCAAAACCCGATGACAACGTCTATTTTTCTTCTTTTTCCCCCTGTACGGATTTCGTCCGCGGAATTTTATAAGGTAAGGATTTTATTGGCTGTAATACACGAGAGCATCATTGGTGATGGAATCAAAGTATAGCAAGTTAATGAGCACGCAGCGACCTGTTTGTGTGCCTATCTTTGACGGCTGCACTTATATCTGTATTTATCTATTTCCGATTGGTACGAAGAGCTCGCTTTGCCCCCGTTTTCTTGCTGTTTGGCTTTCGTCAATCATTATCCCCTTCTCACACCCAGCAGCCAATCAAATCTTCCTTACTTCTTCAAGATCAAACACCACCCGTAGCCTTTGATGTAACTATAATGGTAACCTAAGAACGACACGTTTAAAAAAGAGTAATCAGGTAACGTTTAACGTGGCTTGAAACCCTGTCTCGTTCGACAAGCTGTCCATCAGGAGCCATTACGCAAAATATGATCCCTCTGCGGTGTATTATATTTATCAGATTAATTAAATTAATCAATTAAATTTACACACAAAAAAAGTCTGAGAAAGCAGCCGCGGACGGCCGACACGAGCCTCGCGTGACGTAGAGAAGTCCCGGTACCTTTTTTGTTCTTGGTTTCTTTCTTCTCAGCTCACGCGCCCCGTATGCCTGCTTCAGCTGTGCCGCATTACGTCACGAGTCACATGGCGTGGGAAAACGTTACGTCACGACGTTCCCATCGTTCTCCGATACGCTCTTTTCGCGCGCTGTGCCATGTCACCTGCACTCGTCGTTCATTCGCAGGAGCTCATTTTATTCGTTGCAGAACCTGCCACAGCGAAAAACAAAAGAATTTGGGGGCCACCTCAGTGCTTATTTAAGCACCGCCGCATCATTTTACGTCGCGACAGGTAGAGCGCGACGCCGAAACTACAGGAACCACATAGGCGGCCCCTGGTGGCGCTGCAGTGTAATTTCTCCGGCGGACTAACACTGTTTTAGAGTTGACGCACTACATTTCGTGCCTTTCTTAGTTCGAGCACGGGTACGGGAAAATATCACGAGGTTACGCACTATCGTAGAAATGCGGTGTAGTTGGTATGTTGACTTGGTGTGTAAAGAAACGAGCAGCCAGGAAAAAAAACAAAACAAACAACAGAAAAAAAAAATCAAACATGAGGACGAAAAGGTGACAGTGCACACAACGACAGGCTTGTTTGACACACTATATCAACATTCCAACTACCCCCGGAATTTCTACCCTAATACTTTTTTTTTTTTTTCCGATACCTCGAAAGGGGTGGGTTTGGAAGGGTTTATCTCACACACCGTTGAAAGATGCTGATGGTACGCTCGTACCCCGTGACCCGCCCTGCGCGTCAGTACCACGCTTTCCCGATGAAGTACACTCGCATATTAAGCGAGGCACCCGCTCATAATATACTCTAGAGCGGATCCACGGAAGCACGCAGTTGACGCCCGTTTCACAAGTATGGGGATTCAGAAATTATTCACGCAGCAGATGTGGCTCTGCCCATGGCGCATGCGTATCCTTCACTCGGCGCACTCACTGATGTTAGGGGCCGCTTCATCGAATTGGGCCCGCATCACGCGGGGTGGCGGTCGAGTGGTCATTCGTTTCGGGTCAGCAATCAGTTACAGAGAGCTTGGTCGTCAATTTGTTATGCAAATTGCGAAGCCAAAGCTTGATTTAGAGAGGGGTTCGCGATGTCGCGCCCAACTGGAGCGCGGATCACGTGCCTTGGAGTAAGTATATATATATATCTGCATTCTATAAACACGGACGCTTAAATGGGTATCACGAAGCGATCGGTGCGTTTACTTCTGCGTAAGTGGCAAAGCTGTTTCGCATGTTTGTGGCGTAACGCTCGTAATTTAAAAGGAACGCAGTGACGTCCGTTGTAAGCTTGGTTTGCGTGATCCTTACGTAAAAGTCCACACGTAATTGGTGTGGGTAATAGCCGTTGCATCTCGGCGGAAACAAAATATCACTTACCTAATCGGTACTACAGTCAAACTCCTTTACAACGAAACTCAGGGGACAGCAAAAAAAAATCGCTGTAGTGGTATTTTCGTTAAAAAGGTGTTCGCTATAAAGGACTTTGACTGTAGTTGGTAACGGTACACAATCTGTAGCGCTTGAAATGTTCCGAAAAAAAAAAGACGCTGCTTTTGTTTTACACAGCCCTAAAAGAACACATTCTGTCTATACTGACGTGAGCATTGCGAGGCAACAGTAGCTGTGAACAGTGTACAGACGAAGACAGGACATCGGGTATGGTATATGGTAGGGGGCCCAGTGCGCGTGCTGGGCCGACTTCAAGGTCGATCTGTGCTGAGTGCGTGGAAAGCATGCTGGAACCGCATAAGGCAAAACCTCAAGCAGCGCACTTCTTATCTACCAGCAGATGACATTTTAGTCGTTCGTTTAATGTGCCGTGGCTTTCGAAAATCAACGCCAACCGCAAACCTGCGAAATAGAGTAATCCGGAATAGGGCTTTATTGCGTACCCAGAACATTTTCGTTTTCGTGGCGTCTTTTAAGTCCGTAAGCAGAACTCACTCTCCTTTATTGCGTTGCGGAAGCCTCGTGAATGGTGGTTTTCTCTTTGAACGAGGATTTGCACAGTCGGTTGTCTCGCGACGACGCCAACGCTCGTCGGTGCTTAACGCGCGTTCATCCGGGCAACCTGGAAGGCGCACAAGCAATGTAGCTATATATGCAGCAATTTGCATGATGACTCCCTAAGCGACTGCTTTCCCAAAGAAGCGCGCGCGCTCTTTTCGTATACCTGAAGAGCACTTCACAAGATGGCTCTTAGCACACCCCAGAGAGCAGTGACATCAACATCCGAATCATGCGAGTAATAAGACAGGTATGTCGACGAACAAAATAAGACTCCTTTGTCGAGGAAGACGAGCAGATTAAAAAAAAAAGAAAGGTACCTGCGAGAGCCGCATTATGCAGTTTAAATCCCCCCAACCCCTGCACGGGAAGAAATCTTCCCGGTGATAGTTGCATAATGTCGTAATTTCAGGCAGGGGTGAAGGCGCGGACAGGGATGAAAATAACGATGCGGGCTGAGGAAAATTACATATTGCGGGGGGAAAAGAAAAGGTGGTTTTCAAGGAATGGATGAGAGCGGATATGCAAAAGACGGGATGTAGGGTAATGCCGAGTAGATTTCTCGGCAGTCGTGTTGTTTTTCTTTCTTCTTTTCTTTTTTTTTGTGTGTGTGTGCGTGCTTGTAATGTCTTAGAGCGAGGTAGATGTAGGGCAGCCCTGTCTCGGTTGGGTTTGTCTGTTGCATCGGAGGAAAGGATTGCGAGCAGAGAGAGGGGGAGATATATGTTGGAGAATATGTGTGAGTGTGACGGCAGTGATATGGAGAAGTATGTGCTTCGTAAGTTGGCCATGTTGGTAACTTTTTTTTCCCCCCTGAGTCTGGGGAAAACCACAGACTAGACGTTCTACGCAGTGCTTCATCATTTTACGAGCGTCACAATTTAGTAGTTAGTAGAGAACATGCGTAGTTATCGTCTATTCGTCGTGCTTGTCGCCATTAGTGTCATGTTGCTCTCCTCTTTTATCATCATTATTATTATTATTATTTTTGTTACGTCGCCGAAGGTTAAACCGTACCGTTGTGTGTGCCTAATATTGCACTATAATAAAGACTGGTTGGGGTCTCCGTAATTTTTATTTTAATTTATATCTTTCCTTCGCTGGTACGCCCTAACAATGTGGTTTCGATCGTGCACGGGGGATCCACCATACCTGTCTTTCAACCCAAGCAGCACAACATGTTGGCCTAATATTGGCTGTATATTGGCAGTGCTGGTCCTTGATTCAGTGTTGATCCAGTGGGCCGTGTTCCAATATTGGGCAAACATATTGTGAACAAATTAGAATGAGGAACACGAAAGACGTTGTCCTCGTCGTCTTGTGTGTTCCTCAAGCTCTAGGAAATGTTACCAGCGTTCCCCCAAAAAGATACACTGACATTTTATTGAAGCTACATTCAGAGCGAGTTCTCTGGACCAAAAAGTATTGCACAGCGGCATGCTGCACAACTGCATGCTTGCACAACTGCTTGCTTCGCTCACTACAGACAACGCAAGCGAAAGGGGTTTCTTAGTATTTTCGTAGTGATGTCACGAACCTTTCGAGGTTTGCGTTCACAAAAGTTAGCGAAATTCTTCGAAAAAGTTCGCAGAAGTTCGACTTGGAATGCGCATGTGCGCCGATCTCCTTACCGGACGCGGAAGCATATGTTTTACGAGTCGAAAAGCCGCCAAATACTTGCGGTATATTTAAATTATTCTATACTTTTCTGTGTGCTATATATTTATTACATTAGCAAGGTGGATCGGAAGGGAAAAAAGTATATCCGAACCACCTGCTGGCGCGACTGAGACGCCGCCGGGCAAAAACCGTGTTTTCCTGCGCGTCGCTTGTCTTCAAAACATGCCATTTCAAACTATTTCGGAGCAGGCGCAGACAGACGACATAAGGGGAAGGTTTGATAGATGCGGGTGCATTATTACAATCTCCAGCGCACTGCCTGGTGGTAGTGGTTATAAGAACTGTTGTTCTCAATAAACTTTCCGTAGTTGCTAGTCGGTGCCTGCGTGGTGTCTTTCTTTCTCGGTCCCTCTCCGGGCTGCGCTCGTTTCATCGTTAACTTGTGCCGACCAGCCAAACCAATGTTTTCGCACGTTTGACCAACAGACATTTCAATTATAAGAGCTATATTAGTCGCAGCCTTTTCAACTTTTCAGGCCAAAGGCCAAGTCCGCGAACCTTTGCGAACCTCGGCGAATCTGTCTTGAATTTCGAAAGTTCGTCGAACCTCGCGAGCCAGAGGGGTTCGACTGCGAACTGAATTGTTCGCGAAAAGATCACGACATCACTAGTTTTTCGCGTCCGTTCTAATTCGAGAAGACGCCGCTGTGCGGTGCCCCGCGAAGGGTCCGTGTATGCCGCGATAGACGCACACGCTGTGGCCTTAGTGGGTGGACCTCATGACATAAATGTTTGTTCTCGTGCACAAGTGAAAGCAGGCGTCAAGGCGAGGCTGTGTGAAAGCTTCGAAAGCATCGCGTACCCGCAGAAAGCGCATTGATGAGAAACCTCCGGGTCTGTTGCGACGGGCTTCCTGCAGAATAGCGGGCATGACGTGGCATTTTTTAAAAATTCGTGGGCCATTTCTGACCCCCCTCGGAACGTGTTGCGACCCACAGCTTGGCAACCACTGGTGTACACGTAAAGCCAGTGAGAGAGAGAGAGGTGTTATAAAAGTGTCAAGATTATCGTGATGGCGAGGTGAAACTCGCTTGTGTGTGTGTGTGTGTGTGTGTGTGTGTGTGTGTGTGTGTGTGTGTGTGTGTGTGTGTGTGTGTGTGTGTGTGTGTGTGTGTGTGTGTGTGTGTGTGTGTGTGTGTGTGTGTGTGTGTGTGTGTGTGTGTGTGTGTGTGTGTGTGTGTGTGTGTGTGTGTGTGTGTGTGTGTGTGTGTGTGTGTGTGTGTGTGTGTGTGTGTGTGTGTGTGTGTGTGTGTGTGTGTGTGTGTGTGTGTGTGTGTGTGTGTGTGTGTGTGTGTGTGTGTGTGTGTGTGTGTGTGTGTGTGTGTGTGTGTGTGTGTGTGTGTGTGTGTGTGTGTGTGTGTGTGTGTGTGTGTGTGTGTGTGTGTGTGTGTGTGTGTGTGTGTGTGTGTGTGTGTGTGTGTGTGTGTGTGTGTGTGTGTGTGTGTGTGTGTGTGTGTGTGTGTGTGTGTGTGTGTGTGTGTGTGTGTGTGTGTGTGTGTGTGTGTGTGTGTGTGTGTGTGTGTGTGTGTGTGTGTGTGTGTGTGTGTGTGTGTGTGTGTGTGTGTGTGTGTGTGTGTGTGTGTGTGTGTGTGTGTGTGTGTGTGTGTGTGTGTGTGTGTGTGTGTGTGTGTGTGTGTGTGTGTGTGTGTGTGTGTGTGTGTGACGTACTTACACAACGTACTAATATCAAGTCTCTTTCTGCACGTTGCTTTCACTCAAGCTTTAAACCTTCGGTAGAACATCATAAGTTCTTCCCTTCATTGGTAGCGTAACATTTAAACAGAAAGAGAGCAAAAAAGATTGTAAAGAAAAACATGGAATGGTGCATATCAGAGCTTATCGGTTTAATCAGAGGTGTCAGCTTTTCTACTTTTTTTCGCGCCGAAGCTTTTCACCGTAGGCGTAGATCCCTACAGCAGAACATTTGACGCGCACGCTGGTGATTAAAAAAGGCGCAAGAGCATCGGAAACTAGACTCTCCTCTTTTCCTCCTCCTTCTTTTTCTTTCTTTTTCTTTTTTCTTTTTGCGAATGTAGCCAATGAATAATGCAGGAAGGAAACATCCTTTCGCACTGCACACCGACGCCTATACTCCTGCCTTTTGTGGCTCATAAGCAATTTTAAACTATTCCCGGCAGTGTTGCTTTCCTGACGCGGATGATAACTCGGTATTGGCGAGGACGGCAGTCGCTATCGAACAGGAAGCTATAACATTATAACGGCAGAGCGGCTGTTGCCGATGTGAGAGGATTTTCTTTCTTTTTTTTTTTCTTCTTCTTATTCTTTTTTTCCCCCCTTAACCTCTCAATCCAGCGAGTGGACCAAGGAGAGATGGAGCGTGGGCCACGCGTTGTGGAAATTGGATTGAGATGGATATGTGCTGTGGCCGTCGAGCTCTTATTGAGTACCCTGTCTAGTAGGCACGAAGGATAAGTTGATGCATTTAAAATATGTATCTGTGTATTCGTGCTTTCCTCGCGCTACTACTTTTTTTTCTTTCTTTCTTTCTGTTTCGATGTTGTGGGATTTGTTTCGATATCTTTTTTTTTTCCTTTTGCTCGTGCTATTCCCGTGATGCGATAGGCTTGATGTATCTATATATTTTTACATCAGCTGTGTCGCAAGTCATGAACGCCAAGTAGCGATAGCCACTAACGCCGGAATCTGTGTAGCCCCACTTTTTTCTTTAGCTTTTGCGCGATAAGAGATAAGTTTTTCATGACAGTTCTTCGTCAATACCGTGTACTGTGGACGCTCTGGGATGCATCCTTTTGGTATTGCTATTATTCTGTGAAATAGCAGTAAAAAAAGAATAAACGAAGGAAAACCTAGGGAACAAATGTTAACGCCCGAGCAACGAAATATATTGTTCAGTGCCTTAATCGAATGCGTATAGAACGTCTTACGTAGCAGAGCCGTTAGCGCGACCTTCACTTCCAGCGAGGCTTCCTAATGCCATCTGTAAAGTATGCTTCTCCTCACAATGACTCTTACCGAGGTAAAGCACGCTTTACAGGAGCACCGTACTTTATCGTCTGCAGTGGAACGCCTTTAGAATGACTGCCTCGTTTCGTTTTATTTTAGCTATTTACCAGGTCTGTTTAAAGGTACTGTAAAGCAGCACCGATCAAATGTCATTTATTTTGGCTAATCGATAGTCCAAGCCAACTGGACAAAAACTGCGCAAGGTTCATTCCAATCGACGGTGCAATTAATTAGAAAATTACAATTAAAGATTACGGGCAACACTGTACTAAATATTCGAAATGAATCCGTACTCCTGCCACATACGGCGGCAACCACATTGCATGCGTATAACACTGGGCCCGACATAACAATGCACCGTAAAATCCGCCCTTGCAATCCACACAACGATCCACATCTGAGGATAAACGGATAAGCGAACTGAAATGAAATGCTGAGCCGTTGAAAAAAATGTGTCAGACGTTCAAGAAGCCGGACAGCGTCGACTTCTTTGTTCACAGAGGTTCACAGAGAGAGTTTGTTCGTTGGAAAGAGGCCGCGAACAGACGGAGCGCGCAGGCGCAGCAGAGAAGTAGGGAGAGACTCCATCGAACATCGGCCAGCGCTGGGTTACTTCGCAAAAAACACTGTTAGCAGGAGTTTCAAAATGCATAGGTAAACAGGGAAGCTGATAATATGGTTACTAAAATAACGAAGTTCCGGTGTAATAGTGTGTAATACCAATTTTCAGTGTTGCCCGCTGTACAGGGGGTTGTTTGACACCAGGCGTCGCACCGCTCCACTACGCCGCATTTTTCATGGCAAATTAAAAATATTTATAGCGCGTTGGCGGTCGTATGGTTCCGCATATGGTATTTAAAAGCAACAAAGTCTCTACTCACATCACCGGCGTATCATGCTTCTCTACTGCTTTACAGTACCGTTTAACGCTGTTGTTACGTCAAGAAATTACTCGTTGAGTAATTTTTCTAGTTTGCTTAATGGTAAATAAGCGGCTAGGCTGATAACCTTACCTACGGCGGTTACAACGGGTGGCGTCGTTCCCCTTCAATACACAATGTGCTTACAATTTTCTACGATTTACCAACGACTTGTTGAATGCAGTACGAACGCGATAAACACCGCACCGACGCAGGTTCATCAGGAACCCATCATTTGAGCTTTTCTCTGAGCAAATCGCCCGATATCGCCTACATCGCAGCAAACACAACACACCTGACCACCATCAGCGCTTCATCCACTAACAACCTAATTGTGGATGAAACATTAATCGTTGTTGATGAAAATCAGTGTTGAGTCAAGCGCGAAGACATAATGAAATCAGGCTGCGGCGGTGTTTGCCCGACGAGACTTTTCTTGTTTTCCTTCTTCCTATCTTTATCCGTCTGCCAGAAGAGCAGGAGAAGAAGAAGAAGAAGAAAGCGAATAAATAACGGTGCACAATAACGACAGCAGAAAAAAAAAAAAAAAAAAAAAGATACAAGAACGCTTCGAACTTTCTCGACCGGATTACCTCGGTAATTCTTGTTCAGTCGTGTGAAAACGGAACAATAACAAAAACTAAAGTGAAACGGAAGGCTGTCTTGAAAGAAAGTGAGACAGGTTGAGGGTATGACGTTATGTGTATATACATATAGGTATATAAAGAAACAGGAGGGGAGAAAAAGGGGAGAAGTGGTTGGGACGCTTTTAGCACCGGCACATAATTAAGCGATGATTTCTTCCGCGAAATGCGGAGGGAACTCTGTTTTCGTTGGTTCACCGGTGCAGATGAGAGGTACCGAGATCGTGGCCCTTCCATTGTCTTTTACGCCTCGCGTGTAACAACCGCCGTGGATCTTCATCGTGGTATTGCTCACTTCCCGTGTCAATAGAGTTGTAAGCTGATCGTAGGATGGATGATGGAGTGTGAGATCGCTTCTGCATGCGGGGTGGGTTCGCAGTGTTCTAGGCGGTATAGCTGTAGGGTGATTCTTGATTGACGTTCGTTTGTGATTTATGGCGAACGTAGACATTTAAGTGTATTTTGACTCGCGCCCAAAAGGGGTTTAATGTATATGATCAGGGTGGTGGTGGTGGTGGTGTAACTGCTTGCCGTAGTCGGCCTCGCAAGGCGGGCAACGTCACGACTAACGCAGGTCCGTAAAAAAAAAAAAAAAAAAGAGGAAACTGGAAAGACAGGACTGTAGTGGATTTGCAGTGAAGTCCAATCAGGGGTTGAGCGATGAGCGATAATAATAATAATAATAATAATAATAATAATAATAATAATAACTTTATTTTTGTTATGGTACCCAAAAACAACCACTAGGGTCTACTAATTGGTGCACCACATAAGGTTATACGATAGCGATGAACGGTAGAACACCAGAAAATGAAAATAAAAATCACTGTGGGGATGCTTGACTAAGGTGTTGAAGAGTACTCGGCGAAAGGGCCACTTGTAATGCGTTCTTAGAGACGATATATCTGAGGGATACCAAGCTGATATGATCAGGGGGCTTCATCGCTTCATCGTCGTTACAAGCGAACGAGTGGCGGGAAATTCAAAAAGGTGGGCACGTGACACATTGCGCGTGACGTGTACCACGGCCTTCACGTATCGCGCGAAGGGCGCCGTGCACGTGTTTTATCACGTGCCCACCTTTTGAAATTTCCCGCCCGCCTTTTTGAATTTCCCGCCACTCGTTAGCTTGTAACGATCGTAACGACGATGAAGCGATTAAGCCCCCTGTTCTCTTTCGTTTCCTACTTTCTGACTGTCTTTTCTTTTCTTTTTCTTTTCTTTCTTACTACTGTGGAACTTTACTGAAATTTTAGTTATACTTGGTGCGCATACGTCTGCGGGAAAATCTTCAAATTTTCACACCTATTTACACCCTTTCTTGGGATTCAGTTTCGCTTAAAATACAGGAAACATATATGCCTGCGATTCTCTGGGAACTACATATCCGCGGTACAATGTAACCGGCCAACATGTAACCCATCCTTACAATTCTCGCTGGGAGGGGGTGGGGGGGGGGTGATGCAGGCTTTGTTTAGAGCTAACTGAAAAGCTGAAGGGAACAGCTTTGCTCTTTCCCGTAGAGGCCGCATTCTTTTCTGGAAACATTTCGCCTGCTCCCAAAACAAAGATGTATTGTACTGTCGACGTACTCGCATTAGGCGGGAAGGACTCCCGATATAATGCCAGGTATAGGCCGTTACGAGCAGATGACATATAGTTCTTGTCATGGAAAAGAAACTTAAAAAAAAGCTCCGTTACACGAACGTCGGCCGTATTGCACAAATAACGTCACCAACTCCGCGAGGAAACTTACTTTAAACACAAAAAGCGTAATACCCGAATCGTGGTCCAGCTTGGCCAAAATGAATCGGAGAATATGAACTCATTTATTTGTCGTTGCGGGCCGAAAGCCATTTTTGGTCCCCACTCTGTGCATGTATAGGAATTCGGAAAGCTACGATGCAGACGACAGGAAAGAAAAGGATTCATGGCTCATTTACTCAACGTTTGCGTGCGGGTGGCTCGAAAAAAGAACGGGTAACTGATGTCGTATACGAGACAGAAAAACAGGAAGTACAGGGGGATTAGAAACGAAGCCTACCTCCCCTTCCCCCTTCGAAAAAGGAGGAGGGGTGGAAAAATAACGCGCGTCTCTTTATTTACCTGAGCGTCGTTTCGTCGCGAGGAAACAAAACGCTCGTGGAACGCGGGGAATTTATCGTCAATTTTCGACTCTCGCCCGCTTTTGTAAAGCGATCACGGTGAGTAAAATGCGCCGTTGTATTTTCGCGTGTATTTATTCGCGTGTCTCGCGTTTGGTTTTTGTTTCGTTTTGAACAGACGAAACGGAAAGCGAAACATTTTCGTGATATATGGCTTTTTTTTCTTCTTCTTCTTCTTTCGCGACTTAACTCGCTCTCCTGATATAGCGGCGCGCGCGCGTAGTTTTTTAAAAGCGTTATTTTTCATCTTTTACGGCGGCGCGTAGTGGCTAAAAACGGAGAAATAATGGGATCGCTGTCGCACCTGTATTAAGAACGGCGGGAGGTCCATAAAGGAGAGCGCGATGGGTTATTACGATAGTCCGCCGCACTTTTTTATTTATTTTTATTTTCTTTCTCTCTCTCGCGCTTTCAGATTACGAATTTTTGTGCATTAACGACGTGGTGTACGTATAGTCTTAACGCGTGCGCAATGTACAGCGCTCGACAAACCTAACTTAAATGTGAGACGCTGACCTTGCTGTAAGATGACCGCTGACAGATTGACTCGGTGGATCATTTGTTAGTGTGTCCGCCAAGTGATCCCCTTTGACATTAGTGGTTAGGATGACCGCTTTCCATGCTGAGACTGGGAGGTGCACGACGACACGGGTTCGAATCCTGTCACCGCGGGCTGTGCTGTCTGAGGTTTTCCCCGGGTTTTTTCCGAAGACGTTCCAGACGAATGTCTGCGCAGTTTCCCCTGAAGTCGGCCCAGGACGCATACTAACCCCCCCCCCTGTCCCGCACTCCTTCCTGCTGTCCTCTCTCCATATGTCCACGTCCGTACGCCGTTCATAGCCACAGTTGCTTCGCGGTGCTAACACGGAAGTAAAAAAAAAGAAAGAAAAAGTCTAAACAATGTTACAAAAAAACACTTCGCGGACCATTCGAAAAAATAAATCAATAAAATAGCAAAAAAAAAAAATGGATCAGCGCTATACAGCACACACAGTGCGAAGTTGCTGGTTCCGAACCTGGGGGCTTAATCGCTTCATCGTCGTTACGGTCGTTACAAGCTAACGAGTGGCGGGAAATTCAAAAAGGCGGGCGGGAAATTTAAAAAGGTGGGCACGTGATAAAACACGTGCACGGCGCTCTTCACGCGATACGTGAAGCCCTTGGTACACGTCACGCGCAATGTGTCACGTGCCCACCTTTTTTTAATTTCCCGCCACTCGTTAGCTTGTAACGACCGTAGCGACGATGAAGCGATTAAGCCCCCTGGTCTAGCGCGCCAGCAACTTTGTGGCAGGATACCAGATTGCTTTGACAGACACTTTTTCCTCGAGGGACGTTAAATACGGTGTGCTGAAATTTCGGCGCACGCATACGAACTCTCAGGTGGGCAGAATTAATCCAGCCCGACCACTGCGGCGTCGCTCATGATCGTAGTTGTAGTTGGCGACGTAGAAGCCAGGAATTATTAGTATTGCAAGAAACGTCCTCGGCTGCACCCCCTAAATTAGGGCTCGGCCACATAACACGGACGTGGCATAAAGAGACGTTCAAAAACTTCGTGTCTGTAGAGCTGCCAAATACGTACACGGAAAAACAGAGACGCTAAGGGAGATGAGACACACAGACAGATGAGAGAGCAGATGATGGCACAGGCTTGTAAGTATTTTGAGTACGTACTCGAAATACAGTATTTTAAATACTTTTTTTTCTGTATTTTGCAAATGTACTCAATACTTTTCGCGACAAGTATTTTTAAGGTATTTAAAATACTTTTTTTTTTCAGTATTTGCTACTCAGGGCTCAAAATACTTTCCTTCCTCGTCAACCCGTATCCAGCACACTTCCCCGTCGTGTCCAGATTGTCCAGACTGTTTTTTTTTTTGAATTCGCGCGTTTGTCATTTATCCTCCTGTACAATAGGCTGGTCCCACGCTTGGGCTTGCTTGCCAATAGCCCGACCTATTCATATTGCCGGCGGATTAGGTACGAGATAATCCCGCCATTTATTTAATTGGTCACCAAAGCAATAAACACTCTTCAGAAGTTAAAGGACCCGAGCCGACATACAGGAGGGATTACGAAGTTTTGGGTCAGAACGTATCACCAATGTTTACTTGAGTTCACCAAAAATTATGAGACACCGAGACCTTGCAAATAAACGACATGCTTAAGTATGGCGCGTGAAGTTTATTCCTTTCATCTGTACGGCCACGTTCAGAATACGCGTTTCACTTACGTACTGTTAATACTAAAGTACTTTGAAGGGTATCTGAAATACTTCTTAGAGTACTTAGTATACTCTATTCAAATTACTTTCTTTTTTAAGTATTTTGTACTCTATTTTAAATGCTTTTCCGCAGTATTTTCTATTTATAGTATATTATATTATAGCAGTATATTATATATATTCTCTCTTGTCTGGCCCTGCACACAACAGATGAGACACCGTGTGTGTGTGTGTTTTTCCGTGTATGCATTTGGCAGCTCTACAGTCATGAATCCGTGCCGATGACTACCCCAACTTGCTGTCACACCTCGTTCAAACCCTTGTTCTGTCTTCTGGTTGGCGAGTAAACGGAGCGAAAACTATCGAAGGAGAAATACGAGCTTCAGACATGTTAAGACATTTGCACCTTCTCGCGTTGTGATTTAATTCATTCGTGATAAACGATTCGAATGAAACGGCACCTCATCAGGTTTCCTGCCATGCCCTGAAGCCACGTGGGAGAGGCTCTATAGTTCAAACAGGCAATTTATTGCGTCTACTCTTTGAGCACATTTCGAACGTTCTTTCTCGTACACGTTGTACCTTTTGATGCAAACTGATCGTACTGTGTTCATGTTACGCGGACTTGCGCCCGTTACCAAAACAATAGGAACTAAATACCGTTACCCGTTACTTCAGAAAAAAGTAACTAAATACGTTACTCGTTACCAACATACAAAAGTAAGGAGCTCACAGGTAACGAGTGACTTTTTCGTTACCGCCGCATAGTTAAAGGAGCCAACAAACATGCCGTCACTTGCCTTCAACTCATTATTAATGAGAAATTTCACTTCACAAGAAGCTGATACTCGAAATTCACATCAGTGATCTTCGTTCTCTTTCGTGTGATGACATCTGCTGCCGAAGAGGGGGTGATCGGAGGTTATGAAAACACAAGAAAAGAAACCGGTGTTCGTGCCACCGATCACCAACGGTTCCAAAAAACAGACGAGGGGCTGCGTCATAATTTAGGGCTCTCAGAAGCTTAGCAACAAGAAAAGGCTAGAAGTCGAAACGCGTTTTTTTTTTTTTTTGTAGCCATAGCATAATTGGTACCCATTCTTGGGAAGGAGTGATGGTCGGAGATTACGGAAACAAGAGAAAAGGCAAGGGCTTTCGTTTATGATTCAGCACGTCAACAACACATCCAACGAGGGACTGCAATAATACTTTGAGTCACACGTGGTCGTGGCCCAAGCAGCACACAATATTGGACCCATATTGGCTGGTCATTGGCGATACGGGTCCAATATGGGACCCGTTTCGCCAAGATTTTCCCCATATTGGCTGAAAATGGGCAATATGGGCCCCATATTGCCCAGTTTCAGCCAATATGGGGAAAATCCTGGCAATATGGGCCCCATATTGCCCACTTTGAGCCAATATTGGGAAAATCTTGGGAATATGGGCCCCATATTGCACGCGTACACCCCATATTGACTGAACAGGGTACGTAGCCGTGTTGCACAAATGCCCAAGCAGCACGGCAAGATTGAACGTTGAAGCGTGTGAAATACCCTATTCACTACATCGTTACATTCAACAACTTCCCGCAGATGATACATATTGTTCGAAACAGTCAACGTACTTGGCATTCCCAACGTAAAGTTCGCTAGAGTTCGACACCTCAACATTCCACGTCTTGAAAGTCGCCACCATCTTCCTTAGCGATGCCAATGCCAATCGGTCGAGCCGACTGTGAGCGAGCGAGTTGTTTGAGCGTAATCAAGCGTCCTACAACTAATGCGCATGCGCGACAGCCCGAACGGACGTTTCATAGGGCTAAAATGTCGCTGGGTGCTGTAATGGTAACGAAATTGCGGCAGGTCAAGTAAAAAACACAATATTTGATAAGACGGGATGGTTATTCTGTAAAGTTAGGTGATTTCAAGTTGCTGCAAGCAGTGTAAATTGTTCTGGCGTGTGTCCGTCACCGCCACGAAAGTGTTTCGCTGCTTTGTATTCTCGGAGCGGGTGTGGAAATTGTTAGTCCACATTATATTGGGATCCCAATGAAGGCTTCTGAGGGATCTTTGGTATTCGGGTCGTCGGGCAGTACGTACCGCTTGCGGTGCTGTTCCGGCAAGATCTTTTCCTGATCTTTGGTATTGGCAGTTCTATGGGACTGCTTGTGAACTTCAGCGCGGGCGTAGTACCTGTTCGTTTTTTTGTGTGTGTTTGGGCAATGCCGTGTTTCTTTCCTTTTCTTTCGTTCTTTTTTTTTTTTTTTGCAGTGATGTGAACGTGGATCAATTAGATCCACGTTCCACGTAGAGAAATAAAAAAGCAAAAATTATACAAAAGTAGTGAATATTATACAGCATAATGCTTTATTATTACACGGGCTCCCCGTAGGTGTTATCACAGAAATATTGGCAATATTGGCGCAAAATGGGCTTGCCAATATGGGCAGCCCATATTGGTCCAATATGGAGCCTGGTTGCACTCCCCATATTGGTTCAATATTGGCAATCTTGGCAGCCCATATGGGTCCAATATTGGACCAATATTGGCGTGCTGCTTGGGGGGTCACGCAGGTCCACGCATTGCCACACGGAGTGCCGAAATGTGCTCCCTCGCGCTGAAGAAAAGGAACGAGTAACGTCAGTAACGAGTTACCAATTTTTGTAACTGATACCGTGACTATTACCATTTTTTAAAAGGTAGCTGAATCGTTACTTCGTTACCAAAAAAAGTAACCGTTACCAAGTAACGAGTTACTTGTAACGAGTTAAGCACAACTCTGATGTTACGTGTCTGTTTCTGAGTACCTTTCATTACATGTTTCTACAGCTCTCAATACTGCTGCCGCATTTTTCTTTCTCCCGATTAAAAAGAAAGCCACAAAACGCATTCCGTTTTGGAAGCACTCCGGTAAGGTCTTTCTCTATGCGTTGTACGACGTTCCAGTTGACACATCGGCCCTTACAAAAATAAATAAATAAATAATAGTTAGCTAATCGACCTTTTCTTATCTGCTTAATTAGTTAGGCACAACGAAAAAATATTGGAAACCCGACTGTTACAAACATTCAGTGTGGTATCATTCATATTGGTGCATGTTTGTTGGAATACGCAATGTATACACAGTGTGCGTCACACTTAACACATGTTCTAGTGATATTTATTCATTTGCACCTAGTGAACTAACACACTAATTGTTGGGGATGGGGAATGTACTTTGTTTGTTTTTGGTTGTTTGTTGTTTTGTTTTGAGAGTAGCAGAACTAGTCAGGAGACAAGTTCAATTTCTCCCTGGTTTTCTTTCAAATAATCAATCAATCAATCAATCACTTAACACACCCGTTACATTTTTAATCGCGTGATGAGTTCCGAGTGCGCCACGTGTCCTCTTGGTTTATTTTTCCTCTTATGCAGTCTATTTCGCAATGGTAAACACACCGTCCGACGCATCTGCTTCTAACCTTTCCCCCGACCGGCCATCGACTGTCCATCGAACATCCCGCCCGTCCATCTAGCAGCAGAATGGCCATGTTTACAGAATCTCTCATCCTCCTGAGTCGGATCAACCCAATACTATTTTCGCTCCCTTCGAAAAAGGAACGGGTGGGCTGGGAATTCAACGAGCGTTGAAATACCTTTCTCGGGAATCGACCCGCCGTTCCCGATATCTGTTCCTCCTCCTTCCCAAAAACGCATTTACCGAGGGCATATTTTAGCGGCATACATCCATTTGCGTACCTGGCTCGGACCTAATGCGTACACCACCTAACGACGACGACCTGACCGGATGAATCTATATCGACCGCTAAAAGTGTCGATGGCTTGACAGTTCATCGCTGCTCATCCAGAGCTTTAGAGGAGCTTTTTCCCGCTGGGGGGTCTCGGACTGGAATTGACAGCGAAAACATCTCGTCAAGTTGGTCGACGAAAGCGAGCGTGCGAAGAACGTCTTGTCAAGGTTGAGCGTTGATGTCTGTTGACTCTGTCATTTCTAAGGGAAGCCAGCAACGTGTTGAGAAGACGACGGAGGATATGCGCAAGTGCTGCCGCCCCGTGGTGCCTTCCGACTGTAGCATCATTTTTGAAGCAGTCTCTGATGCATATACACGTCATTCAAGTCGGGACTGCTATTCTTCGGCGCAGCTTGATCTTTGTTATCCTTGCGCCAGATAAACCCAAAATCATTCACTTACTCAAGTCGGGGACTGCGATTTTCAAAGTCAAAGTGCTGGTACCTTAGCAGCGTCGTATCTGCTTTCTGTTTCTAGTTGCACGGTCTAGGAGAGGTGATAGGCCTGCTGCTTGTACTCTAAATTATGCGTAATGAGTTTCCAGGACGACCAGGCGAGCAAAATTACTACACCAAGCTCGTTAAAGGAGCTGCGAGTAGACACCTCCATAAATTCATATGCGCTCTTACGCAAGAAGGATATCGTGTCTGACTTGCTAGCGCGAGAGAGAGGTCCCTTGGTCTGCACTCCCTCTAGAAACCCCTCAACTCATTCAGACATTCTGTAACCGAATGAGTGACGTTGATGGCCACCCCGTGACACGTAGAGAGTACGCCGCAAGTGACGCCGCGTCGTGTACGTGTAGCGCACGAATTTTCAGCGAGAAGCTACGCTGATGCTACGTCTACGTTTCGTAAATTACATTACGCGCTGACAAGACCAGGGGCGCCGGAACAGGGGGAGCAGGGGGAGCGACGGCTCCCCCTCATTTACAGATGAGGTAGCACGGCTCCCCCAGATATGTAAATTATGTTTGTAATTATATTAACATTATCTTCTCACTGACATATTCATAGACATTACTTCAGCAATGTTAGTTTAGGTCTGCTGTACAAGTATGTGCATGTCGTAATTTCCTGGAGCACGTTTTCAATTTGTGTACCACCCCTGTATTGCCTGCATGAGCCCTCAAGGAAAATAAATGATGATGATGATGATATAGCATTTTTTTTTCGCTCCCCCAGTGAAAAAATAGTTCCGACGCCACTGGACAAGACACCGAAATTGTGCTTTGCATGGCGCCTCCTTAGGCTGCTGGATGAATGAAGAAGTCTTATTTACTTATCCTTTAAAACCAGCCACGGTGTGTCAGTTGGCACACCATCAGTTTGGCGGCGTGGTACAGGTTGCCTAGGTACATCGCCTTGCGCAGGGGACGTTACATACTGAGTGTCGTGTGCTGAGATTGCACAGCACGTTAAAGAACTCGCAGCCGCCGGAAATTAATCTGATCTTGATCGACCACTGACGTCTTTCGTCATCATCGAAGTCTTGCGATTAATAAACTCAGAGTGATTATTATTGTATTTACAAACCGATCAAAAACTCGCGGCGGCCAACTAATTAATAGCGCGCAAAGAGTCCCATGACACTTTCCCGACGGAAATGCAACTTAAAGTCGTGTCGCCTTCTTGGCACAAGCACTCATCTATGACGGCAATTATGCAATGTAGAGAATAAATTGCCTCTTCTCTCCTTCGCTTCTTGATGTTGTGTGTGTGCGCGCGCGTGTGTGAGGAAAGCCTAGCCGCGTGCAAATTCCCGTGTCTGGGTTGGAGCACGAGTGACTCGGGCCGTTGTTGACCTCCCCGTGTTGTAAAGGCCGCCGCCGCTGCCGCCGCGCGTGTGCCTCGTCAGTCTGGAAAGCGCGGCGTGCTGTTCGCATGTCGAGCGTGTTCAAGCGTGGATAACCACGCGCGCCGTGCATGTCGCCTCTCATACGCTTTACCTCCCGTGAAAAGTGGCGCGTGTAGGACGGATTAGCTAAAAAGCCAAGTATACAGCTATGACCCCCCCAAAGAGGGATCTTTCGAATGTTAGCGGCGCTGTGGGGTTTTCGTGTCGCGGTCTTGCGGCACCCTGCTGTATTTTTGAAGCATTTAGGAACGTATACGTGTGTGGGGGTTTTGAGCTGGGGGCTCGAAAATGGCACACAAGATGTGATAGAGGAGGAAAAAAAAAGATGGGGGCGTAAGTCACGACGAAGTCAGACTGGCTACCCCAGACCACCTAGCCGCAGTTAGTTGAAAAGAAAAAAAAAAGGAAACCCAGTAGGTGGGGGGGTGGGGGGGTGGGGACACAAGCATCGCGAAATAGTGGGAACACTTGTCACAAAGGAGGGACCAGAAATTCTCCCCAAAATGTCAATCAGGTGCGTTTCTTCAAGGAAACGTAAGGGCGCTTTCAATGCAGCCGCTTGATGATTGAATGGCTGAGGACCTAGGAGCTTTACAAGGTCAAATGGCCTGGCGATCCTGACTTGGTTCCAGTGTCCTGCGACTGTCTGCATACTTGGAGCACATGAGGAAGATGTGCTCTGTGTCCTCGATAACATCTCACCCACTGCAGTTTGGAGATGGTGACTTCTCCAATATGTAGAACAAGCCACCGCTGTACGGGACAGACATTGAGCCGGGACCTATGCAGGGGACACGCTGCTTGTCGAAGAAACGACGGAGGTACATGGAAGCGTAGCTCGGGGTCGACCCTGTACAGCAGCGAAGATCGAGCAGATCCTATCAGCCAAGAAGAGTTGCACATTTGTTGTCTCAGTACACGTATCATCCTCTTTGCGTCCTCTTTCGCACACGAGGGTTTATTTTCTGTTGGATTCTCTTTTCGGCGAGGAGAGCGTTTGCGGACAAAATGGTTGATCCAGGCTCACGTTAGGGTCTA
This sequence comes from Ornithodoros turicata, assembly GCF_037126465.1. Taxonomy (NCBI): domain Eukaryota; kingdom Metazoa; phylum Arthropoda; class Arachnida; order Ixodida; family Argasidae; genus Ornithodoros; species Ornithodoros turicata. The sequence goes on along the minus strand of NC_088202.1, from coordinate 137,789,076 downwards.
TTCACACCGCGCAACAGAGTTGTGCCTAACTCGTTACAAGTAACTCGTTACTTGGTAACGGTTACTTTTTTTGGTAACGAAGTAACGATTCAGTTACTTTTTCAAAAATGGTAATAGTAACGGAATCAGTTACAAAAATTGGTAACCCGTTACTGACGTTACTCGTTCCTTTTCTTCAGCGCGGGAGAGCACATTTCGGCACTCCGTGTGGCGCAATGCGTGGACCTGCGTGACCCACGACCACGTGTGACTCAAAGTATTATTGCAGTCCCTCGTTGGATGTGTTGTTGACGTGCTGAATCGTCTTAAACGAAGGCCCTTGTCTTTTCTCTTGTTTCCGTAATCTCCGACTATCACTCCTTCCCGAGGACGGGTACCAATTGTGCTATGGCCACAAAAAACGCGTTTCGACTTCTAGGCTTTTCTTGTCTTTGCTAAGCTTCTGAGAGCCCTAAATTATGACGCAGCCCCTCGTGTGTTTTTGGGAACCGTTGGTGATCGGTGGCACGAAAACCGGTGTCTTTTCTTGTGTTTTCATAATCTCCGATCACCCCCACTTCGGCAGCAGATGTCATCACACGAAAGAAAACGAAGATCACTGATGTAAATTTCGAGTATCAGCTTATTGTAAAGTGCAGTTTCTCATTAATAATGAGTTGAAGGCAAGTGACGGCATGTTTGTTGGCTCCTTTAACTATGCGGCGGTAACGAAAAAGTAACTCGTTACCTGTGAGTAACGAGAACTCGTTACTTTTGTATGTTGGTAACGAGTAACGTATTTGGTTACTTTTTTCTGAAGTAACGGGTAACGGTATTTAGTTCCTATTTTTTGGTAACGGGCACAAGTCTGCCGCGCAACGTTTAAGCAGCAACTTAGCTGCAACGTTTCTCCAGCAGCAGTTCCGCGCAATTAAAGTTGCAATGAAGTGGGTTCCTTCCTTCGGCGCGACGTTGTAACTGCCTTCGCCTGTCTCCGGCGCATCGTAAATGCAAGTTTGCACGCTGCTACACTGTTGTGTTCATAGAACAACTCTCTCTCTCACTCAATAGAATTTTTCCATCTGAAATTTTTCACTGCCCAACGTGTTCCCAAAATATTTGATTGTCCAAATTTTGAGCTTTTAACCGCACCGTCTTCCGTATGCGGTGTTCATGTATAAGACTGAGCAAAACTTCGATTTCCTAAAAGTTTATGAACTGCCGTATCTTTGCGTTTGTTCAAGTGAACTGCAAATAAGATTGGCAGTTCGCAATGAGGTAACGCAAAAACACACTGTTGTCACGGAGTGTTTTACCTATAGTCGTGTTCAACTTAAGATGGAAACGAAATCTAGTCCCTCAGCTCTCAAAATATTAGAGACGTCACTCTCCCTCCTCCGACAGATAATGTAATCCATCATATTCACTCTGCTTCCGTATTGGCTGTTAAGACTGGCTGCATGACACTACGCGAGCCCTCCCCCATGGGTGCGCTGCAGTACTTCTCCTGGCGCGCAGTATTATCTCCTTATGTCCAACGGCGTATGTAGATGACGGACTAGATTTCTTTTCCTTCTTAAGTTGAACACGACTACAATCTACTACTGTAGGAATTGGCATGCTTCCCGCGTCTTCACATCTAACACTCGCGAAGGCTGTGCCGGCAGAGGGAGCTTCTCATAGGAAGTTACCAGAGCCCCCTATAAACGGCTCTGGAAGTTACGTGCGGAAACCATCCGTAGTGATTGGACGTATCCCGCGGAGAATCCAAGTGATTGACACGTTGCGCCTGGCGGTTGTCGGTTGAATTCCTCCTGCAACTACTGCAACCGAGTTTAGCCATCATAGCTTTACTGTTCACTGCTCCACTCTGCGCAGCCTGGTAGTTGCGCACCACTAAAGTTGCGCCGTGTGAATAAGCCCTTCGATGGTTAGCCAGGGGCGGGATCGGATCCCTCCGCCGGCTGTACTATGAGAGGCTTTTCCGGCAGTGGGTGTCGACACAGTATATCGGCACAGTTCCCACTGAGCACTTTATTGGTGAGGTACGATCAAGTGAAGGGTGTCACGAAGGGTGTCGTAATCATGATTACGTGTTCTTTGGGACGAAAACTCACTATCTTAAACGTGGAACCGGCGTCTCATTTTGATCTTAGAGTTGTTGCACTCTAAGCTTACGTGCTGATGCCATATGCAAAATTTCATTTCGCAGACCGTCGTAGTGTTTTTTGCGATAAACGAGAACAGCGAACGTCCAGTTTCCGTTTCACGATGACGTGAGCATGAGTGACGTACAGCATCTTGAAATGATTAGATTTGAATTGAATATGCTAAGCAAGTATGTCCGCGCATCCCCCAAGTTTCCCTCTCTCCCCACTTGTCCGCGGAGAGATCTCATTGGTTAATCTCCCATATAAGGCGCGGGGGGGGGGGGGGGGTTAAGATTTCAAGGTGGTGCGCACATGGACCCATTCTGGTATACGAATACCCTCTTAATGCTGCCTCGTGATTGGACAGACACTTCGTCACGTGGTCTCTCTAGACTTTACCCTCTCGCCTTCGAAGAGACAAACTGTCACAGCGAATATTTTACACAGTGACTCTGGGCATGGTAAGAAAGCATATGGCAGAGTTTGTTTAGCTTGGGTTCAAACAGGTTCAAAGGTAGGGTGCTGCCACGTAGTGTCGCGCGGTGTTACCGGCGCCATATTTGAGCAGCCGCACATATGGTAGTATACCGAGAAGACTGCCACACATTGCCACAAGCAACGGATTTTTATCTAATGATCGATTAAATAAGACTCAAATAGGCGGCGAAATATAGTGGCATCCTCTGAGAAGTATAATAAGGAGACGGGAGCGACCCCTGTCATTTGTCCTTTTCCCCCCAGTTTTTCTTCCCTCAGGGGGCTTTGTTAAACTATTTCTGGGGAAATCAATTACTCCACCCACTCCTTGTACCGACCACAATGGAACACTTGGAATTCGGGTCAAAGCAAAGAAAGGAGACTGTGGCTATTAAGGGAGCCAGGAACTACCTATATAGCGGGAATGGCGGGAGGCCCTGTCGTCTTTTCTGAGGCGATTCCAAGTATTTTGTTTCCAAGTGTTCTGTTATTTTCGCAATCAAAGGTAGCATATAAGCGTCACAAAGGGCTGTAACGTATAAGTGTCACCAAAGGCTGTAACGTGTATTCATAATTTTGCCCGTTTGGGTCTTGATAAGGCATATGTAAAAAGCATACAAGAAGTTGTGACGTGCGTCTGAACTATTTTAATCGGAAGCAGCTCCCGAGCGTTCCTCATGTGACAGTCTTGTAGACTGTGCTCGGGATCGCCGGACGAAACAATCATTTTTCTTCTTCTCCTCCTTTTTTTTTTTTTTTTTTTGTCTGAGATTTTCGCTTGCGTTGCTCTCCAAGTTGGAATGTCTACCGCTGAAAGGTCGAAGGATTTATTACGACTGGTGCGTAGGAACACAGCACGGCAGAATGGGTCTATTAACTTGGATAGAATGGTTCGCAAAACATGGTGTGAAATGAAAGAAAACACGAGACAGAAATATTTTTCAAAAGCTTATGGGGGAGAATTCAACGGGTTGGCGGGGAGCGACTTTTTGAGCCCCACGGCGAATGAAGTATGTTTCACGTGTTGATCTAGAACGGCTTCGCGTGTCTCGCGGCCTTTTTTCCGATTGTCTCGCTCCACGACGGAGCCCTCTTTCTTGCTCCGCCGCGAACGCTTGAATTCGACAGGAACTCCGAAGTGCCGTCGTCATTTCCGCACCTTGCGAGGCAAAGAAAAAGCCAGCTCCCTGTTTTTGCCTTTTACTTACTGCGGCAAGCGTCAGTGTCATATCGCTTCTTTCGGCCAACATCGAGCCGACATTGCCAACTTCAGTGCGATATCGGTCGAAAGTTGGCATTGTCGGCTCGATGTCGCTTTTTTCGGTCAACATCGAGCCGGCATTGCCAACTTCAGTGCGATATCCGCCGCAAGTTGTCATTGTCGGCCTCGTGTCGCTTCTTTCGGCCAACATCGAGCCGACATTGCCAACTTCAGCGTGATATCGATCGAAAGTTGGCATTGTCGGCTCGATGTCGACTTTTTTCGGTAAGCATAGAGCCGACATTGCATATCGGCCACAAGTTGGCAACGTCGGGAACATATCCAGCCGACATCCCCAACCTCTTGTGGACACCGGCCCGATATCTGGTGCAGTCTCGGTTACCACTTAATCACTTGCGGCAAGCTCATAGCAACAGAGCTATTGTTTTTCGCTGGTGAATTCAGCTTCCGTCCTTCCGTGCTGGTTTCTATATTGCTCCGCAACGGATGCTCGCCGCACAGCGACCAGTGGAATACGCCATTACGCTCTCGCGCATGATCTACTACGAAAGCCATGATGGCACATTTGTGCATGTAGTTTGCGAGGCTCTTCATAATGACAGTGTTTTCCTTTCTCGTTACAGGCGTTCATCTAGCAAACCACCACGACTGGGGCAGCACAGAAGACGTCAACGGTAAGACTCTTTTGTCTGTCTTGTAGCACGCCCTGTACACCAAGCTGGGGTGCATGTACGGAAACGTGTCTGTTGGAGGCGGTATCACGCATAACAGATGAGACAACCTCAAAGTTTATACGTGTGAGATGTGACCACGTTCTGTTGCGTGGTTAATGAATAATCGCGAGGCTCTAACCGCATTGCGCAATGACTTTTTGTGCCGTACTATTCGGATAAACATAGTGTTAAAGCACGCGGAGCTCCTGTTTTTATTGGTCGAGGGAGGGCGTTTTTTGTATCCAGGCGGGTCTTGCCCAACGACCCCTCTAGCACTTTGCACTCCCCGACGTACTCACGCACCCTCTAGCATCTCCGCGTTTCATCCGTATTCTTCTTTTTTTATATATATAGTCTTGACGATGCTCACTTCTCTGTGGCCCACAACGGCGAGCCGATTAAGACATTACCCCCTCCTCCTCCTCCTCCCCTGTAACCAGGGTGTTTTTCGAGGAAACGCGCGCATATTGCTGCCAGCAGCGCCACTCGACGGTGAAGCTCGACACTGCGATGCTCGGAATCCTATTCGTTTCCGCGAAACGTCATGGTGCGGATTGTCCTCGGTGGGCTGAAATACGAGTAACACCCAGTTTCCGCTCCAGCCTTCGCGGTGTTACCTCCCGTTAATCACCCCCCCTCCCCCATGTCACGATTTATCTGTTGTGTTTACCTCACGGTGTGTTCATGCGCGGCGCTAACGCGGAATAATCAATCATCATCATCGTCACCTCACGTTGTTGCCTGTTGCCACCACAGATCACTCATCTTCGTCAGGTAAGACGTATCAAAGCGGTGGTTCTAGGCACTCTCATCCAGTGTAGAAACAGCACGAGATATATGTCTATCGAAACCGTAGAGCAGACTTGTACGTATCTTGAGTACGTACTCAAAATACAGTATTTTAAATACTTTTCCGGTATTTCGGTACTCTACTCAATACTTTTTTGCGACAAGTATTTTTAATGTATTTAAAATACTTTTTTCGGTATTTGCTACTCAGTACTCAAAATACTTTCCTTCCTCGTCAAGCCATATCCAGCACGCTTCCCGCATTGCCGAGATTTTCAGCTCACTGGAATTTAACTCCCTTTTTCTTCGTTTTCTTTTTCTCGGGAATTCGCGAATCTGCCATTTATCCTCTTGCACAATAGGCTGGTCCCACCTGGCCTTGCTTCTCAATAGCCAGCTTCGTCAGAAAACCGTTCCTATTCATATTGCCAGGTGAATCACCAGGGGATTAGGTACAAGATAATCCCGGCATTTATTTCCTTGGTCATCAAAGCAATAAACACGTGCCAGAGGTTGAAAGACCCGAACCGACATACAGGAGGGATTACGAAGTTTTGGGTCAGAACATATCAACAAAGTTTACTTGGGTTCACCAAAGTTCACCAAACATTACTTGACACCAAGACGTTGCAAATGAAAGATATGCATGGCTGATGAAGTTTATTCCTTTCATTTGTAAGGCCACGTTCAGAATACGCGTTTCACTTACTGCTAATACTAAAGTACTTTAAATAGTATCTTAAATACTTCTTAGAGTATTTAGTACTCTACTCAAATTACTTTCAGTTTTGAGTATTTTGTACTCTATTTTAAATACTTTTTCCGTAGAGTATTTAGTATCTTATTTTAAATACTTTTGCGCAGTATTTTGTACAAGTCTGCCGTAGAGAGACACGTTCGCTTATCCAGCGCGCAAGCTTTCTTGCGTCTGGGACGTTTTTTTTTTAGCATTTATTTGACGCCTGTGTACACGCAATGCCTCGTGCGACGCAAGAACGAGTTACATTGCTCCGCGGGTACGAACAGCGAATTTACCACACAGTTTCGAGTGGGCAACGAAGTATGATTAAGTAGTTCCGCGAGCCACATAAACTCGGTCACACTGGCATCAGTCATAAATATTTCGTCAAAGGCATAACTAACCCGTCTTTTGGCAAGTGTTCAAATGGATGCCGCGCGGCGTTGACAGAACAGGGGATCGTCTGTAAAGCGTTTCAAGTCGTTTCAGACAGATATAAGCAAGAGCGAAGTATATAAGAGTGATACGCGCATCGATATTCTTTCTTTTTTCTCTGTCGTCGTCGTCTTTTTCTTTTTTTCAATTCTGTTGTCTGACCGCTTTCTGTCCATCCGTGATGTGTTTATCTAGAGTCGATCTTTCAATATCAATACCAATAAACTTCACGGGTTAAACTATTGTTTAAGTAGTAATTCTATTCATTGACTAATTGTCCAAGCACCACTCTGTTAACACACCACGCGAACCACATGGCTTTCGATCATATACCGACGTTAGTCCCAAGCATACAGAACGAGAGATTGGCTATGTCTCTGCTTTACTGAGAACGAAAGACGTCATCTTGCACGTTGAAAAAAATAAGAAGAAAAAAAAAAGATGACTTCCGCGCACACCCACTTTCACACTCCACTGATCTGCCGCAATTTTCCCGAAGGAATAATGTACCACGTCACAAAAACGAACAGAGACTGCTAGTGTGCCACTAACTTCATAACAACACTAGACGACAACAAAAGAAGCAAAATAAACAAATAAGAGGTAAGCGATGTACATATCTATATCCGAAGAGCAGAAAGAGAGAGAGAGAAAGCTCCTTCTCCAAAAATCGACGTGGCGAACGAACGCTTATTCCCCAGACGGTGGTCTGCCACCGGCAGATAATCTTTCCTTGCGAAGGCAGGTATATACGGTAGTACACCGCACTGTGTAGTTATACCTAGCTGCGAATGAAAAAGGCCAGGTGAACTTTTTTTTTTTCTGCCTTTCTTAAGCGTCCGACACTCGCGCTTTCTTTTTTCCTGCTAATAAAACGAGAGCAAAAGAAATGCACAGAGAGTGTGTGAGAGAGAGAGAGAGAGAAAAAAAGAGCATATTCCTTGTATCAGGCACGAAGAGCTCGCCAGAAAAGGGGTGGGAGGATGTTTGCAGGACCAACAAACTGATTGCTTCAGGCAATCTGGCCAGACACACACACGAGAGTTATCTAAAGGAGGATATAACTCACGGCTGCAGTTCCTTTTGCGTTTCTTGTTCTTTTTTCTTTTTATCCCCTCGCCGGTGTTTGTCATATTCACATTCACATGCATGCAATCTCTAGAAGACGTCGGATATTCTGGTCGTAGGGAGCGCGTTCTGCGATGTGTCTCGGAACGTCTGGCAGATTCAAAATCATCCTCAGTTCCGGCAGAGCAGTGGCTACGAGAACGGGGACGCTAGATTTCGAAGGACAACTATACTGCATATCTGCGTATCTACTCGTGCATGGCGTTGCGTTTGTGCCGCGCTGGGTGTGCTGCACTCGTAAACATACCCTCCTTTTTCTTTTATCGGTATTGTGTACGAACCGGAAGCTTCTGTTGTATAAAGTCGTGGAGATGGAACAGAAACGGCTCTGTTTGCCGTGTCGTTGCGAGTCGATTACACTCTAAGAAAAAAAGGAGTACTTTTACTCCTTTTGGGGAGTAATTGCATTGCCACAAAAAATAGTCCCTTTCGGGAGTAAATGCACGGGAGTAAATGAATGTCACAGAGTGAAGACCGCATTTCACGCGCTGTTGTAAGAGTCCCAGGTACATAATTGGTGCGCATGCATGAAAATACTTTGAAGCAAACCGTCAACCGTGATATATCGACTGATATAAAATCTTGCGCCATACTAAGCCACAATTTGCGAAGAAATATGCGCTAACTGTTTGTTACTCTGTGTGGCTGGAAAATTGCTACGTTGTCTGAGTTATACAGCCTTATGTCGTTCAAATTGACCAAGGGCACATATTTACGTAGACTGTCGCATTCAGGAGACAATTCGCGAAGTTTAGTGACAATTTGCAGTCCAGGGGAGTAAATGTCGGGACTAAATGTTGGGTTAGGGGACTAAAATGGGGAGTAATTGCAGACTAGGGGAGTAGAAGCTGCAATTACTCCCCTTTTTACTCCTTTTTTTTTCTTAGAGTGTAGGACTGCTATGGCAAGAAACGAAAATGGCAGAACAGGAAGAAAGTGGCGACAACATTTAAGGCAAAGACTGCCATGCCATCTGAGAAGCAGAGGCTATAAGCAGCAAAAGCAGAGTCGGTTATATATGCAGGCGTAGAATGATTGATGATCGCTTTATTGACGATAACAGACTGATTGATTAATGACGGATGAACGTAACACACGAGACGCCTATGGGGGGACGCTACGGGAGTCTTTGATGTTATCACCTCAGCGCCGTTTTACGCTTGCAGAAGCCTCACCAGTTCAGTTCAATGTGTCTCACGCTACAGGAGGTACCTGTGCCGCTTTCGCAGGTCACCAAGCTCCTGGCGTCTTATAGACAGGGTCGGGACGTCTAGCTTTTGCAAGACCGACTGACATGACCAAGGACATGGCGCTGTAGATACAGTATTCGATAATGGGTGGTAGCCGAAGGTCATGCTGAGGATGGTGATGTGTTCAAATCCTATCACCGGCTCTGCTGCCCTAGGTTTTCGCTGGGTTTCCCCAACAGACTTCGCAAACGAAGTTTTGCATCGAACGCAGTTCACAAGTGTAACGACAGCTGTGCAATGAGCACCAGTTCCCCCTTAAAGGGACTATGAAACGATTTTTTTCTTCGTTTCGTTCGAAAGAAGACATTTTTCTGAGTCTAGAACCGAAATTTTACTTTCGTCGCGCGAGCGGATTTCTCGGGAGCGAATTTAAACGGAGCGGCGAAGGGAGGACAGCTGGCGCCCCGCCGTGACGAGCTGCCGAGCGGAGACACAACGGGTAACTTGACGCGACCACGGCCGGCTCAGAAACACGTCATCGTGACGTGTTGCCGAGCCGAGGAATCCCGCCAGGAGCATGCGCCGTAGGATCCCGCGTATGCGTTCATCGGGAGTGGAAATCTCCATGACAGCGGATTTCGGCAGTGGCGGCAGCCACAGCGCGAGCTCGCGGCATTACTTGCCATTGTGCAACACCGGTGACGTAACGGGGAACCGAAGTGCGGTCCGTACAGTTACACCATCGGCAGGGAAATATGCGCGGGAGAGGAGGAACGCGGAAGAGACATTTCCAGCGCGCGCTCCTCGCAGAGTGGAGCGATTTCGTCCGGAAAAATTTGTGGCATATTATTTTCTCTGCCGGAAGAACAGTTTCCATCGAAAAAAAGTATGGGGGTTCGGGAAATTTCATAGTCCCTTTAAGTCGGCCGAGGACGCATACTACCTGCTGTCTCACACTCATTCCTGACGTATTATCTCCATCTGTCCACGTGTTTACGCCGATCATAGGTACAGTTGAATTCGCGGACAAACACGGAATAAAAACAGTGATCAGAGCGCGGAAAATTTCTCAATCTTTGACCATTGTTGCCAAACGCGTTCAAGTGCAATAGCTTTATATAGTGGGGGCATCGCAAGCAGTAACTTTTTGGCGAATCTCTCGTTGAAATGCTATTAAATTTTTTATTGAAACCTTTTAATGTGATGTGAATTTTTTTTTTTCATTTGTGAGGTTTAATAAACCACTTTGCAACATCCCTGTTCGGTACACGGTACGGTAATCGGAAACGATATCACGATACGCGCGACCGACGCTGTTGACGTTTTAGTACACCGTGGAAGGAGACGGTACGATTATTTAACGTCGTATAGCGCTCCCGCATGGCAAATCCTCAACCGTGAATCCTTTCGCTGTTACGCTGTTGAGGAGCTCTGTTATTGCGATCCATTTCGTTGCATCCACGGAATGGTTACCCGCAATACCATACCCGCATAAAAACGTTGCGGGAGTCCGCACCGCCATCTTGCTTCTCGCGTAGTTGGCCTAGTCTTTTTCTTCTCCTCGCGGAGCCCCGCAAACATCATGACGTCTCCGATAACACGGTACGCCATTCCTCGAGGAGATACGAATACGCGGTACGTTAGCGAAGCTCCGATAGCGTCGCGCAGACCAGCTCGCGTGGCTCAGTGGTTAGCGTGCTGGCGCCATGTCACGTCGAGACTGGGAGGTGCCCGGGTTCGAATCCAGGTGCCGGCTGTGCTGTGCGGGGTTTTTCTCAGACGCTTTCAGACATATGCCGGCACAGTTCCCTTAGAAGTCGGCCCAGGACGCACATTCCCCCAGGGCGTCAGTCGTGACGTTGCCCACCGCTGTGAGGCCGACAGCGGCGAGCCCTTTGATCACCACCAAGCGTCGCGCATGCGCCTTGAGACGACCAACGCCGTAGCGGTTGCCGTATCGAAGATGCAAAAACAGTATACTAAAAGTCTACGTAGTGGATAGACAATTTCAACATACCTGAAACACAGTTTGAGGATTGACGTGGCTGTGGCACTGTCACGTGGTCATATAAAGCCACGTACGTACCCTTTTTTATTATTTTATTTTTTTATCCACGCCATTTTATCGCCCGTGGACACAAATTATGAAGTAAATTTAAACTGCCCTTGTTCATTTCCACGAGGGCAAGTATCTCTCAAAATTCCAAGACGAAGAAGACAGTGGTCGAGACGCCAGCTGGGCTACATTTTCTCTCTCTCTGTCTCTCTCTCTCACTCTTCACGGTCCGCTAGGCGGCGTCACCGCGGCGCAGGCCGCACTGTGGCAGCCGCCGTTCTTCGTGTATTAGGGATAAGCAAACCAATCATGTCTCTTACTGCTACATGCGGAGGGGACAAGAAGGTCTCATTGAGCGCGCCATCGATATTGCCAATAGTAGTTCAATCAATGCAGCGCCCTCCGTCGGCTGCTCTCGCTTTTCTCATTTCCTCCCCTTCGACTGTGTGTCGAGATGGAATGAATGTGCGCGGTGGGGACGGATAAAGAAGCAGTGGACCAGTGCTCGTCGTGGCCGAGATGTGGCGCTCGAGAGAAAATTAATATTGACCGGTATGTTTCGTTGACGTTTTCTTTTTCTTTTTCGTTTTCTCTTTTGGGAGGCACTGAAAACGGGAGCGATGTAGTTTCTGCACTGAGCGCACTTGTGTGATACGCCAAGGCCTCATCTCAGTTGTTGTGACGTACAGGTGTGCTGACTTTTAAAGGGGCACTAAAATGCTAGCTCAAGTTGACTTCAAAATACGTTACACGCCATGTTAATTTCACAGTTGTCGTAATTCAGAACTTCGATTCCGTTACGAAGCTACAGTCAGAATTATACCGGACTCTTTTCTTGCCTCGGCACTACGCAGTGAACGCCGCTTCAGCTCGTGCATCGGGTATACATCGGGTGCCTTTATAGTCCATGCGGCGCGTGAACGCACCTGCTACGCCATGGAGCAGTTCCGACGGAAAACATAGCGCGACTTACGAAGCACGCTGGTGTCGTCGCTCTCCGAAGGACGTGAAGATAATTATTCTCACTAGAACATTTTGGATTAATGTTGTGGGCTACAATTTAGTAAATCGATATTGAATCATGCCACGCATGTACACGACGCTATACGACAAGACCCGTTCCAAATCCACACGCACACACTCTAAGAAAAAAAAGGAGTACTTTTACTCCTTTTGGGAAGTAATTGCATTGCCACAAAAAATAGTCCCTTTCGGGAGTAAATGCATTGGAGTAAATGAATGTCACAGAGTGAAGACCGCATTTCACGCGCTGTTGTAAGAGTCCCAGGTACATAATTGGTGCGCATGCATGAAAATACTTTGAGGCAAACCGTCAACGGTGATATATCGAGTGATATAAAATCTTGCTATACTAGGGCACAATTTGCGAAGAAAGATGCGCTAACTGTTTCTTACTCTGTGTGGCTGGAAAATTGCTACGTTGTCTGAGTTATACAGCCTTATGTCGTTCAAATTGACCAAGGGCACATATTTACGTAGACTGTTGCATTCAGGAGACCATGCAGTCCTGGGGAGTAAATGTCGGGACTAAATGTTGGGTTAGGGGACTAAAATGGGGAGTAATTGCAGACTAGGGGAGTGGAAGCTGCAATTACTCCCCGTTTTACTCCTTTTTTTCTTAGAGTGCACGATAGGCATGCGCGCGCTTCTCCTGCTGTATGATTGGATGCCGGATGCCGTCACTCATGCTTCCTGAGGATCCCATTCGTTGCCTCCAAAGACGGCTCACCAGCTCGCGTGGCTCAGTGGTTAGCGCGTGCTGGCCATGTCACCTCGAGACTGGGGAGGCACCCTGGTTCGAATCCTGGTGCTGGCTATGCTGTGCTGTACTGTGCTGTGCTGTACTGTACTGTACTATCTGGGGTTTCCTCAGACGCTTTCAGACATATGTCGAAACAGTTCCCTTAGAAGTCGGCCCAGGACGTACATTTCCCCAGGTCGTCAGTGGTGACGTTGCCCACCTCTGTGAGGCCGACAATGGCTCACCCTTTCACCACCACCACCATCATCATCATCATCATCATCATCATCAAAGACGGCTCTGTTTTCATCGCGCTTTTCTTCTAAACGGTAGCGCTGTGTGAACTATAGTTTTGCATGCACTATACGAATTGAAAAAATCTCGGAGTGTGGCGCCTCCCAGGTCCAAAAAGTAGACGCCGACGCTGCCAAGGTCGCACTTCGCAAAACGATTGAAGAACAGAAGCGGTCGTTTCGAACTTGTTTGATGCGGATCCTTGAGTTTGATTATAGAAAAAAAAAACAAAAAAACGGAAGATATTGAATTCGTCACTGAACAACTCTGCCACTCCCACAAAGGAAATTAAATGAATGAAAGGACAATGGAAACTGAAAAGATGAAAAGGTAAAAATAGAAAGACCTTATCCTTAGACCGGATCCTTATTAGTGTCCTTTCGAATATATTTAGAGCTTAGAGGCACGCTGTTGCAGATTATGTGTTGTCCGAGTATTACAGGTTATATATTTAGCGTTTGCATGTCACGCAATTGGTTGGCTCGCAATATTTCACTAATTTAACCTAAGAACGCCCGGCGTTGCGGTACAACTTTTCTACGTACAAGGTTCTAAACACTACGTTGGCTTCTGTCGGCTTCTGTCGGCTACGTTGGCTTCTGTGGCTTCTGGCGGCTTCTGTCCTGAGGCAACTCCCTTCCTACGTTGGCTTCTGGTGTTTAAATATAGAGAAAAGAAGAGGCACGGGCTATGCCGTTCGTAGCTTGAACACGACTTTAGGAAAGCACATCACAGCTTATATTGTGCTTCACTGTAGTTGACACGCTTCGCCTTCTCCAACCGTGCAAAGACACGAAACAAAGCCGGGCATGGTTACAATGTAGCAATTCCAGTCCTGCCAGCGACGAAAGCCCCATCTAGCGCGTGCTTTCCCCGAGGCCTCTCTGTGCGCGAACATTCCTTTTCTCCTCCTTTCTTTCTTTATCTGTTTTGTATGTGAGGATTATGAGAGAGAGAGAGAGAGGATTTATTTTCTCTGTCGCTGTTCGAGCTCGATCAGCAACCTTCTTAATCTAAGAGGATTATCTCACCTTTGCGGAGTGATAACGGGAGATCATTATCCGGATGCGCCAAAGTAGAACTCATTGTTGGTCGGATAGGAGATGAATCCAATTGTGTCCCGCTGGTCTGGCATGTGCCTTACTATTAGGGTTGCCACCTTTTGGAGTGAAAAATACCGGCTGAGGGAGAGGAGGTAGAATAGAGGGAAAGGACGAAAAGCTCGTGGGAGAGGGAAAGTGGGTGAGGAACGTTGTAGCTGGCTCGACACAACCACCAACAGCTTTGCACAACCACTGCTCTTGTCCCCTCCGAACACAAGACTTAATGAATAACAGTGATAAAAATAATAACAACGAATAGTAATAATAATGAATAATTAAGAAAACGACTGGTGACTGCGGAGTTGGGTCTGTGCTCCAGATTTATTCAAGCTGTAGTGGAATGTTGAAGGCAAAACCCCACAAAAGCCCCTATGAAAGGTCTTGAGCCACAAATACCGGCAAAAGGCTGCCGGTATCACCTTCCTACCGGAAACCGGCAGAGAGCGCAAATAACCGGCCGTGCCGGTATAATACCGGCCTGGTGGCAACCCTACTTACTATACCATCACTGCTCTCACGCCCACGCGTGATTGTCGTACTTTCGTGTGTTGTTATTTAGTGAGTACGTAGTTATTGTTGCTAGTACACATGTAACTATTTCCGTATACAGTCAACCCTGGATTTATGAACACCCTCGGTTCCCGGAAAAATCGTTCATAAATCGAGGGGTTCATAAATCGAAAATTCTGTACGATCGAGCTGACGAAACAGTATCTGCGAGTTGGGATTGTGTTTATAATGCAATATATATTGTAATTTTGCTTTCGACCATGCCTTCTGCTTTACACTTTGTCGTCCTTAATGCGTCCCAGGAAAACCCGTTTGTTGTTCGGATTTCGAGGGGTTAAAAACCGAGCGTGCAATTCCAGGAAAAAAGTTCGTCCGTTCCGGCTTCATTCATAAGACCACGGAATAGTTCATCTGAAGATATTTGTTGACCTCGGAACGATCCGTTCATAAATTGAGGGCAAAAAACGCAGGGCAAGTCCTAGTTGGTTCCCAGAAATTCCATTCATTATTCGAATATCGAGGTTCATAAAACGAGGGGGAAATGCATGTAAAAATTTTGGTTCCTCGTGCTCCTGTTCATAAAACGAGGGAATTCATAAATCGAGGGTTGACTGTATTTGTGTCTACTATGGCGTACCTATGTACGTTAGTGATTTCGTTTAGTAGTGTTTTCGGAGTCGAGTTCCGGGAGCTATCCGGTACTGCGATGGCCCCGAGGAATGTCAATTAAGCGTAACAGACGTTTAGTCACATCGATGTGAAGCTGCATTCCAAATGTTACAGCGAAAGGGTATATGCGTAGAAATCCGACACCGCGAACACCGAAAGTCATCCCACTGTGACATTATGGCAACTAAGCAGTGAGCCGCACGCTAGACAGGTCACGTGCTTAAGAGAACCAATAAGGGTGCTCGAGGCTCTTGCACCTCTGACGCCAAGGCTTGATGCGGAGGAGTCCCTGTATCTCACTCACTACGTCACGTAAACGAAAGAAAGGAAAAAAAAGATCTCGCTACCCTTGCGTAGAGTAGAATGTACTTACGACGCACAGAACCGCATCTATTAAAGCCTTTAAGTGTGTCGATATACGGCAGCGCCATCTATCCCATAGGAAGCACGACTGGTACGCTATCCTGGCTCCTAGAAAGAAGCACCGACACGCTAAGAATAAAACAGAAGCGTAAATTCGAGTGCAGTTACAGTTTCTACTTCCATGAATTGCAGTTACACACCATTTTATACCCCTGTCACACAGGCAGTCTTCAATTATGATTGAAATCAATGACCGTTGAACATGCGCGTAGCGCCTCCAAGCGTGTAACGTGTCAACCTGTCAGGGGACATTGGATTCAACGCTCTTCGACAAGTTCACGCGTTATACGATTGATGGCGCTACACAAGTGTTCAGTGGCCATTGGTTTCAATGATAATTGAAGACTGCCCGTTTGGGACAGGGGTATTAGTCTTTTGACCCAGAAGTTTACTCCCCATCATTGTAAATAGACCCCAAGTTTCCAGTAAACTTTCGCGTATTTAGTTGTCAAAAGACTAATATGGTTGTGACAATACTAGCTCCCCATACAATACATGAAGAAAAATATGGTCCTTAAAATGGCCGATACATACAGCGCTCCACGCAATTAACTCCCTTAAAACCCTGCAAACTTTTGCATTGCGCAACTGTACTCTGCGTGTACCCTCTCGTGTTCGTATTTATTTATTTATTTATTATTTATTATTCCAAAACCCAAAAGACCACTAGGGGTCATTACATGGCTAAGTGATAAATGTATTGCCGTACGGATGGCGAACGTTTACCCTGACAACCGCAAGCTCGCGTTTTGACACCTCTATCGTGGAAAGCTCGCCATTTCGAAATGCACCCACGCAAACGCGAAGAACGAAACAAAGCCCACGATTTTTAGTATGCGGTGGGCGTTCAGAATTACCCCACCGTGCGGCGAAAAGCGCTCGAACCCCCAACGTGCACGCCGGCGTCGCTGAATGCGGAATAGCAAAGTGAATCTTGTTTGTCTAGTCCGTCATCCGTGTTGAACTTCATCGCGTACTTCAACGCGTGAAGCCTGCGAGGGAGGAAGGCGCGCGGCGTCCATTCACGAGGACCTGTCAGCGCAGTCGGCGTAATTTTTATATTACGTTATCGCGGGGGAAACGTCAACGTCTATCCGATAAAGAGCTCGAACGCATTCGCTCAAAAAATGCGACAGAAAGGACAGAACTGACATTTACCTGCCCGGTGAGCGTGGAGAACTTCCGCATATTATTGCTTCCGTTATGAACTTTTGTATTTTAAAATAAAAATTATTATTTATCTCTTCCTTATACTCTCGGTGCTCCTGAAAGGCATAGATTGTTTTGTATTCGCGGAGGGAACGCTTCTTGTCTAAATAATATAACTAAAAGTAAATAAATGCTCACTATATTAAACTGCGTTATCGCGCGTGACTTTGGAAGAAGAGTTTTTCTTTCTTCCTCTTTTTCTTTGTGAAGAAGCGTACATTTTAAAGACGCATTCGTTCATAAAAGTGAATAGTCACCCGTTCCAGCCCGAAACTGAAGATGACGGCGGTGATATATTTATGAAAGAAAAAGGTGCGTGGAAGATTGACGGCTTTGCACAGTGAATGTGCGACGAAAGGCGCATGCAAAATTCCGGAGCGAATCGAAAACCGGAAAGTAAAAAAAAAAAAAATACACACATTATTCTGGGGGAAGTTAAACGGAATGAAAACAGTAATTTGTGTGTGTGTGTGTGTGTGTGTGTGTGTGCTCCGCAGGGAAACCGAAAAACTTTGCTTTCTGTTTTTGGTTCATGTGGGAAATTCAACAACTAGGACCTCAAGTGCACAGTACATGGCATCAATCGGTGTTTAGGTAGGAAGCCCTGAAATTCATTCTCTCGGATCAAAGACACCGTCCTTTCCCCGGAAATACTCGACGACTCGCTGTTACTTAGGTGAACCACACTGTAGCTATTTGTGCGTCACAACAATGTGCAAGACGGGCTTGTTTTTTTTTTTTTTTTTGTTTTTTTCTCTCTATAAGCCAATCGGTGGGGCCTTGCAAAATCGCTCTTTTTTCTGCCAGTGTTCTTTTACATCTTGGAGAGAAGAAACGGGATTATTTTCGCTGCAGTCAATTCTCCTTACACCATGTAAAACTGAACCGGTTTCGAACCGTTATTTTTTTCCTCCGAGCTGAACTGGAACTAAACAGTTCTATTTTAGCGGGAACGAAAAACGTTTCGGCTCGACACCCTGGGGGCGCATGGCGCATTGGTTGAATTTGGACCATTGCAGCGCGAAGTACTCCGGAGTAAAAAATTCCACGAATGGCGTCATCTTACGGAGTTACGACGCCTCCACAAAGTGGGCAGGCATTATATTCTCCACGTATTATACAGCGTCCTGTTTATAACTGTTACGCTCTATTTTCTCGTTGGCTTATCAGACTCCATCGTATATATACAGTTTAGAAAAAAACGCGCACTATCACAGCGTCACGATGCCTTGGGTATGATGGGATACGATTGATAATATCAATATCTTCATCATATGGTACTATATACTGTGTTCGCTCCTTCTGCTCAGCTCTAAATGTCGGACGAGTCAAGTAATTAAAGCAACAAAAAAACAATCAACATCCTATGAGCCACTCGCTAGAAGAAAGAAAAAAAAAAGACCAGAACTCTAATTATCGACTGCGCCGCGGAGGGGGGGGGGGAGCTAGGTATCGCGAGCAATGTTTGTTCTCATTAACATTAACATAATCTCTACGAGTTCTCTAACGCTGAGGCACAAAGGCTTTTTGTAGGGCTATTGCATAAGGTTTCGCGTTCTGGCCCTGTTTTAACAGTCAAGCCGCGTGCAGGTGCTCGAAGGAAAAAGGGGGGGGGCGGCTTAATTATGTGTCGTTAATCAGGGTACAGTGGGAACAAAAGAGGGCCGTTAACTGGTGCCAATTTTCGATTGAACTTAGGCGAGTAGGAATATCTGAGGGTACGGTAAGACCCTCAGTGTTCCAGGGCCCATAAAATTCGCGAATGTCGCGAATTGTAAAATTCACGAACAGATCCCGACAAAAAAAGTTTACGCAACACAAGATCGACGCATTTGAATGATCGGGGCGACACCCTATAGCAGCGAACAAGAGTGGAAATACCTACTGACAGGTGCGCGGAATATCTAATCTCCTGTCTAAGTCCATCTGCTCCTGTTTGCCGCAGGGGTATCGCTCCGGTGAAGATATATGCCACTCCGGTGTTCCGTAAACTTTCGTCGGGACCAGAAGATTAGCACGCGCGCATCTCGACCGAGAGTGGAAAATTCGAAAATTACGCTGTATAGTGACTAACTTCTTATCTTCGACAAGCGGCCGTTCAACCTAGCGAAGATCCTCGGTCCGTGGTCGAACGCTGCCCACCAGACGCAGGGCCTTCGTCTTCTGGCGGAGTACTTGTGCTCCACCGGTCTGGCGACGGCTCTTCGAAAGCCCCCGTCATCATCCCTTCATCCTCTCCCAACGCGAAATAGGGCAGTGTTACCGCCTCAGCGGCGGTGAATCGCCCACCCCATCACCATCCAATGTATGTGTGTGTGCGCGTTTATCTTCGTAATGATGTGAATTTACGTTTTTATCTTCGTAGTTGATCGTACCAGATCTGATATTTACGTTTTTATCTTCGTAGTTGATCGTACCAGATCTGAATTTACGTTTTTATCTTCGTAGTTGATCGTAACCAGTTAATCGTTATCATTTGAACTATTTTGCAGCGCGCACGTGCGTAGTGCTGCTTTTGTCTCACGCAGTTTGTCCAATGTTGGAGTTATCACGAAGTAAACCAGTCCAGCCACGAATTTCAGCATCGAATAATCTCGAAATTAAGTGGTCGCGAATTAGGGCCCTGTAGCGGACGAGCGGCAAACTACAATTCACAATTCAAGGGTTGAACAGTACGTTTTGTGGAGTACCGACAGTCTATAGTTCGTGACGCCAGCCAGAGGGGATGTGCTTCGTCACAGGTAGTGTTCAGTACTTCCTGCAGGTGCTTGCGAAATGTTTGTTTCTAGGCGCGCGTGCTCATTTTTTGCAGTCTTTGGTAGTAACTAAGTTACTTTTAATTTTACCAATACTTTTACTAATAACTTTACTTTTAACTACTACTTTTTACTAATAACTTTACTTTTAACTACTACTTTTTACTAATAACTTTACTTTTAACTACTACTTTTTACTAATAACTTTACTTTTAACTACTACTTTTTACTACTAACTTTTAACTTGTAACTAACTAGTTACTTTTGAGGTTAACTAGGTACAGTAACTAGTTATATTTCCACAGAAAAGTAGCTTTTAACTGTAACTAGTTACTATTTCTGTGAGTGTAACTGCAAAATGTATCTAGTTACTCGAATAAATGTCGATCCTTGTTTTCGTACGTACACATGTCGTATTTTCCCCTGTGGGAGAGCCACATCTTGACTCATACAGCTTCTGGTTGAGTGCAATAATACTTTTATCGCACTTAAGTAAATGTAAATAAATGTGTTTTTAACAATTGTGTCACCCTCGCATGGTCATTTTTATAAAAAGTAACTGTAATGTAACTAAGTTACTTTCTCTCAGTCACTGTAACTAGTTACTTGACCAAGAAAGTAACTATAACTGTAACTAGTTACTTGACCAAGAAAGTAACTGTAACTTAGTTACTTAACCAAGAAAGTAACTAACTCCAACTCAGTTACTTTTTAGAAGTAACTTACCCAAGACTGTTTTTTTTTTGTGCATGTCGTACAATAGAACCCATTAAATACGTCTCTTTTGTGGGGCTTATCCAAATACCAGGGGGCGAAGCCTATGTCCCCCGTCTTGCATATGATTTGCATAGATTCTGTGCATGAGCTTTCATTCATATTTCAGTGTGCTAATTTACATATCTAGTGAGTTTTTTTTTTTTTAGTTGTTTTACAATTGTCCATACCTTTCCTTACTCGTTCGTGTTTATCTGGCATTCACATCCGCGTTGATGAGTTTATCTGCAAACGTCAAGTACCGTTTGTTCCACCACGGCACTGACGTAACGCCAGAGAGAAGAAAGAGGGGGAGAGGGAATTTCTCCTTGCGTTGTCTTTATTTGGCATCTGCCTCGATCAACAACCGCTCCTCCTTACATAGACGTATTCATTCTCTCTGGCTGTCGTGTCCTTTAGCTTACGTGTCTATTTCCTGACCGGTTACCGAATTGCGTCTAGAAAGCTGTCCCCTACTTATTGCGTCACCTACATGCGTCCGCGCGCGCCGACACCGCAGGAGAGCCAGCGAAGAAAGCAAAAAAATTGCACCGCCTTCAGAACGCCGGGAGTCATCGATCTTTCCGCGCGTCGAAATCAACCGACAATCACCTGCAATCATCCTTCCATCCACACCGCGTGGCGGGAGCCCTCAAGGTGGCGCGCGGGGAGGGCAAGAACAGAAGTCACGTGGTCAGCCAGGGGCGCGAGCAAAGCGCAACTTTGGTAAAATACCGCCAGGGTGCACACGCCCTCTCGTTGGAAGAGGAGGGTGTTGTCGTGACGTTTTTATCACGTGACTCGAGGCATGCGCGCACTATCGTTGGAAGGCGTCGGATGGATTGCGTTGAAATGGGACTCTGCTACCGAAATCGTGTTTGAACGGAAGTTATGTAACGAACGGGAAGACACCGGCAAGAAAGTACCGGGTACGTCACAACATTTCTGTTCTTTTGTTCTATTCTTGCTGCCCTTCGTCGTGGTCAGTTGTCATTAGGTAATGACGTCAGAGGTAGTTATTAGAGATTAATGTTCTCCCTGGAGTATCATATGGCTGTGTAATGTAATCATCGCGCCTTGAAAGCATGTAACGAAGAAATGCCTCTTTCTACTCGGGGACTTGATAGACTAACCTATTCCACCAACAACTTCACTTCATTGCCCTCACTACGAACCTATTCCACCGATGCACCTTTGGGAAACTGAAATTTCAAGTAAAATGTTATAGCCGATGTTCTGACCTCGAAGACCTTCCACGTGACGAGACACCCGTATGAAGCACAGGTGCGAGCTTCGTAACTGACCTTCTTCCAGGGACGTCGGTGGTTGTGAGGGTTTGGAACTGGTGGTGCGGCGCGCGCGCACGCGCGCAAGAGCGACACGAAGAGTGAGGAGGCGCCGACGTTTGGGGTCACGTGACTCAAGGTGAGCGCGCACCTATGCGCGAGAGGTGCAGCGGGAGGAGAGGCGATCACGTGGGGCGCGAGCACCTGGATGGGGATTCGGAAGAGGAGAGCGTTGGATGATGAGGGAGGAATTGATGCGGAAGAGCAGCAGGGATGAACGGTGGCGCCACCATCGCGCGCGCCCGCTCGCTTTGTGCGGTCGCGTAGTCAGTGTTAGCATAGCCAGCGTGTGAAGGGGCCATTCGGGTAGCAGCGGACGCGGCCCGGCGTTTTCTCTCTCTCTCAACTCCTTTCTTCACTACCACCCGCCCGCACTCGGCTTTCTCACTCGAACCCCGCCGGTGGCTCTATGTCGTGCCGGACACCGAAGCACCATCGTTCCTGAACTTGACGCTAAGGTGAGTGGACCAAGTCCAGGCACGCTTTCTCATTCAAGGACCCGAGAGATTGGATATGTCCATGCGACGGGCCTCGCTTCCTGCTGTGTATGGGAAAACGGGTTTAGTTTCTTTCAAACTTCTTGTGCTGTCGTTCTTATGGAGGAGTTAGTTCGCGTGAAGCTGCTGCGAGCAACCACGTTTAGCCGATTGGCTCATTAGGGCTTCACGAAAGCATTATTGTCTGCTGTCGAAGTCGAATGCTGTACCGCGTCATGTACCATTACCCAGTTTCCGTGCACAATGCCCTTCGAATCTTCAGCATACATATCATTGCTCAGTGCCTCTGTGCCACATTGCAATATGCCAACACAAGCATATACGCTATGTTGTCACCACTGATCAGATAGAATCGTTCTACTGCTGGTTCTAGAGCTTCAAATGTTAGGACACATTGCACATTCCTGCAGCTGAGAGGAATTCGCGTGCGATGTCTTCACACTGTTGTGGTTCATTTTTCGTCTTTCTCTTTGTTTTTTTCGTCTTAAATTTCAGTTGTTTCTATCGTTGGACGCGAGACTTCGTGAACGGTTTTAAGACTGTACTGCGGCGGATGTTTTAGTATCCCAAATAGTTGAGTACGTCGTAGGAGGAAAGTACAGCCGCAGGCGTTTTTTTTTTTTTTTTTTCGTTTTGCGAAAATAATGCTTCAGAATGTTTGTATTGATGTATAAGATTTATGTTTGATGATTTGGTGTATTGGTCTGCCGCCGAGAGTTGATGAATCTTAAGTGTCGGATTCGGTGTCCTCCTTGTTGTTGTTTTTGCAGCTTGGGCGATGAATATCACCTATTCCAATCTTCATCACGTACGACGTCATACATACTTTTTTTTAATCCCTTCGCAAGGTTATTTTCTTATGTACGTCGCAAATGTCATCTCCAGAGTTTCGTTTTCGTACCAACTCTGTGCAGTTTGGAACGATTGGAGAGGTCTAGTAACCCTGATAGGGTGTTTAAGTACAGCAGATTTTATGACAAGAGAGCATACAAAGTGAACGTCATAATCGCACGAAATTCATGTAGCGAGGGGCATCCCTTCTCACTAAGAAACGAGATTCCGCGAGAATGACAGCAGCGTACCTGAACTTTCATTAGTATCCCCGAAACTTCATTAAAAGTGGGAGCGAAACTTCACAAAAAAGAGGAGGGAAGCTTCATTAGCGGAAAACCAAATTAAAAACCGCGCAAAACGTTTGTTCTCACAGAGGCTGGAGCAGCTGTTTTCGTTTCAACCACAAAAAAAAAACTCACAAATGTCTGCCGCTTCGAACCGGCGGGAGCTCGCTCGCGATCCACGGTCTCAACCTCAACGACAGAGCCCCGATGCCTCTCCGCAATTGCGGGAAGGATTCTTTGAGAGAGGGAGCGTGTGCTTCCCTGAGATCCTGACAACCTGCCAAACCCATGTTTCGAAAGAGACTTTTTTTTTTTTTTTCCTCCTTCCTTTGTCCATCTTTCTCCGTTTCATATTTCTATGTCACTTATTTTTCGTGTCGCGAGCCAGCGTGGCATCGCAGTTTGACAAGTGACCCTTTGCGACTTTGTTAGTTCAGTCGTGACGAGGCTTCGCTTTCCTTTTTTTTTTTTTTTTCTCTCTCTCTCTCTCTCTTTCTTCTGGACGTGTTCTCGTGCCGTTGTTTCGTACGTTCGCTCGCTCCCTGCAAAAATCCTTCAGTGTACGGGCGCTTTTCGTATGAAACGTATAATTTTCCAGCATGATTCTCGCTCGTCTTGTTCTCTTTTACTATTTCGCGCTCCCTGTTTTCTTTTTTTTCTTCTTTCTTTTCTTTTCAGTATGTGTATGCCGTGTGTCGTGCCTATAGCTGTACTTTCTGTTTCTTCTTTCAAACTGAAGGGGTAATGCATGACCTTTGTCGTTTCGGATGATGTGAATGTAGGTTACCGTGACCTACGTTGTCATTTTGGAGGGAATTCTGACCCGTGTAGAACGCAGTTGAACGAAAATGAGCGTATTTATTGCGAGGTACTGTTCGGAAAAAAGCTTCTCTTCGGTGCTCCTATAAAAGAATATGTACGTGATTTCTGTCGCCGCGGATATTGGAGTTGACGCGTATTTTCTCGGTAAGCGTAACGTGTACATGATGTGATCCGCAAACAAATTAGTACACCAGTGAGCGTCGATGTAACCCTCGTTATGTCACGTTTTTCCCTTCTCTGTGTCATTATCGGCTAGGCCCAGGCCTTTATCGGCTGTTCGCAGGCACCTAAAAATAAATAAATTGAAATTGAAATTATAATCAACCCTTCAGCGCGCCGTTACTTCAGCGTTGAACAGCGGCGTTACTCATGGTGGTATTGTCTCACTAATTCCAACTTATACTGACAAATAACACGCGGATGCTTACGTATTTGACTGATTCGGAGACATTACGTTCCGACTCACGAAGAGAGCATGTAGAATTCGGAAAGATCAAACAACAAGTCACCGTGCACTGGATCAACATGCTGTGAACGCGAGAGGAGTTCGTAATCACTCTGAGCTTTGTAAAGGGATGTAGTTGTACTGCTCCGCTTCGTATTGTCCCCCTCCTCCTTAAAATCTTTCCCATCCTTGTACGAAGTACGAACTCTATCAAGATCAGTCGTTTATTTCACGAAAACATGACCAGCGAACTGCCTTACCCTAAGCACACGCTCTGCCCGAGAAAGTGACGGGTGACAAGCACGAATCAAGAATTTACCGCGAGATAATAGAAAATGCACGCACGGCGCGAGAATTTAGACTGTGAGATAATAGAAAGGCGACCGAAATCTTGACTGATGGAGAGTATGTTCCGTAAGACGAGAGAGAGAAACAGAACAGCAGTTCCTCTCCGTGCAATGGCGATGTGAGAGAGGAGCGATTACTTATCCCAAGGAGAGCTGCCGTGACAGAGCAATTACAACGGTAAAGATTTGCATTCTGCGCCGGAAGATAAAAGGATTGCACGATATACTCTATCACCGATGTCAGAGGGACGATATAAGGACGAATATACGGACGAAAGCGGTGCTTCTCGACAACGTGGTTCTCTTGAAGAGTGAGAGAAAACTGTTTCCACGTGAGGCAAACTGTGGAACAACAACGTTGACGCGCTGTTTATTTGCATACACGCTGGATGCAAAAATGTTCCTGTTGGGACTTGAATGATGGCAGGTTGGGGGCCGACGCTCGTAACCAGCACGGACGAACTGTTCTTTGGCGCGTCTGTTTTGTTCAAGTGGTGGCCGTGCTGTGGTTCATGTGGTTAGATAAAGAAACTGTGACCTGCTTGACTGGGCGCGAATGTTCGCACTTGGGACCGCACTGGAAGGAACCATCTTATCACCCTTGCCGATAAAGTATTCAGGGGGGAAAAAAATATTCGTCTGGCGTAGGGGAGTTCAGGGATAACCTGTCATTTACCCACTTCGTGTAAAAGCTGTTAAAAGTGATGGTTAATGCAGTAACACAACCCGTCGAACGCTTGCGTATGTTACGTTTGGCTGTTTGTTTTCAAAGCACTAGAGTGAATGAGCGATGCTGACGTCATTATGTGACGTATAAGGTACGTAGCAAGTAGCCCCGCGCGTGTCCGTAGCACACCAATTCTCGATGGCAAATGACATCACGTGGCTTGTCGCTATGCTGATGCGTCACACCAGGAGATCGGGCCGGGCCGGGCCTCCAAGGTCACGTCGCACCGCTCACACCGTCCAGTGAAAAAATATTTTGCATGCTGACTCCTGAGCGTATCCTGACGGACTGCTTGATGAATATAGAGTAGCAAGCCCTGTCCTGGCTAACCTCTCTACTGTCCCATATTAAAGAAAGAAAGAAAGATGCTAAGATCGAGCAATGCTAAGTGTCATTTTGTTCCTTCTTTAACAGCGTCGAGCTCCATCAGATCCATGACGTTCCGTCTTCGCTGCGCCAGTGTGTCATTGAAACGTCAGCCAGTATGTTTCTGTTTCTCGCCGATAAAATGCGAATCATAGCAGGTTATCCGTTGTTTCCAACAGTTACGTGTTCACATTTATATTTATTTATTCGACAGTCATTGGAGAATCCGTTCATGAAGGAATCTGACAATGAGTTGGGAAAATCGTTCGCGAATGATTTTGTCGCTGCCCAACCACAGGATTCCATTCTGCATCACGTACCCACTCTTCTCATTGGCTTTCGGCGATATCGTTCGCGAGCCGTTTGATCCAAAACGATTCGCTAAAACTCGTTAATATCCGATTCTGGTATCCGTCTTTTGCCGTAATCGCATTCCACACTCCTAAAAAAAAAGGGGTGTTTCCACACTCCATCAAGAAAGTAGCATAACACCTTTCACCCTACTGGAGAGTAATATTACTCCCCGGCAGGGAAAAAGGTGTTATGCTACTCCCTTGAGGGAGTGAGGAGACACCCTTTTGAGCGTAATTGTACTCTCCAAAGGGGTGTTATATATGTGGCAGAAAAAAAAGGAGTTAAAATACACCCTTTTTTAAGAGTGCACGATTACATTATTCGCGCAGGTTTTACAAAGAGATAACGATAGAGGGAGATGATGATATGGAGACACAAAGCACGAGTGCATAAATGACGATTAGCCCGTCCCCTTCCGCTGGCATTCTTTCGCGACCGCATAGCTTCGCAAGCGACGTATAAGTATAACACGACACCGCGCGAGCGTCAAACCGCGGGAATAAATTTATCTCCGCGCGACCTCAGCAGTTTAGAGCTGACGTTGCGCTAGTCCCTTGTTTAATGGTCGTCCCACACGTACTTGACGTAGAAAAATAATCGTCGCCGCCGTTTTCTAGACCGCGGGGGCCATGCGCGATGATCTCCGACACGTGCGGAACCCGGGAACACTAGGGGGGGGGGGGGGGGAGGGGTTATAATAGAACGGCCTCATCTCCCCCCAATGTCTGGCATCTTTATTTCTGTTGTCTCGCATACAGCCCTGCTTCTGCGTTTCGCAAGCACGCCGCTGCGATGATGCCAAGGTACGTTGTAATGACTGCGCGGTCACGCCTGTCGCGATCCCAGGATGGAGTATAGTACACGCGGGCGCTGTTCTGGCAGCGCTGTGTAGTTGTTTTGTCGGAGCAGTCTCTTGACTGCGTTGGCGCGTTCTTGGCGGAGGTGAATCTATAGAGAGAGTTGAGTGTTGCGAGAAGTTTTAGTCGATCGTATCATATATGGTGTCCTGTTGTAGCTTCGACGTAACTGCGAAGGTAAGTGCTCTTAGTATGGGCTGATTGGGCTGTCGTGGCAGCGCCCGTCAATTCGCACTCATTAAAGGACTACAGAGGGCTATCAAAAAAAAAAAAAAAATTCAGATTAAGACGTCTGAAGAAAGTGTGTGTGTCATTTTACCGAGTAGCGCGAAAGGTTTTGATGTGTGCAATTTGTTTCCCAGACAAAAACTCGCATAAACATGGCTCCGCGCGTTCACCCTTAACTCGACACTCCGGTTATAACGAGGAGGAGAAGGTATGATGCCACGTCATCGATGACGTTACAGAGAGAACTCGTTGTGGTTTGCCGGTCAGTGGGGGTCTGCGCCTTGTCCATTTGCCGCCGTAAACTAGTTTTGCCAATTCTCCCGGAGAATTGTGGATAGAAGGAGCGGCCGAATAGGAGTAGTGCTTTTTCAGAACAGCCGAGTAGCAGACGACAGCGGAGTAGCAGACATTTCTCTGGACCAATCAGCGAGCGTGATCCTTGTAGCGTCAGCGCGAGGTTCCAGGCAGATCACAGGCTGGCACTACTCTCCACCGCTGTTGCGCACGGTCGCTTTTTGCGGCGTACTTTAAATTCAATTTCTGGGATAATTGATCTCTGTGGTGGGAATTACTTCGCGTGGTGCATCTTACTGGCCTACCTTACAGTTTTATAGGAAGAAAACAAGGTGTGAAAAATGACTTCTGTGCTACTTTAAGTCTCGGTGGTCATCACTTTCCATTTTATAAAACAGACGCACACAAACAGTGGACAGTTTCACGTGTCCACGTTGCTGCTGATGATGATGGTAGAAGAAAAAAAACATGGAGATGTGAGCCCGCTCACGGCTGGGCAAGCTACTCCGGGTCCAGCTTGTCCACATAGCATCAGGATGCTCACCGTATGGCTTAGGGACCTGTGTAGACTGGGATTCGAATCTTAACGGGTTCAGAAAAACGGATGAGAATAAGACTGCTACGGAACGGATATGCGAATCCGTTGCAAGAAAGAAAAAAACGCATGTATGAATAGACTGTTGACCTGTGTTGTGTGGCTCTGCATGCTGGTCCACAAACGAGAACCACTCTCGTGTGAGTGGGCACCAAGGCAACCTAATTCAGCCAAAGGTTAGTACCCTATCACGTCGGTATAGCTACCTTGCAGCTCCTACCTTAGGAATACCCGGCGGAAGCAGGGTAAAGAAAGGTAAACTTAAGCGGTATCTTTTTCTCGCGGAGACTAGCGTGACCTTGCAACGAACAAGAAATCTACTACCCATATATCTTCTTGCTTTAGGCGTTCATCGTCGAGACCTACAGATGCGCGACAGATGCACCTGTTCTTGTGTCGCCGCACGCGCATCTTGGCGCATCTTGAAATGGCCTTGCAGGTCGTTTGCTTAGCTAAATTTGACAGATTATGTATACACATGTGTCGGGAAGAAGCTACTGTCAACGGTAATTAATTTTGTATGCTTAGTACGGCAGCGTCCTTGCTAAACGCCTACTGGGCGACGAGAATGTGTTCTCGGCGTAGGCAAAAATAATGACATTTACGAAATGTGTTATTTTCTCGAGTAACTACAATACGAACGCGTTCAGAAAATATTGTAAAGATCCCTAAACATCTGCAGAGGGTTCGAGCTGCGATGCATTTGTAAGAGATAATTTCGAGATATTAACGTGTTACATGTTATGAGCTCTGACACAGAGAAAGAATCGTCTGCCCACAATGTGTAACGACGCAATTGAACCTCTGTATGCAATAAGGGGATAAGTCGAATTATCCCCTTTTTAGTATTTTTGTTGCAATGGCGTCTACATACCACTATGTACCCGTGAAAGAAAATTTAGGACCGTATCGCAATTTATTGACTCGCAATAGGAGGATAAGAAACGGGAAATGCGTGCGTGTCAGATGGGATGGACAGCCAGGTCAGGTCCCTTTTCTATACACATGCATACAAATGGTGTACCATGGATTTTGTTACGATGCGGAAATAAACTTCAACTTCCACGCGAAAAACATATTCTTCCTACCTCACGTGACCGTGTCAGCAGTGCTAGTGGGTGTTATAACCGGAAGAACGTGTGCACTATGCTAATAGGTCATATTTTGCTGGCCATACAGAACATTACTTTCAAGATTGTGCTGGTTTAGCAGCACGATAATCACGATCTAGGCTGCTCCACTGCACAAAGGTAACTTCGCCCGTCCTGGAGTCGCCGTGAAAGTCCGACTCGTGGAAACTGTTCTTTTCCTGCGCGAAAACCCTGTGCCTGCAGTCTTACATGGAAAAAGGGGATATGTCATGCGCCTGGGTTTTGTTCAGTTTCTGCTAAATCACACATCCAGAAACGATGCTAACGGGACATGCATGTGGAGTAGACACATGCATATATGTTACGCATGTTGCATTTGTTTTATTCGAGGAAACTCACCTGCAATTACTTCACCAAATATTCACTTGCAGTTTTCTCGGTTTGGGATTTTCGACTTATCCCCTTATATTGCATACAAAGGCTCAATTGTCGCTGTATTTCAGCTGCGAGTACCAAAGTTTGCACAGCTATTCGGTAATTTGTCGGACTCCTTCTGCAAGATATTTTGTAGCACAGCTTCGGATCTATCGGGCGTATTTGCCGCCTACCACACGAATAAGATAGGAAGCCTGCAATCGTTGGTATCTTAGTACAGTGCGGTAGAGGGGCAGTCTGTCCTGTCTTTCTTTACTTCGTTCCTGGCTTATGTGCACTGTATCATGTTTCCGCAGTATCGTCGGTCTCAACCGTTCTATAGACATGGGCCTACCGTACGTGCTCGATCTTCAGTTCCCTTATGGCGCCATCTGGGGGGGGGGGTGAATATACATTTATTAGAAAGAGAGGTCTGCCAGGGCGCTACCTGTTTCCACGGTAATCTTGCATTTCTTGCTTATGCTTCAGTTCAGAATATTTTATTAACATAATTATCTAATTACACAAGTAACTGCCCAAATTGCACTTTGCTTCTCACTAACACTATAACGACGTAAATGTTCCACGTGCACACTATCGTTAGAAGTATGTCAAACTGCTAAAAATATCCACAATCTATACCATTCGTATGTACACACATCAGGCAAAATTCGACTGAAAATTTGGTTGTGATTATTTACACTATTTACATAATCTGAATCCCTTGTTAGAAAACGAGGTTCCTTAGAGCAACGTGCCCATATTTCACGCATATGTACCGATTATAAACCACTGACGCAGGAATTACTGCTCACCTAGTGAAAAGAGACTATGCTCAAGGTATAGTCACGGAGCAAACGCATAACCAGAGTATTCTTCTAACTGCAACCACCACTGCGATATGTGTCTCTACAACTCTTGCAACTGGCAACTCTACTTTATTTTTACTACTACAACCGGCAACTTTATTTTGCTTTATCTAGGTAGAAGGCCGCACCAAACAGTAGAATAGGGACAGTGCGTGCTTTAGAGAGGGTTTATATGAACGGTGGGGGAAGTGCGAAGAACCAGAAGCTCACTTTCACACCTCCTCTCCCTCACACCTCCAGCACCCAGAGGGGTTACATCCCATTTCGCCTATTCCCATTTTGCCTAACCCGGATTATCGGATTAAAGAGGCGGGAGGGGTAACAGCCGTTAGGCGAAATGGGACTGCCGTGCAATCTCATTAGGCAAAACGGGACTGTCGGCAAGTGGGCGTTACTTACACGCTCCGACCCGATGATGACGTGTGCAAGAAATGAATGTGCTCGTCGGACAACTACCTTACGTCGTCCGAAACAAAGACCCTTTACATTTGCAAATATAAGGTGTAAATATAATGTACAAATATAACAAAAACATTTTACATAGTGACTCCTGATGGACAGCATGACGAATGGAACAAGGCTTCGAGCCATGTTCAGTGTCACCTGAGCGATGTTAAATATGGAAACTGGTGTTACTATAGTCGTGTTTAATTTAACTCCTTTTTTTTTCTTTCGTGTTAGTGCCGCGAAGCTATATGAGCGACGGCGAGGTGGCTATGAGCGAGATGTGGCTATGTGGAGATGCGAGGTGGCTCTGAGCGGCGTACAGATGAGAACAGATGGAGAGAGGACAGCAGGAAGGAGTGGGGGGATAGGGGGTTAATATGCGTCTTGGGCAGACTTCAGGGGGAACTGTGCCGGTATTCGTCTCGAAAGTCTTCGGAAAACCCAGGGAAAACCTCAGACAGCACAACCGGTGGTAGGATTCGAACCCACCGCCTCCCAGTTAGCACGACACCACCGAGCGAGACGCCTTAACCCACGTTCAATCTAACTACGTATTTTCCGGTGTATAACGCGCGCGTTATTCGGTAAAAAGGTGCTCTGAAGAGGGCCTGCGCATTATCTAACGGTGGGAGTTATACACGGAAATATTTTCCGACAGGAATTCCTTTTCTGGTCAGTGTCGTATAAATTCTAGTCTCCTCCAGGGTGTGCTGTGAATTTCTCCCAAATCACTTAGGGTCAGTTGAAAAAGCCGGCGTAGGGCGTTGGAATTAATAAAAAAGTTGTGATGCTACTTAAGAATGTCATTGAGCAGTCAATAATTCAGAATGGCGAACGGGACATGATGTCGTACCTCGATGCCGTGGGACATCTAATGTATATTGAGTAGAGCTGCAAATTTGGAAGAATTTTGAAGTGGAGAAAACAAAGCTGCCCTTTTAATTTAAAAAAAATGTAAATAAAAACTATGTTTTCACTCTTGCACAGTCTATATTTGTGAACCAACAGATGAGGGAAGAAACCCTAGTGTAATATGAATTATAAATACAGACCTCATGCTTCAGTGAAACCAACAAGGTTGCATGTAAAGTTATATGAAGATCCGAAATTGACTTTTGGCAGCATGCCAGAGGACCGCCTTCTTTCTTACGTAACACGGATTAGTAGGCGAAGTGGGACTGTCTGCAGCATACATTAGGCCAAATGGGACCCCCTGCAGTTCGAGGTCGGTGAACCTGCTAAGGGATGGCGAGATAATCTGCTAAGAAGCATTAGGCAAAATGGGAATAGGCGAAATGGGAAGACACGCCCAGAGGTATCGGCGGCCCAGACTTGTGCCCGTTACTCGAAAAAAGTAATTGATTACCGTTAGTTACTTCTGTGGAAAAAGTAATTGATTACCATTACCAATTACTCGACTTCAAATGTAATTGAGTAACGAGTAGAAAAGTAACGCGTTACATCGGTCGTTACTCCGCATTCACGCAATTTATAACCGTCTTTGTGTGCCTCAGAAAAAAAAAAAAAAAAGAAAAGGTTCAACAGCGGAACAGCTGAAATAACAAGACAAACAAAAACACGCAGGACAAGGAGATCGCCCGGGAAGACGTTGACCCGATTGTGGAAGAGCATTGCGTGGAACTTCCCCATGACTCACTAAACCTCTAAAGCTTCAGGTACCATCACACTGGTGTAGGAAGAGATTAGGGAGAGAGACTCTGAAATTTCAGAGCATTATTACAATGACTTCCGCTTGCTATAGCAGTACTAGTACAGCCCAACAAAGGCTGGTGGCACCAGGGGCTTGACTTGGGGGTGGGGCAGAACATCTGAAAGATAAGCTAATCCCTGCCGGAAAAGTAATCAATTACTGAGTAATCGATTACTCAGAAAAGTAATTGATTACTCGAAAAATTACTTTGACAGTAAAGTAACTGATTACTCGAAAAATTACTCAAAAAGGTACCTAATTGATTACAAGTAACGCAATTACTAGTAACGCGTTACGCACAAGCCTGCACTGTAAACTGAAAAACACCCTTATGGGTGTAAATGGCTTGTCCTATAACTGACACCTCTTTTTACACCATATGGTCTTAGAACACCCTTTTCAGAGGGTGTATTCTGTGTAAGACACTCTTTGAAAGGGTGCTTTTCCTTGAAAATGCTTTCTTTTGCACCCTTTAAACACCCTTCTAGGAGGGTGTAAAGTTGTTAAACACCCTCCTAAAAGGGTGTTTAAAGGGTGCAAAAGAAGGCATTTTCAAGGAAAAGCACCCTTTCAAAGGGTGTCTTACACAGAATACACCCTCTGAAAAGGGTGTTCTAAGACCATATGGTGTAAAAAGTGGTGTCAGTTATAGGACAAGCCATTTACACCAATAAGGGTGTTTTTCAGTTTACAGTGTGGGTATCGCAGGGGGCAGGAGTGCGGACCACACCGGACAGTAAGACCGGTACTAAAGAGAAAGAGTTTCTCCAAATCGCCAACATTCTGAAGGCAGGAAACGCTCAGACGAAATTAAGCACCAGCACACAGAGACAAAAGGGGAGACGAACGGCAAATCCAATGTGGAAGAGCAGGTGGCAGCAAGAGATTGGCTGAGCGCAGGGAAGAGACGGAGCGTAGCGCAGCCGACTAATCGGTCGCGGTGTCCCGTCAGCTGAAGTCGGTTCTATTTTTTTCATTTCTTTTTTTCGGCGTCAATGCAGAGGGGGCTGCCAACGCATTGATTGGCAGCACGACGGAAAGAGGCCAAGACCGCAGTTCCATGCAAGTGCGTTGCACGTGCTCCAGCAAGTCCTGGAATCGCTCTGAAGGGAGTTAGGTGTCTGGGTGAATTTTTTTTAAATGAGTAGCGAGGCAAGTATTGGCTGGCCTCTCCTAAAACTTAAAAAAGAAGAAGAGGGAGACGTCGCTAAAAATCATTCGAAATTCCCCGGTTCTGCGGACATTAAAGCGACACTCTGGGCCCAAACCTGGATGCTCGGTCAACCGTGCAGAATATTTCGATTAAATTCGCCGCTAATTATTTCCTATTCTTATTTATTTTTATTATGTTGTACGCATGTTGTATTATTATGTACGATTTCATTATGTCTCTGCTCAGCACAAATTGCTACCTCGTACGAGAAAACGTTTCAAATACCTTATACCCGATACCCTTGCACGTTTAGAAAAAAAAAAGGGGGAAAAATATATATATGTATATATATATTTATATTTTATTTTATAGCCTGCGCTTTCGTTGCCTCGACGTCGTTGCTAGCCACTTGTAGTTTCTGTTCTGCAAGGCAACCCAGCTGATAAAACTTGCTGAGTACTTTCCTGTAGGCCTCAAGCAGTTCTCAATCTCATTTATCTCCGCCGCGCACCCTTGTGGCACCTGCAAAGGTGCGACGGCTCATCCTTGCCTCACCGTGCAGAAACCGAAACCGAATGTCACTCGCTTATTTTCTCTCTCTCTCTCTCTATCTGCATTATAGCTCGAAACTGATCCAAAACGAGAAGTTAGGGATATTGCAGGCGGCGATTGTGGATCACTTGAAAAAAAAAAAAAAAAGTTGCGAAATAGAGCATTTATTTTACAACGGTCGTGCATATTATTATTATTTTTTTTTTTTCAACTACAAGGCCATATACATTGATGGCGTGTGGCCTCGTTCCGCCAGAAAATTTGGAACTTCACGTGAAGGATTTCTACCCCGCTGTCTGCGACCTTACTTTGTCCGCACTGGTAAGGGAGACAATGTAACCGAACGCGAGCACACGCTGACGCCGTTCCGCGGAATACTCTGTCTTTCCTATTAGAGATGCTACACGTGTGTTTCTGCGCTGCCGGGAATCTCCTTCGCGCGTAATCCCACGTGATTTTTACATACAACAGTAAATTGCCGCACCGCGATTACCAAGCCGGCCTAATTAACGCATATGCCCGCTTGAAGGCGACGTTTCTGATCCCCCGAAGCCAAGCCAAGCCAAGCCAAGTCCACGCTTGGCAGTACTGAACCAAGATACTCGGAAAATTATACTTGGGTGCTCCAAAACGCCTACTTTTTTTTGCTCCAAAATGCATATTTTGTTGCTCCATTGTGCTTCAAAATGCACATTTCGATGCTCCAAAAATTGCTCCATGTGATGTGATACGATGTGGATGTGATGCGATGTGATCAAGAAAAAAAAAAATGGGGATGCGCGGAAATTCCTCCACATTATGTCGATTACAATTGCTCCATTACATTACGGCATCACTGTACACGTAACTTTGATGTCTACCAGCCGGGTAGAAGTAGGTAGTAGTCTGGAAAACCGGGGGTTGTCAGGGAATTTTGATGTGACTGGAAAAGTCAGGGTATTGTCAGGGAATTTGCCAAAAAGCGGCTGAAGTCTGGGAAAATCGCAGGCAAGTGTCGTGACGATGCGCAGCAAATCGTAAGTTCTGATTGAATTGGTCACACCGCAGCAACGTTGCCGCGAGTAGGACTTCGCCAATACGACAAGCTCAGAGGCTGAAAAGTAGGGCTGCCTCACTAATACTCGAATAAGTTATCTGTTTTATGAAGGATCTGTATCTAAACATAGCAGGAGGCACCAAGTTCCCGTTTGTTTTGGTCAGGGAATTCGCTTGAAATAGTCAGTGTAACCCTGGGAAAGTTGGGGAATTTTAAGGCTACAATAGACCTCGTCCTGTTTGTAAACAAATGACGTCATAGTGTTCGACAGCGCCACCAATTTGGTAGAGTTGAACTACGTTCGAAGCTATAGGGGCGAACAAGGTCGCGCCCGAAAGCCACGGTCTTGAGGGGATTACGATGACTTCTGAAAAGGACGCGACCCTCGGTCCTACTTTTCTTTCAATAGGAGGCAGCGAACAAGTGCCCGTTCGTGGAATCCAGCCCTCCCCCTTCCGATTTGTTTCGGTTTCAGTCTGTCTACCAACGTCATGATGACGTTTCTCGGGTAGAGGTGTATTTGGTAGACACCCGAACTTACACTCAAATACAGAACCTAATCTCTAAATCAGTCGGGAGCTCGTGGCTGTTGACTATGAAATTGGCGAGTTGGTGACGTCACAAGCTTGGTATATATCGCTTCGCTTTCTTTTTGTTTCAGCGGAACTTTACAAGCTTTCTTTACAGAATAGATTGAGTCAGATATGGAGTTAATATCACGAAGCATATTCGTAATAATTTTAGTTGTCCCATCCAGTTCCACCCAAAAGACGCGCCAGAGGGAGACACCTACCTTATCAGACGCCATCGTCTGAATGTTGTACGTGAACGACGTTGTGGTTTACGTAGCCGCTATGATCGTCTGGTAACATGTACATATTCGGAAACAATCACATACGACACACACAGTCACATTCCTAGTTCTGCTCAGACGTCACAAAAAAAAAAAAAAAACATATCCTGTCCTTTTCTACCCACCTCACCCTTCCTAAGCATATGTATTCCACGCAGCTTTCATTAATGTACTCATCTACAAACGGCTCACTCAATAAACACCTTTTCCCATTGTGCCCCAACCTCCCCCCCGCACGTTCGGCAATAATGATGACACTGAGTTGGTACACCCATTGGGGAGAGCGACTCGCATCTTATTGCAACCTCTTGTATCTCCAGCACAACACAGACACACGCGAGCTACGGCAAAAGCAACAACCGAACGGCGGCCACAAATAATTCTCTCAACAGGGAAACGTAACACTCGACAACACGTCTAATTCCGTATGCGATGCAGCGCTCCCCATTGGAGTCGCTGTTGCGTCGATTATTATTCCATTCCTCCGCGTTTGCTTGTTGTGTATGCGTCTGCGGTCGCACCCCGAGCTCCACAAAAGAAACACGCTGGCAATCTCATTTTGATTGCCTTTTTTTTTTTTTATCCTGTCTTTCCGTCCCACGTTTTTTTTTTCTCCCCTTCTAGTACGCAATTGCTTCTGACCTGTTTTATGTCAGGCAAAATCAGGTTTCTATTCCAACGCCCTTTTGTTCGTATCTTCACCGCCTCTTCTCTTCCGCACCCCTCTTCTTTTCTCTTCAAAATTTTCGGAAAGGCTGCGTTCAGTATGGTTTCGGGTTCTTTAAAAAAAAGCATACCAGTTTCCTTCTTTTTTTATATAGAGTGGTGGCGAAGCACTTATCGAAGCGGGCGTAACGAAAAAACTGGGTTTAAATAGGGGGAAAAAAGGAAAGAAAGCGGAAAAAAGTGAAGGTACGTCATATTTGATAGACGCAAAAACGTTTTAAACCGTTCGCTTTTTGAGGCAGAATTGAAAGGCAGCTGAGCCGTGCGGGGACAAAACGTCCGATGTGACACAAAATGTCTCCACTTTCCTTTTTCATCATATTCTTCAAATTTCTAACAGAGGAACGATGCGCAATGTTTAGTTTGTCGTTTCACGTACGGCTGCGTCTCGGCTTTTTCCAATGCTTTGCTGGTGCATCGGTGACGTGTTGCGAGTATCCAGTACCCGCCTTGTGGTCGTCTTTCTAGTGATGTATTGATCTATCAGTGATGTATTGATATATTGATCTATCTAGTGATAGATTGGGAGGTGGCGGGATAGCAGGCTTGCACTGGAGTCGGAAGGGGTGCCCCTGAAGTCGACCCATGACGCATACTAACGTCCACATACTCCCTCTCTTTCCCACTGTACCCTTTTCAACTGTACATGGCTTGCAGCCACAGCTGCTTCGCGGTGATGACGCAAAAAAAAAAAGTCAATAGGCGAGGTTCAAACACGCGTTGCTGCCGATGCATCGCAGAAAAGAAAGAAAGAAGGGTCTGACGGATCATAGTCTATAATACCTCTGTCAGACGGGCACATAAACGGCCGTTAAAGTTACGGCGTTAAGAAATGGCCGTAAGTTACATACGGCCATAAGCTCTGGGGAGCTTCCAGACGGTATCCGTGAAGGCATTTTGTCGATGATGTCCAAGTCGATAAACAAGTCTGTGAACGTTGAATGTAAAATAGCGAAATGTCGCTTTTTCTTGCTGGAAGTACACGAAAACAACGTTTTGTTGGTATTTTCAAAATACAACAGAAAAACTATATTTGCTTTTAAGTGCTTTGGATATTTTTTTGAGTGGCGTCCGAGTTTTTGGACGCAGACGACACGGTGCGATGCCGCGTGCAGTGGTTCGAGGGTGTGACTACAAACGTAACGCTTGTACAGATGGGATAAAAAGCGAAGCAAAGTGCAAAAGCGCCAGAAAAACACGAAAAAAAAAAAGATGACAACATTACGTAGGGTAAAAAGCATTTTATTTCGAATTGAATTAAATGTGCTAAATCCTGTTTACGGTGTGCTTGGTGACGAGGCTTGGGCAGTTTCGATGGAATGCTGTAAAGTGTCTTGCGGGAACGCCGCTGTCCTTCTACCTCAGTTTTGTCGCAAAGGCCTTATTGCTGACCGTCTGGCAGGAAGTTAATGACAGTATGCATTTGCGGCCGTGACCGTTAAGGCCGTATATATGTGCCCGTCGGACAGAGGTATAAGTCTCTCTGTGAAGACGGTCTATAAAGATAGAAAAATATCTATGAAGATACATGATCCGAGCATTTGTCTTGACTGTAACGCTGTTGAAGAAAACCAGTCAGTGTTGTCAGTGTTTCGTCCTTGGTAATGACGTCAGAAACGCTCTACGAATCTCGATGTAGCGGATTCAATCCCCGCCACAAAAGAAGACAGCAATTTGATGGCACGGAACAGGTTCCGCTCTGCTCAAGTCATTAGACTTTTGTGTGCACTGTACCGAGATTTCAGCGTGCGCTCAAGAAAGCGCACCTACCTTTCCCCACCTACCTCACCTTTCCCCACCTAGCGCACCTTTCTCGAGCGCACACTGAAATCTCAGTACAGTGCAGTCCGCTATATCGAGAGTCGCAGAGCGTTTCTGACGTCATTACGAAAGAGGAAACACTGACAAGGCTGGTTTTCTTCAACAGCATTACAGTCAAGACAAATGCTCGGACCATGTATCTTCAGAGATATTTTTCTATCTTTATATAGACTGAAGATTCTGCTCAGCACGAATTACTATACGCCGTACGACGTACAAAACTTATCCCACTACGTTTTACCTGACGCCCCTGCACGTTTATAGAACAAAACGTAGCAGCACTAACGCCGCTTTCTTATACGCAACGTGGATCTCTCGCTCCTCCGTAACGCAAATACTAAACCGCAGTTGTTTTTTGTATGTGTCACGGCACGAAAAAAAAAAAGAAACGATAACGCCCTAGCCGCGCCTGCCTTTGCACCGAACTCGCAAAACCATTCTCCCCTTCCTCAGCTCCAATACACACGAACCAGTGACCGTTCCTTTCGTGCGCATCCGCAGAGCACAAACCTACACCGTATAATGCCGACACAAGGGAGAGAACGGCGTGCCTTGCATCTTCCCAAGTCTCGTATACGTACACAAACACACACACACACACATATAAGGTATATAAGTGCGCCGCTACATGTTCTGCGTGTGTTGCCACTTTTCCTCTCGTATCACCTCGCAGCCACGTGGGGATGGTAACCGACCCCCCTCAGGTGCGACTTAGGCACGCTCGGCACGTCCCAGGAACCAACTCCATTGTCCCTTATCTGCTCGAGTCCTCCTTATACCTTCGCTCTGCTCTGCGCGCGCGCGTAGACCATATTTCTTTCGGGAGCCGGCAAAAGACGAATTCACTTCGGACGTGATCTACTCCGAGACCTCTTTCCTTTTCTTCTCTCCCTTCCTCTCTTTCTCTCTCTCTCTCTCTCTCATCGTATCTCGCGCAGATGAGACGATACAGGAATCTTTTCTCTTTTTTTTTTTTCCTTCCTCATTCGTGATTGACTCTTATGGAGATTGGGCGTGCCTACACGGGTGATGCTTAGTGATGATTGGTGAGAGTCTGATATGATGATGTTGTTAAGAACGTGTTTTTGGCTCTCGTTAGTGGTCCTGGAGGACACGGTGGGCGCGGCTAAAAGAAAGACTGATGGCTTTTACGTTGAGATCGAAAGGTTGTGTGTCCGGGAGAAAGTGTTGCTGGAACGGGAGGATGCAGAACGTGATGTGGATGTTCAGTGGAGTTAGCGGAGAGAAGGGTTTCAGATTTGGTGGGATTTGATAAGGCAGTGTGTTATGATGTGATTTTTTGAGCGATGCGTTTATTAGGGATTGAGTCGTGGTTGGAAAAGCTACACGGTGGCCTCTGTATGGTACTTTCTGCAGCGGTGGCGTCAGGCGGATTAAAGTTTCATGTGTCAGGTTTCGTAGCCAGGTCGTTTGTCAACGAGCATTTATGTTAGAAATTGGTCAGACATGAGGTACCATCTTAGTGTCAACTGTGTTCCCGTCCTCCATGAGAAAACACTTTATTGCGGTTTGCCAGGTATCGTCACTGACAATTTATTGGTTAGGTAGTAGTTGGACTTTTAG
Organism: Ornithodoros turicata; assembly: GCF_037126465.1. Classification (NCBI taxonomy): domain Eukaryota; kingdom Metazoa; phylum Arthropoda; class Arachnida; order Ixodida; family Argasidae; genus Ornithodoros; species Ornithodoros turicata. The sequence goes on along the minus strand of NC_088202.1, from coordinate 137,748,466 downwards.
CTATCGATAGGCATATACTTCGGTCGTTTCGAAGATAAATTCAGGTTCTGCTCAAATCCAGCATAGTCGACAGGGTTAAATACGCGTTTTCAGATATCTTTTTTTCTTTTCTTCATCTTTTTTTTTGTGTGTGTGTCTGTGTGTTTTACCTACCTAACTGTTGTGCAGTTCCTGGCAAGATTTCATCATGCATTTTCGAAGAAGACGAGGAATAATGCATAAATAACGTCACAAAATACGTACAGTTCGTGTTATTTGGGGTAGTCATCAATTCATGGTCCCCGTCCTCGATGCCGTGCCCAACAGAGTCAGGCATTATAATAATCTCCTTCACGTCCCGTTGACATCCTTGCTGCAACATAATCCGGAACAAGTATAACGGTGTCAACAATAACTTTTTCGAAGCTGTTCTCTTTTGAATGTTTTAAAAGGTGTCGTAGCTCGATGCGGGCGAAGCTCGAGTCAACTTTCGCAACTGCGTTTAAGCCCATCTTCAGTCATCCTAAGCCACAGCGAACGCCTATAACACCACCCAATCCATTCAGCGTCGCTCAGACGGTAGCACTGCATGCTTTATTCACGACGCAAAACCGCCTTTCGACTGTGGAGCTCCCTGGTGCCGATCAGTCCAAGCGGCGCGACACCGGACGCTGGCAGGAGAAAAAGACATTGGCGAAAACGGCGAGATTTCTTAGAGGAAAGAAAGCGTCTTACGATCCGCGCGCAAAATGTATTACTGCCATGGTGAGATACATATTGCAAAACAAGGCAAACAACCGGCGAACGCAATAGCTTACTGTAGAAGTGGTTTTTTCCGCGTGGAAAATATTTTCGCGTTTTCGAGCAGAGCTGCTTTGAGGATTGATTCGCGAGAACTTAAATTCGCGACACAGGTTTCCGGGAGTGCTTTGCTCTTGCATATCGTGCCGCCGTCAATACTCAGGCATATTTCGGCACGTACTAAGACATCCGTTGTTCACGTGGATTGCGGCATTCTAGGTCTATTCCTTTCTTCTCCTCACAGAGATTCCTGTCAAATGGCCTTTAGGGACCCTGTAGGAGGCCATAGTACTGGCCGTGTGCAAGTTAACCAGTTTATTTTAGTTTTTATTAATTATCACTCGGGGCACTGACCAGTTCGGTTGAGATGTGGTACTATCATTCAATCTGGTTCTGAGAATGCGGGGAAAGGCATGTTCTGGCTTCGTGGTATAGTGGTATATTGCATGTATAGTGCAAAGCGTTTATAGGAGTAACAAAAGCATGATGAATTTTCATTTCTTTTCATCTTGCCTGATGGGATAAAACAATCTTCTGCGCTTGCTTAAACTGCCTATGCTACATGGAGTAGAAACGGTCAGGTAGTCGCGGTATAGCGTCGAACGCCGAACGATTTTCGCCCTCATATGGCCAGAGTTATTCGCGGGAACTTAAATTCGCGTTTTTGGAGGTGTGCGCGAAAAACGCTAAAAATAATTCCGCGCGAAAAAAACCACTTCTACAGTATATAGGAGTATGCTATTTGTGAGAAATAGATCTGCACTCATGCGCTTCGCTTCTGCGTGCATTGGCTGAATTGAGGCAGTGCGGCGCTTGCGACGCATGTGTGAACTGGGAGCTGAGATATTGCGTCGAAACGTGCATGACTTGCTTCCAGTAGGTGGCCCATCTTCTTGGGTCACTGGTGGCGCGGCTGTTGAAGGTTTAAGATATATGGATAGGGAAGCAACGTCGCGCGAAATTTAATATATTGTTCTGAAGGATAGTGCTACGTTTTCGACTGTGCCTTGAACGTTGAAGAATACGGAGGTGTTTGTCAAAAATAACTGCTTTTGGTGCCAGCTTGTGTGTGTTAGGCCATATTAAGAGACAAGGGGTTGTGACGTCTGCTGTTCTCGAGCAGACGTGATATAGAGTCGATGAAATGCATGGTGCTCCTGCTCAAAATTTAAAACGCACAAGGGTCGTGCAGTAACGGTGCCGCTCGAATTTCGGTAGAAAGATATTGATGCTCCCTCTCCAAATGGCCTGTGTCAGGCGTCCTGTGTTCAGAAGAAACGCAGCTGGTGCATATCTGACACGGTGTTGGACATTCTCAGTATATATTGTCAGGCATATCCTGGATTTATGAGATCCATTTTCTCGTTCTCAATATGAGATTATTATTCTCAAATGTTTGAAAATCTCGTTTACGATGTGGCTACGGATCAGAATAATTGATTTTTCAACATAAGAAAAGACCTTGAATGATGGACTGTGTATCCCCAACTGCCTACGACACATGTACAATGCAGTTTTTAATAACGACAACAATGATGTAATAATAATAAAACTTTATTCATAAAAGCGTGAAGTGGAAGTGATCAAAAAGCCGCACTATGTGACTTGACGAGGCTCAGTCATCTTTTTTGCTCAGGTTTGCTCAAATGCTCAGAGGAGCTTTTGAAGTCATCTAGTGTTATTGATATGCCGCTATCCGTAGCAAGTGCCCGTAAGCTTTCACCATACGTATTGCTGGCGTCGGACATAATTACATTAGTCCTTCGGACCGCGAAGTGTGATTCGCTCTCTGCCAATTTTTGTTTTCCTCCTTTCATTTTTATTTGGTTGTCCTTTAGTCTGCTATTTAGTCTTTTCTTTGTCTGTATTTCCTCCAAATTTTCTGTTCAAGCCGTTTTGCTGCCCATGCATATTTTCCCAGACTTCGATCATTGGCATAGCCAAGTCGGACCCAGTCGGGGACTAACAACTCCACACTTTTCCATTCTCACCTGAACTAAACTGAAAGGCTTTAGTCGTGTACTCACAGGACGGATGCGACGATACCCCGTGGGTTTTAGGGTGCGCAAGTCGCATTTGCGCATGTACGGCGTTTTCGTAAACAATGTATACTTATATCGCTTTCTTCCGCAGTGTAACTAACGCCATAGGCACGACAGTTCGTCCAAGCTTTCGTAACTAGCGTGCGATGTCACTGCGAAAAATGTCGCCAGAATTTGTAAGTTCCGGATTTGCTCCCGCCAGTTCAGAAAATTTTAAACCGACCCTCCTATACGAAATAGACAGGTTATACCGCCGTTTTCTGTTGGGGGATCACTGTCGCTTCGACATGAACTGCACTCTAAGAAAAAAAAGGAGTACTTTTACTCCGTTTGGGGAGTAATTGCATTGCCACAAAAAATAGTCCCTTTCGAGAGTAAATGCACGGGAGTAAATGAATGTCACAGAGTGAAGACCGCATTTCACGCGCTGTTGTAAGAGTCCCAGGTACATAATTGGTGCGCATGCATGGAGTTACTTTGAAGCAAACCGTCAACCGTGATATATCGCGTGATATAAAATCTTGCGCCATACATAGGACACAATTTGCGAAGAAAGATGCGATAACTGTTTCTTACTCTGTGTGGTTGGAATATTGCTACGTTGTCTGAGTTATACAGCCTTATGCCGCTCAAATTGACGAAGGGCACATATTTACGTAGACTTTTGCATTCAGGAGACCATTCGCGAAGTTTAGTGACAATTTGCAGTCCTGGGGAGTAAACGTCGGGACTAAATGTTGGGTTAGGGGACTAAAATGGGGAGTAATTGCAGACTAGGGGAGTAGAAGCTGCAATTACTCCCCGTTTTACTCCTTTTTTTCTTAGGGTGTGGTTTCATTTGGTTTGGTATAAAATATATTGTATTATATTATAATATATATTATATTATATATATAACATAATATAAAATAAGTGGCGCTCGTGGAAAGAGTGTGCCGGATACTCGAGTTCAATTAAATATCCAGTGAAGTAAAGAAAATGATAGTTCCGAAGTAAAAATGCAAAGAAAACAGCAGTCGCGTGCCGCGTATAAGTCACATGATTTTCACAGTGAAGTGAAGTCGCCGTACAATCAAAAGCTTAGTGTCTGTGAAAAACTCTAGAAAGGCATATCGACATGAAGCGGCAGAAGCAGACGTTATTTTGCAATTAAAAAGCAGCAAAATAAATGTCGTAATGAGGTTTATACTGTGTAACCGATGAAACGAAATCCGCGCAGCAAGTCTTAGCCGGTGCTAAAGGGAATTGAGACTCAACAGATACCTTTTTATTTTGTTTTTTGTGTGAATTAAATCAAATGGCAATTTTCTTACGATTTGTAAGCCTGTAATATGTCCTCCAACGTTTGATTTGACTCCTAATTTGGAGCCCATTTCATTCTTTTTTTATTTCGTTACAAAATGGGGTATTTTATCTCGGAAGACCCTGTATATACATTTCGTTGCCGCAAGTCGTGGCGTCAGCTTGGCGGCACTGCAGTAGCGCACGTACCTATTAGTCTAATCAATATTCAAGGGTTACTGATGTCACTTTAGTCTTACGAAAGGTTCTCATGATTCGTGCGTCTTACCTACGAGCCGCCAACCATCTCTATCTCTCTCTCTTTCTGACACAGAAAAAAGAAAGCGTAGAGGAACTGGAGCTCTCAAAAACCGAAACACTGACGATGCGACCCACGCGCAGCATTTTATTCTCTCCCGAATCGATGCTTTGTTCTTCACAGCAACCATCCCGCAGAACAGCTTATGCTTTATGTATCACGTTGCGCTGTCTTTTGCCGGATCGATTTCAGTGGATGATGTTCAGCTTCTTCTTTACAGACGCTAAACGAGAGAAAAATGGCGGAGAAACGGGCACAAAAGCTGGTCCTCGATTTTTTTTTATTTTTTACTTTTTATTTTTTGAACTTGATTACATGAATAAACCGTGCTAAGAAAGAGACAGCACTTCGAAAGGCCACACACGCGCGCGACTGTTTGTACAAAAGATTGCCCCCCCTGTCCGTCTTCGAAGCGATACATATAGAATGTTTGAATTTGAAGAGAGCTTCTTCTCCAAAACGGATGGAGGACACGGAAAGCTTGATTGGATGGGAGGAAGGAAGATATATCCTACGTGGAAGGAGAAAAAGTGATTGGGTGTACGATTGGTGAAGGATGTGGTGCAGTTATTCGTCGTTGTGTGCGCTGACGCGTGCGTAATGGAGGAAGCAACCGGTGGAAACGAGTGCGATATATTGTGTAGTGTTTTGTGCGCAAGCAAGAAAGTACGTAATTTTCTGCATTTGCTTAACATGGTATTGCGGCGGTTTACAGTCTACCTAAAGAGACACTCCGGGACGATCCGTAACTATTATAATGCTGTGTAAATAAGTCCGGTACATTCTTCCGAAATGAGAAATAAAGTTGGTTTGGTAGCCGAGGACTCGTTTATTGCCAAAAGGACTGCGAGGCTCAAAGCGAAACCGAAACTTCTGAAGGTTCCCTCTCATACCTCCTGTACTATGCGTGACGTCACCGGTAGTCTCGTGCGGGTCACCGGCTGTTTTTTTCGGGCGCGCGCTTTGTAACTTCCTCGTGCCACGTGGAAGACCACTCATCTGCTTCCTCAATTTCATTCTAAAATATTCGTAGTACTAAGAGCAAAACCCACGGAAAGCCGTCCACGAGGAATACGGGTTGAGGTGAAGCCCAGTGTTGCTGGACTGCTTTTCCGCGGAGCAGCGCCTATTCACTCGAAGGAAACTATTCATTTTCTAATTGTCTGTGCCACTTGGGGATGAGCAATGGACGATTTTAAAAAGATGCGCGCGCCATCAAGCGCGTGGCGCAAGGCAGCATGGGAACTTTGAGGGACACTGCTGCGTCGTCTGCTTCGGATATGGTTCATATCGGCTGACGCTGTGGCTGCGCACACCGGGAATGTTGTTGTTCTTCTTCTGCCTCCGCCTCTGGCCGTATCGTAATGCTTGAAGGCGCTCTAAGTTCCCATGAGCCCTTGCGTACCACAGGTGGCGCTTGCTTTTCTAAAATGGTCTATTGTATTCACTGAAATATCATACGGTACGGATTGATGTCACACTGTTATCTCAACACGGTTTTGGAGCGGAGTCTCCCTTTAAACGTAACACACTGAGCGGTAATGAAAACTTTATTCATTCGTACAGCGCTAGACAAGATGGAAAATACGAGGCACAGTCAGAAAATAATCGGAAAAATGATAAGCTTTAGTGGTGCGATTGTCGCACCACTGCACGCAGTTCAACTTTGGTGCAGCACTCAGTTAGACTTGTCGTATGTTTCACGCTCAACACACAATGGCCTTCTCACTGTCGAACACCAATCAACCTGTCACGATACTCACCAGTTTGGCAGCGCACACTCTCCCTGAGAGCCACGCGCACCATTTGCTTCGTAGCAAAAGCTTGTAACACTTTTCCGGTTATTTTCAAAGTCGCAGTCTTGTCCTGGCCCCACGTCACGGGAAACGTCATTTTGAGGTCATGTGACTTTGTTTTTGTTCCGCTTTCGCGCTCGCCGACATTTCCTTGTCGCCATAAAATCATTAGATGAACGTATTTTGCTTGTGTAAGCTGCACGGTGCTTGTTAATCGACGTACTTGTTTGTTCTTGCGAATTCTTACATGTTGGATCAAACTTACGGGTATACATATATGTACATATGGGTATATATACCCATATATGTGTACCCATATATATATATATATATATAATGAGGGAAAAAAGCCATTAAAGAAACAAGTAGATGAGTGTAGTGAGTAGATGAGTATCTATATATATATGTGTGTGTGTGTATGTGTGTGTGTACACATATGTGGGTATATATATATATATATGGGTACACATATTGGGGTATATATACCTATATATATACGGGTATACATATGGCTATAGTTTGAAAGACGTCACATAACGACGCACAGAAACGGCTGTCGCTTTGTTGACGAACGCTACGGTAGTCGAACTCGTGGCGGAACAGAAGCACAGATTGGTTTGCCGAAAAGCGTTGCCATTGTTGACAGAAGGTTAAAAAAGTAATCGATTACTCAGTAGCTGGTTACCGAAAATTGTAGTCAGATTACTTGAAAAATTACTCGCTCACAAAATTAATTGATTACATTAGAAAATTACGGAAAAGAGTAACTGATTACTAGTAACGCAATTGCTAGTAACGCGTTACGTACAACTCTGGCTCCAACATAGAATGATGTAAACTCGTCTCGCGATCGGAACTTTTCTAGCAGGGACAGCTAATTCACCTCCTCCGTCTCATTTCACGGTTTTATGGTGATATACTGGATACATATACGTTACTATCTACGCTGGTCGCACTCCCCTTTCTTTGGTTCACTTTAATTCGAGCCCGCCATTTGTCCCGAAGCGAAAGAGCAGCACAAGCCGCCGTAGCGATTTGCCGTCGACCAAAAGAATGTCTGTTCTGGTCCCCTGCTTTCCCGATTGCGTGTCTTCTCTTCCCACTTTTATAGTCCCATACACCGCCACCAAGTATTCCACAACACAGCCTGCCTCTTTTTGGTTTTGGCTGGCGCGATCCGGCGTCGGCGGATGAGGTTCTCGTTCTCCTTGGTTGGACGGTTAGGAGCGGGTTGAGGCAAGATATGGCTTCTTCGGAGTGTCGCGGTAGATTTTGGTGAGGGACGGAAAGGAGGGGGTTTCGGGAAAGTGCAGTAATGGGAGGTTTCTCGCAGCCACGAAATGTTCGAAACAGTGCAGTGTGGAAAATTTTTGTCAGCGAGGATCGAAAAATAAATATCACTACAGTGAACCCTCGTTAATATGACCCCCGATAATCTGACATACGCGCTGTACGACCATACTCGGGGGAACAATGCAGTGAAACCTCTGCAAATTCCCCCCGTTAATATGACAATTCCGCGTTATGACCAAAATTTTCGGCAACGACCATTGTCATATTAACGAGGGTTCACTGTGTACTTTTTATGAACCTTAGCATCCTGGGCTTCATTCGCAAAAAGAAAAAAAAAACAGAAGAAAAAGAATTAACCATAACAAATAAATAGATAAATAATAAGCTTCGAATGATGTGGGATATTTGTCCGCATATAGTCCGGACTTTTACTGCTCCTTTCTTCCCCTCTCACTTTCTCACACGGGCAATTTTGCGTTTCTCAAATTATGGTCTTTCGTAGCTGGAGTCACTACGTAAGTGCCCTTCACAAAATGGACACTAATATCGGCATCAGCCTGCACGTGCACGGCAGCTATCATACGGCTTACTTTCGCTCCTGCCCTGCTATTAAAAAGAGGAAAAAAAGAAAGAAAAAAATTACGTCGCTTGGCTATACGTGCTCTTTGACATGACGTCTCGTCGAACGCAGTATAAAGTGCGCAATAAAAAGGAAAAAGGAAGTCTAAAATAAGCTGCCGCAAAATGACGACGCGCGCTCACCGCCGATGTCCCACTCCACGTGACTGCTCGCAGCGAATAGGAGCACTCTGGGCACGGCGTAAAGCGTGTGGCTGCTACAAGCGAACTATAATTAGAAATGACGGAACACGGAGACGATCAGAAGCGAAGTTTAGTGCGTTCTAAGATTGTGCATTTCAGTTATGGGCACATACCTCAAAATTGTACATACCTCATAAATACCTAAAAAAATACAGAATTACTAGAAAAAGTACTCGTGAAGTACTCGTACATTTCAAATTTTGGTTGCACCACTTTGTTTCACTGTTTTAATTTGTTAACAAAAATTTAGCCAGCGTTTTCTGCAAGTGCTGCGAAGCCCTGCTAATTATAACTGCTGGCTCGGGAATATGAACTGAATCAAATGTCATTATTTGCATTGACATGCACGCAAGCAACCAGCTGCGCTCTGACTGTGTGAGATGTTAGTGGGAAAATTCCTAGAACATGAAAATACTAGTTCTAATAATTTGTAAACATTTCAAACCTGTCAACGATTGATTTTCTTCTAAAAAAAAAAGCCCTTCCAAGACACAGAAATTTTTCCGATCTTTGTCTGGAGTCTCAGTGCTTGAGTACTTGACAGGCAAGTACTACCGAGAAAAGTACTTTTTCTCTGTAGAAAGCACGCAATTTGAAATGTACTTAAAGTAGATTACAAGTACTCGGAAATGTATAGGTACTTATACCCGAATTCTTGGTACTTCAAGTACTCTCCATAACTGCATGGTGCATGTGATATCGGAAGTTATATTTGGCGCTTCGCGCGCCCGGGTGTCCCTTTTTTACGCTTACAAAATCTGAAATCGCTTCTGGTCCGGTCATTATCTCGGCCAGTGTACACTATATAGACGGCACGTACACGCAGAAAAAATAAAATACAAAATAGAAACGTTAGACGTTGCCTCCCTCAGAAGAGCCGATTCATCGGAGAGCGGGCTCGTAAGACGTTAAAAAGAAGAAGAGGAAGAAGAAAAATAATAAAGTGGCTCGTAAGGAAGGGCGGCGTTGTCATCGCGTCCCGCCTAATGATCGTTATGCTCTGTTAAACAATGACTAAAGTGAAACTGTACATTTCCCTCAGGAGCTTCTAACGAAGCAGATGGAGGACAAAGATGAACCTTTTCCAAGACGAGCTTTAATTGGAACCTGAAACAATAGAGAATGATGTCCACACACGGCCGAATTATCCGTCCGCGTAATAATTTTCAGAACGCCAGATTCTCCAGAAGAAGAAAGCGACACGCGTTGAATTATAGAACGAACGCGAGACAAAAGAGTTCGAGTGTGTGTTTGTAGCTCGTTAAAGCTGGACTATATGATACTTGCTTTTAAGGCACTTTTATGTATTAAAGAATGACTTTTTTTTTAAAGGAATACTTCACGATACCAGTGGATATTTTTTTGGGTTCTCGTGGTTATTGGTCGAAAATTCTTGACCAGTGAGAGGAATATCAACCATCTCAGTGCCGTAACAGTGTGATACAATAAAAACGAGATACGAGCAGTTGCGGGGCAATTTAGCTACTCCATTGCAACGTGACAGACCTTCATGAATTCCCATGCGGGGGAGAGAGGGAGCTAAAGCGATCGAAACTTAGCGAACGCTTCTTCCGTTTGTTTGATTGATTGTTTCTCATATATGCGCCTGCATGCTGGGTACGCTTTCGGTACGCTTTGGGTACGCTGGGACGCTTCCGATGCATCACACAGCCTCGCTTGCACTTGTGCACGAGGGCCAAAATCTATGTCGTGAGGTCCCCTCACTCCCACTAAAGACCACAGCGTCTGCGTCTATCGCGGCATACACGGACGCCCTGTCTGCACGGCGCACCGCGCAGTGGCGCTTTCTCGAATTAGAGCGGATGCCGAAAACACTTTCGCGTGCGTTGTCGGTGAGCGAAGCCTACAGTTGTGCAGGCATATACCGTCGTGCGAGACTTTTTGGCCCCGAGAACTCACTCTGAATGCAGCTCCAATAAAATGTCAGTGTGTGTCTAGCATTGCGACAATGGAAACCGGGAAAGGGGAGGGGGGGGTGCAGGTATACGTTTATGGGCCGCGAGGCGGCGAAGTTTGGGAACCACTGCGTTAACGGATAATTCATTTTACACAGAGAGATGGCAGAGAATTGCACTTGACTTACGTCAGAGGGCAGAGCGTTCCAAACCGGCTTCGGTGGATCAGTTGATAGCGTGTCCGGCTACTGATCCCAAGGTTGCGGGTTCGAACCCTGAATCCTTCCACGAGGGACGTTTAATGCGGTGTGCCGGGTGTCCAACACGCGGGGGAGCTGTATAATCAACAAACTCGAACTCAACCTTGGCGCCTCACCATACAGCACTATATAGGTGCTCTTCCTGACCATGCTGACCGTGCTCTCCTGACCATCAACTAACAAACGGCGCTTCGGTTCGTGTTGGCCCAACGCGTCCGCCCTGCTAAGCCTAACCGTCGCTAAAATGTGCATTTCATTCGCTAAAACGACTTCGCTGAACATCGAAAACACGCGAAGCTTGCACGTTGCTCAGCGATTTCCTACTTTCAAACACGGTCGTTCGCGGACCTAGCAAGTTTTTCTACGGTACCTAGCTTTTGGTACCGTAGATTTTGAGATCTGGGGTTTTGAACGCTGGGATATCGTGGCATACCGGGATGCATGCGATCGAGGTATACTGGGATACCGTGCTGCGTGTTGTACTTCTACCGGAAAAAAATAAATATGTTTCTCAAGTGGAATTTTGACATCTCCTCATGATTTAACCATTTTGCTTATATAACCATTTCTGAAGAGGAGGTGTTGGCCTTGATGTAAAGGCGAACGAACGAACGTCTTGTATAGTGACGGGCGACAGATCTGTGTTTCGCGCTTTGTGGCAGGCGTCCGGACGACCGGATAGTTAATATACGGATTTCCTGCACGGATGTGGTCATCGAAGAGATGACAGACCAATTTGCAAATGTTTGTAAATGTGTGCAGGACCAATACCTACTGTGGTGAATCGCTGCTCTGCAGCACACCGCCTACACTATACGAGCAGACGGCCGTCTGAAGGATATATCAGTTCAAGTTCAGCTTCAATGCGTACGAATCTGTCACAACGAGTTCATGAGCCAGGTGTACTTCGGTCGATTGCATGTAGCACGTGGCCGACCGAAAGAAAAACAATTAAACCGCAAATTGTGTTATGTTATCTCTTCCCCATCGGCGCTGGAAGCGTTACGTGGTGGTGGTGGTGAAAGGGCTTGCCGTTGTCGGCCTCACGTATGTGGGCAACGTCACGACTGACGCCCTGGGGAAATGTGCGTCCTGGGACGACTTCTAGGGGAACTGTGCCGACATATGTCTGAAAGCGTCTGAGGAAAACCCAGGAAAAACCCCAGACAGCACAGCCGGCACCGGGATTCGAACCCGTGTACCTCCCAGTCTCGACGTGACATGGCTAGCACGCTAACCACTGAGCCACGGGAGCTGGTCTGGAAGCGTTACCTCGGCTCGTTTCTGTTCTAAGCTGATGACCAATCTGCATTATGTATTTACTCTCACTTTATCTTCGATTTGGATTCGTGTCGAGATGAAAAATCGTGGTGCAACTTTCCCTTCGACATCCTAGCACTAATGATAATAGAAAGTTAATAAATGTTCCCCCGAAAGAAGACGGTGATGCGAAAAACAACAGCTGTCGCCTTTATAACCCACGCAAAACCCGAAGGAAGTGTCCCCCTTCTATCCCTGTCGTCGTTAGGCTCGTTTGGAACGCGGTGTTTATTAGCAGCGTTCACCGGGTACAAACAACGTCGACGACGCCCGGGTCGAGAATAATATTTTCACCCCCGTCACGGAGGTCGCCCCCTCGGGCACGCTGTCGATTCCAAACAGTGCGCTGAGCAAACGTATACCCGGCTGGGCCGTTTTCAAAACAACTCTACCGAAACGTACCGGCGATAATTAGCGAACTCAAGGTGACAGTAATGTGTGAACGGCACAACATGTTGCTTCCGTATTTTAGTACGATTATTATTATTATTGTTATTATTAACGTCTGGCTGAGCGGGAACTTGTCGTCTGCGTTTTCCTGCAGTGTTTGCACAAGCGATTAAGTAAACACGCAAAGGAAGGGCTGTAACTCCCTGTCAATATATGCGATACAAGCTGGCGTATATAGCAGCTGCAGTGTGCTTTCATTGCCGCGTGGAAGTTGCAACGCGTACTTCAGTGTGGAAAGGAAGAAAAGGCGTAGGTCAACAAGTGGAGCGAAAGCAAGCACAAGGGGGAACGCGTGTTTCTTGTTCCTTTCTTTTTCTTCGAATCTTTGTGTGCGCTTGAACGTGTGTTCTTCAGGGCACAGCGTAAAAGTGGTAGCCGAGCTTCCGAAACTTTAAATGTTATTGAAATGCTTTACCGTTCGGTACGAGAAGTACAGGTCCCGACAAAAGTTGACGGAACACTGGAGTGGTGTATGTAGTCGTCTGAGTGACACGGTTGCTGCAAACCGAAGCAGATGGACTTACAAACAGGTGACCGGTTACTCGACGCACCTCTCCGTAAGTCCACTCCCGTTCACCGCTAGGGTGTCGCTGCGATCGAGAAGTACGTCGCTCTGGTATTCCGTAAGCTTTTGTCGGTATCTGTATACGAGCGTGTGTTGTGCATCTAGCGCTTGCTAGGGTATTGAAACACCGAGGCCTACTCTCCACCATGTGAGGAAAAAGAATAACGAGGTGGACAAGGAAGGCTTCCGAACTTGATACCGATGGCCGGTGTTGACCGGATTACCGGTGTAGGCCTCGGTGTTTCATTCCCCTAGCAATCGCTCGTAAAGAGATGAAAGTGCATCTAGCGATTGCTAGGGGAATGAAACACCGAGGCCTACTCTCCACCATGTGATAGTAAAGAATAACATGGTGGACAAGAAAGGCTACCGAACTTAAAGGGGTACTAGAATGCAAAAACAAGCGCGTGATACCCCATGAGGCAGTCCAGACGAAAAACATAGTGCGCGTTGCGAAGTGGACTGGCATCGCTGTCCGAGGGACGCGAAGATAAATGTTGGCAGTGGAACATTCGCGAGAACTGTCGTGGACTCAGTGGATTCAGTTAATCGGTATTGAAAAATGCAGCGGTGTGCATCATGCCGCGCATATACGGAACATTATACGATCGGGCACGTTCCAAATCCACATGCCCACGATCGGCATGCGCGCGTTTCTCCTGCTGTCTCATTGGATGCCGTCAATCTTCGCCTCCTGGGGATCCCATTCGTTACCAGCTTACCAGCCAGCTCCCGTTCGTTACCAGCCAACTCCCGTGGCTCAGTGGTTAGCGTGCTGGCCATGTCACGTCGAGACTGGGAGGTACCCCGGTTCAAATCCCGGTGCCGGCTGTGCTGTCTGGGGTTTTTCCTGGGTTTTCCTCTGACGCTTTCAGACATATGTCGGCACAGTTCCCTTAGAACGTTCCCTTAGTCGTGACGTTGCCCACATACGTGAGGCCGACAACGGCCATTCGTTACCGCGAAAGACGGGTCTGTTTTCATTGCATTTTTCTTGTAAGCGGCAGCGTTAATTTTGCTTGCATTACACTAATTGAAACACGGACTTATTCTTAAAACTTATCCTTATCGTGTTCAACCACCGGAAGCAACGGAACGGCAAATATCATTTGTGTGCTGTAGTTCATCGGTATTCATGTCGTGAGAAAATGTGATGTTCTCCTGCAGCGCTCCGTCGGCACGTTCACAGTTCCTTCACCGTGCGCGACGTAGCACAGTTCATTACAAAAAAGGCACCGTGTATAACTGTTTGGTGCCCCTTTAACGCTTCTAGACGGAACTTTGAAATCGAACCAGATAACTGAACCGATAAGCGAAATTAATGAATACTAGTTAAATTCAGGTGACAATTAACGAGCGTAAAGACGGTGAAGGTATCATGACTGTCAGGAAAACGAACTAGTCCGACTCAGTCACGATTCACAAGCGTCTTTTCATGCTTTTCCTATTTCTCTCTTTTTTCGATGTTTTTTTTTCTTCTTTTATTTCTCTTCTGTACGTCCCCCTCTTTTTTATTTGATTTCTTTTATGCAAGCTCAATTGGAACTTGCTATCTTCCCTATTTTCCTTCGAAAACGCAGATACGCGTATCCCTACCATACATACGAAACCGGTCGTTTGACTTCATTAGGCATCAAATAATAATAATAATGACAGTACTAATAAACTATTTCTATTCTCCACGTTCATTTTTTGCTCTGTGTTTGTTGTTAGAGAAAATTGCAAAGCGCTGACCGGGTAGCGACACCACATCCACTCCTTTTAATCGCATCAAAATACCTTCATAATTCGTGAGGAAATCAAAGGATAAGTCAGCATCGTAATTAAGAAGAAACGAAGAGGGATGAGACAATATAAACGGCGGTGCAGTGTGATGAAGTCTTATTCATCCCGTAGCGCGGAGGGACATTATATGACCGCCCTGTTTTCCGAGGCCGGGGTTTGGATGCGTGTGTTTGTGTCTCCTTCCTCACTAACGACTGCTTCGTAGTGATTAACGAGCCGTCCCGTCGGCTAACCAGTAACGGCGCCCTGCCTACATATTTAACTGAGCCACGCGCAATTTTGCATCACACTGCGCTATTTCGCTCCCTTTTTTGTGTGTTTTTTCCCTAATTTACCTAATTAGAATAGACGCTCGTAATGAATGTTTGTGTTGTCTTCGTGTGTGCGTCGAGATATTCTTCGTTGAAATGTCTTGACTGTTTTGTTTATGTATACGGTAATACGAGGAAGCTTGATTTGCCCTGAATGATGTTTTTTTTTTAGCTTTGTTCTTTATTCTGAATATCGTTTAAGTTCAAAGCTCTTGGTTGCACGTGTATAAGTACATGAATCTGTGGAATAAAGTATGCATGGAAGCACTGTCGCTGACTTCTAGAGTAGCTACGAGGGTGGTTCCATAAGTTTCCGGCCCGACTAACTTTTAAAGTAGCACAGAAGTCATTTTTAACACCCAGTTTTCTTCCTATAAAACTGTTAAGTTTGCCAGTAAGATGCACCATGCGAAGTAATTTACACCACAGAGTGATAATTATCGCAGAATTTGTATTTAAAATACGCCGCAAAAAGCGACCGTGCGCAACGGTGGTGAAGAGCAGTACCAGCCTGTGATCTGCCTGGAACCTCGCGCTGACGCTATAAGGAGAACGCTCGCTGATTGGCCTAGAGAAATGTTGTCTGCTACTCCGCTGTCGTCTGCTACTCGGCTGTTCGGGGTTCTGATAAAGCCTTTCTTCTTGCTCGGTAATGCTTCGGCCGCTCCTTCTATCCCCAATTCTCCGGGAAAACTGGCAAAACAGGTTTACGGCGGCAAAGGGACAATGCGCTGACCCCCACTGACCAGCAAACCAGAACGAGTCTCCTTATGCCGTCATCGGTGACGTGCCATCATACCTCCTCATTCTCGTTATAGCTGGAGTGGCGAGTTAAGGGTGAAGGCGCGGAGCTATGTTTATGTGAGTTTTTTTCTGGGAAACAAATTGCACACATCAATACCTTTCGCGCTATTCGGTATAA
Source organism: Ornithodoros turicata (assembly GCF_037126465.1). NCBI lineage: Eukaryota > Metazoa > Arthropoda > Arachnida > Ixodida > Argasidae > Ornithodoros > Ornithodoros turicata. The sequence goes on along the minus strand of NC_088202.1, from coordinate 137,732,604 downwards.
TGAATGACACACACACTTTCATCAGATGTCTTAATCTGAAATTTTTTTGGATGGCCCTCTGTACTCCTTTAAGAGTCATAGAGACGAAACAAGTGTATCACTCTTTGACATAGTCACCCTTAACTTGGTGCACTTGGACACCTTTCAACCAGCATTCTTATACCCTTGAAAAAATAGTCTGAAGTTTTGTCCGCAAAATGCTGGAAAACTGCCTCTTGCACCTCACTATCGTTTTGAAATCTCCGTCCTCTGAGATCCCTCTTCAAGTTTGAGAACAGGAAGTAGTCACTCGTTGCCAAGTCTGGACTGTAGGGTGGGTGGTGGATTTCTTCGAAGCCGCACTCCTTTAGTGCAGCCTTGGCAACAGAAGCCGTGTGGACAGGGGCATTGTCCTGCAGCAACCGGACACTTCGACTCAATCTGCCGCGCCTCTTTTCCTTGATAGCGTCTCGCAGTCGGTGCAGGAGTGAAGCATAATAAGTCGCTTTCACTCTGGTGTTCCTCTCTTTGAAGTCGGTGAGGAGGATCCCGTGACAATCCCAAAATATTGTGTCCATAATCTTCTTTGTGGATTGTGTGACCTTGGCTTTTCTGCGGGGTGCTTCTCCTGGTTTGCGCCATTCCATCGACTTCTTTTTCGAAAGGTGATCATAGTAGAGCACCATAGTCTCATCCCCTGTGACAATTGACTTCAACATTTCTTCTTCGTTCTCTTGACAGAGCTCCAAAAACTCTTTGGCACATACGACGCGCTGTTGCTTTTGAACTGACGAAAGAAGTCGTGGCACCCATCTCGCACTGACCTTTTTCATGTGAAGGCCCTCGCCGATGATGCGAAAAACGGTTGTTTTGGAAAGCCCCAGCCTTTCTGAGATTCAGACGCCTGTCGCTCAGCACTTCTTCCTCGACAAGGTTCACATTTTCTTGTCACCACTTCCACTGGACGACCATCGCGTGGATCATCTTCAATGGACTCTCGCCCCAGTCGAAACTGGTTAGCCCAGTCTTTTACCGTTGTGTACGACAGAGAGGCTTCCCTGTACACGTTGTCCAGTCGCGCTTTAATTTCTTTAGGCGAAAGTCCCTCTTTTGTCAATAATTTTATCACAGCGCGGTACTCGATTTTTTTTTTCATTTTATCTGAAGAGTGCACCCTGGCTATTTAAAATGCCGCTCTCCAACCGACAAAAGCATGAAGAGGGTTGAGGGTGGTGCTCCGGCCCTCCAACAGATGGCGCCACGCGTCCTTAATCGCATTTTCAAATTCGCGCGCATACATCGCCGCAGACAAATTGAAACACCGTATTTCTGGGGCAACCAGTGGCTGCCCATGACGGCTGGTCTCCATAGCTATGGCGTCGAAAAACACGTCGTGATTGGCGGACTCCTAATGACTACGTCATGTCGCTTAAGCAGTCAGCCTTTGTTTACTCCAGCGGTGGCTAAATAGCCTGGCCGTAACATGACGCCATCCACTTTATTCGCCTCGCACGCCATTCTGAAACTGCGTTCTTCGCCATAATTCTCGCTGAAACCTACGATCTGAGCGAACCGCAATTAAATCAGCCGATAAAGGAGGCCGATCATATTAGCGGTAAAACGGGAGACCACCAAATTATGGCGATCCGTCTAGAGAGAGAAAAAAAAAAAAGGAATACACGCCAGCAGACAAAGCTCGCGCGAAATTAGGACTTGACGCAATTGCTCTAATGAGAGGCGTCGTAATGGGTAAACTCGTTAGAGCTAGGTGGCGTGCCCATCGCTGTGCTTCCGGGCCCGGATGAAAGCCGCCTTTTGACAGGGGGGAGCTTTCTGTCCCGTCAGCCCTATGCGTGTTCGCGCTGCTAGCCTTTCCTATCGCTCTGACTGAGCGTTTAACAAACGCCAGATAAATCGGCAAGAGCTGAAAAAGCGGGCGTATGCGTGATGTGTCGCCATGGACTGGGTCGGGTCTCTCTTTCTTTCTCTCTCTCACTCACTCACTCTCTCGCACGCGCTGGTGTGTGAGGGGTGTTGGATGTTACGGTGTTTATGGAAAACGAGGAATTCGAAAGATAGTTCAGCTTCCTGGTCTCAGCCTTACGCATCGTGACAGGGAGGTGACCGGAGTTTGAATCCCCAATGTGTTGCCTGGATGTTTTTGCGTGACTCAGACGCTGTAAGGCAAATGTCGGCACAGTTCCCTGTGAAGTAGGCCTAGGACACAGAACCCCCTTTGGAGCAACATTCCGACACACCGGCAGGCAGATCACTCTGCAGGAACGAACCAGACCAACCAGTGTCAGATAGTTATCCCGCTACATATTTGTGTGGGTTGACTATCGCTGTCCGACTCGCGCTCTTATGGAAACCAATTTATGTGAACTTTCCTGTTCGTTTGAGGATTTTCGCCGCACTCATTGGCTTTTCTGTGAATTGCTTGAAGCGCAGCTCACACACTGGGTCCGCAAGCGCGCAACACCTCTTGGATTGGACTCAAGGGCCGGAATCTTATTTTCTCCGAACTTTTAGCGCTAAAACCTTGCGTTGCAGCACTGATTGCTCTGTCTACCGTGGGTCCTAAGGTGGGTACTGGGAGAGGGCATTTGTTTCCCTTTGCTTGTTCTCTCTCTAACGGTCACGCAGACCACGTGGGGTATCTTTTGACGTGCGCCGGATACTCCGACACACGGTGCTGGAAGCAATGTTTACCCAGTGATGGCCAGTAGTTAACTACATGTAGTTAAACTACCTGATTGTAGTTAAAAAGTAGTTATCAACTACTTGCAGAAATGTAGTGGCAACTACTAGTTAAACTACTATTTCGAGCAGTTAACTACAGTAGTTAGGTTACTGCAGGCGCAAGCTACTTCCAGTTTTGCCGCAAGCTTTACGGCACGATTGTGCTGTACCGACTTTTACCTTGAGCTACTCGTTTGATGAGAACGGAGGTGCAGAGCAGTTGTGCCGTACATGTGTACTAAATGCTCACTTTTATCACTGCTTGTGATTCATATTTAGGTGTCCAAGAAACCTATAGAATAGGATTGGTGTTGATGGACAACGTTAAGTAGTTTTAACTGCCTCCCCTGAAAAGTAATTGAACGACTAGTTAAACTACTCCATCGCGAAGTAGTTGGTAGTTATAGTTAAACTACTGTAGAAGTAGTTAGTGGCCATCACTGTGTTTACCTCCCTCCACATTGCTACCGTGCTCGGCCAGGTTTGAACCCGCGATCTTGAGCTCAGCAAGCCAACTCTTCTACCTCTCTTCTCACGATCTCTGCGCCTATATAGGACTCAGGTTAAGTCAATTTGTTTATACGACCGTGATCGCGAAAGCGCGTCGCTTCACGGCTCAGCAACAGATCTAGGTCAGACAAGCGCGACTCTTGATTGTCACTTTGGCAGGGCCGACAACGAAGGGTCCGGGCGCCGAAATTAAGTTGGCCCACCGAAGAATGGGGCGCCTTTGCTATCCCGGGGCCCCATTATTTATGCGTCACGCGCGGCATGAAGGGACCCGCAAAATCCAACGATTCCATCATTCAAGTGTCTCGTCCACCCTGCATGCGGTTGTTTATAACCACGAATGCGTAAACACTAGCTGCAAAGCTTTCTTCACCAGCATGCTGCCAAGTGAGATTTCGTCACAATCGTTATCTACACAAATGCGTGTGAAGCAAGTTAGTGCGCAACGCGTTGAGGTAACCGTTTGAGTTGGTAGTTTACCGTGCTTCGGGAGGATGCGCAGTCTAGATTCACTAAATAATAACACTATCACACGGAAAATTGAATGGCATTCGCAGCGAATGACAGTCGTACCGGGTCTGATTCGTTTATATTGCATCGAGCTACGCGAAGAAACAGAATCTCATTATTCAAATGATGTCGCTGTCGATAATAAATCGACACCAGGGCCGAACATATGAAGTAGTATACAGGTACATTAGTTTTATTAATATTTATTTTTCGCGAAACTAGCGAACCATTAGATTATTCCACAAAATCGCTGCGTTTTTAACAGCACTTATAGCTGGCTAAGACCCGGTTTCGCTAACGCTGACTAAATTTGAACCGAGATTAAGGGTTGTTAAAGCTTGAAGTTAGAAGTGAATAATTTTTTTACAAACGTTAGCTCGTGACGTGATGAACGTTTCAGTGACAATAACTCCTTTAGTGAAGAAGAGTTAAGCGTTAAACTCAAGTTAAGGGACTGTTAATCTCTGTTTAAATGTTAATTGGCGTTGGTGAAACCAAGTCCAGACAAATAAGAAGCCTATTTGCACCACACTTGGCAACATGGCGACTGGGAACGAAGGTAGTTCTCCGAAAGACTTTGTTAACCCTTCCTTTCTTCGTGTCAAAAGTTATAAATTCTTGATAAAATATTGGGGTACAACGTTTCACTCGTCTTTGATTTCTTCAAACTGTTTATCGTTGTTTTTGCTACCTCTCTACTGCGAGGGTACGCAGACGGTGCGAGAGGAAAAAGCGAATGAGTTCCTCGAACTCATTCGCTGGGGCGAATGCCATTCGCATGTATTGCCATTTGGTTTCACCGTGTGACACGGAACGGGTGTCAATCAGTGCTAATGGCATTCGCTGGGAATGACATTGAATTTGCCGTGCGACAGGGGTATAAGCTATGCTTAATAAGCGTAGCTTATTTAGTGACTCTAGCGCAGTCTTGCCAGAAGATGCAGAAGAAGGAAGAAGAGTATCACGTGACATGTAACATGGCGAACACCAGACAGGATTCACATGTTTTGTTAACACGAATATTTTACATGATTGCTGGAACAGCATGCAAATGTGCCCTGGTACGTATTGTCTCCCACGTGTGTTTTCGTAACATGACTCAGTGTACAAGCAACAGTTTGAAGCGCGCGCCGCGTTGTGGTGGCGCGGTGGTGCTAATGAAAGAGCTCGCCGTTTTCAGTCTCATAGAGGTGGGCAACGTGACGACTAACGCTCCGTGGGAATGTGCGTCCTGGGCCGACTTCTAAGGGAACTGTGCCAACATATGTCTGAGAGCGTCTGAGAGAGACCCAGGCAAACCCCTCAGACAGGCAGTGATTCGGATTGGGCATGCGTCCGTCTAAGCCAATCACAGACGACGAACAGCTTGAAGACAAATGTCGGTACAGTTTGCTGTGAAGTCTGCCCAGGACGCACGTCCCCCCCCCCCCCGGCGATAGTCATGACAACCAATGAATTACGTCCTTTTGCGACCTGCCGCGACAAAAATACGTAAACCGAAACCAATTAATTACTGCAACAAATGACCCGCTTCGGTGGCAGATTTTTCTCTAAAAGGTGTCCACCGAAGGTCCCAAAAGGGGTAGTACCCATTTTAATGCCGACGGCGCCCTGCTTTAGAAGTTAGCTTTTTTCACGAAACTCATTTGAATTTTTATTTAAATAATGAGCGCCTCCCGCTCACTCACGCGGTGCGCATCTTGTAGGCGGTATTGGACAGATACTTGTAAAAAAGAAAGTTATTCGATTGGTGCACCGGTTCGCGAATTATTTAGCCCGGGGATTTAACTGAAACACCCGGTATATATATATAGTGATACGCTCCTGCGCATGTTGCAAGTGATACCGCCATCTTTTCAGTACCTTCGTGCCGTGATGTTGAGGTCTGTTATGTACTGATCACAGTTGCCTCGCGACGTACAGCCACGAATTATTATTGTTATCGTACTGCCATCTGTCGACCACTTTTCAAATGTTGCGTGTCGTCGTTGCCGGCTAACAGGTCATGGAAGTGCTTCGTAAAAGAATTTTATTTCACATTAAACAACTCATTTGACTAGCACGTATTCCCGGCATCTATCGCATAAGTGCGGGAAAAGGTTTCTCGCCTTAATATCACCCGAAATGCCGTTCTAAATTTACCCTGTTCCGCAAATGAGTAATTAACGACGGCCCCTGTTTCACTCTATCAAACGATTGCAATCCAGAGAAGGAACATAATTAGAAGAAATACAGGTGCAAGAGAAAACGAAAGAGAGCGACAAACAAAAGCATCGTTGTTTACGGGTTCCCAATCTTTCGTTCTCTGTCCTCCCCTTCGGTGCCCGTTCGAAATTATTTTGGGCCAGAAAGGGTTGGAAAAAACACAAAAGAATCCCTCGCTTCTTTGTCTTCTGCAAGAGGAAGGAAGAGAGGACTCTCTCTCTGGTCACGCGCCGTGGAAGCGTCTCAAGAGGTCCTCTGGCTGTCTCCCACCATGATAGTCACGAATGCTACCGTTTGCACCGTCTGTCACGTGGGGGGAATCGTCACTTGCGGGTAGACACGCGATATCATAAATAGTCGCGAATCGTCAGTGTCGAGCATATCAGTGATGATTTTTACGGGAAGGGTGCGGGAAGCCGTGTGCGATGCATGTGCGATGTTACAGATTGTGATGATATGTGAAATGCATGGCTTGTACAGGATACTAAAAAAGTACGCGTTCAGATACTGAGTACCAGGCAAAAAGGTAACTGAGTAGTGTACTAAATATTCAACCTTGAAAAATATTTGAACAGAATATACTCACAAAAGTAACTCGTTGCTTTCAAGATACTGTCAAGTCACAATTTGTTTATCAAAAGTTGTTGTTACAAAAGTATTAAGTTAGAGTAAGCGTAACTTGAGTACAACGTTTAAATTATGTACAAGTCTTGTGAAATCTTGCGATTTAATATGACTAGGGTTCCGGGGTTTCGGATTTACCCGAAAAAATCCGGAAAACATACGCCGGTAAAATTTCAAGCAATTTGAATTTATGCGAAAAACTCCGCATTTGTGGGTTCCAGTAATCGAGAACTGAGCATGAAAGGTCATGCCTTGATGGCTGGCTGGATCGTTTCCTTTTGGTGTCGAGATCTTTGTTAAAGGGGCCGTAAACAGGTACAAAAGGTGCACATTTCTTTGTGTTATATTATTGGAACTTAGTCAGTGAAAACTCCTTGCAATTACTAACGCTTAAAAACAAAAGGCGCTTGTATACTGATGAAATATCCACTGCACTCTTTTGCATTTTAGCTCCGCCCCGCGCTCTAAATTTACGTCATTTTGACGTAGCGCTCTCCCCACCAATTACGATTGAGTGTTCCACGTATGATTTTATTTCAAATGCGAAATTGGACTAGATGAACGTGAATCCTCTTCTATTCAAAATCTAAACAGCTACAGCCTCAAACTGAGAAAGAATTGCGTTTAATTTAGGTATCATACGCGCACTACGTTTTCTGGGTAGTAGCACGCAGCACACCACGAGCGCGAATGAATATCCGGGACTACAGTTCCGGAATCTTAGGTAGGTGCGCGATGGAACATCTTCGTCATCTTCGAATGGTTCCGACAACTGGGCTGCCGTACTTTGGTTTGATCCACGCGGCATCGCGTCACCAGCTCGCGTGGTACAGTGGATAGCGTGCTGGCCATGTCACATCGTGACTGGGAGGAACCCGGGTTCGAATCGCGTCAGCTGTTGACGTTTGCGCCAGCCGGAGATGTTGAAGATGTCATGACGTTGAATTTCGCAACCACGGAGCGCAAAACGTCGTTTCACACAAACAAACTGAGCGCTCCGACTCACAGCTGATAACGAAATATGTTTATTGGCTGGTAATTTGAAACGTCATGAGCGCAGCTGGGCCGCCCGATTGGACGGCAAAACGCTACGTAGCCATGTGACGTATGCGTGGTGGAGAGCGGCTCGCTGGTTACTCATCTTTGATAGCAGTTATATGGGTCAATGAGCTGGCACGACCCGAACGAAATGTATATTTGGGTATTATGAGCTGCGTTCTTTCATGGGGTATCATTATGTCACATCGTGACTGGGAGGAACCCGGGTTCGAATCGCGTCAGCTGTTGACGTTTGCGCCAGCCGGAGATGTTGAAGACGTCATGACGTTGAATTTCGCAACCACGGAGCGCAAAACGTCGTTTCACACAAACAAACTGAGCGCTCCGACTCACAGCTGATAACGAAATATGTTTATTGGCTGGTAATTTGAAACGTCATGAGCGCAGCTGGGCCGCCCGATTGGACGGCAAAACGCTACGTAGCCATGTGACGTATGCGTGGTGGAGAGCGGCTCGCTGGTTACTCATCTTTGATAGCAGTTATATGGGTCAATGAGCTGGCACGACCCGAACGAAATGTATATTTGGGTATTATGAGCTGCGTTCTTTCATGGGGTATCATTATTTCAGAAATGTTTGGTGGCCTGTTTACGGCCCCTTTAAACCAAATCCACCTGTCTTTCCAAACGTCCAATTCCAAATGTCTTTCGCGAACCATCCGCGCGAAGCTATGTGCCAAGCATCCGTGTAATGCAGTGAATTCATCTTTGCCTAGAGGTAACGCACCATTCATTTCCGTCACTGAAGAGGGCCTCTTATCTTGTGACCAGGGCATTTTGACGTCATTTCGGCCACTTTTGCACAGGTCTTCTTGGAAAACGTCCAGCGCATAGGGTGTTTCTTTTTCTGTGAATAGTGCTTTCTCTCAGAATTAGACGAGGAAACACAGATGGCATACAGATTGTCCTCATGAAAGGGCAGCTTGATCTTGCAACAATGACGGCATCGTCGGACGCTAACAAAACCTGCCTGACGATTATGTAGAGAGAGGAGCACTAGGATTCCGAGGTGTTCATGGTCGCCATGTGATTGTGGCATAGATGTCGTTGTCTGCACTCTTCCGCAGCATAACAGCGAGCGCTTTCTGGAGGCAGCGTGTCATTTGAATGTCATGTGCAGTGACACATACAGTGTACACATGTCATGAACAGTTTGCACTTGTTGGACGTGGCGTGTTAGTTTACGGCGATGACTTCTTGTCTTAATTAAGTCTTGTCCATGTTATCGTGTGCACTGGTAGTGAGTATTAACCACCACTTAGATAAGTTGTGATGTGGATCGGTCCGCGTAATGTTATCACGTTTCTAAGAGCACGCGACAGGTAACTAAAACATTAGTGAGTTTTAGTACAGCCTGCGCAATCGCTTTGCGTACTCAGGGAACTAGTGGATATACTTCAACAAAATGCTTTGTTGGGCTAGTTGGTAATTCATTGTAGACAGGAAACACACAGCGCGAAAACAACAACCACGGGAGGAAACATAAGACACACACGGGCGCTAACTCCAACTAAACTTTACTGCACTGAAAGGTGCGCAGCTACAGGAAAGAGCTAAAAGGGAAAAAAACCCAGGTAGATAAGAACAAGCAAAACAACTTAAAAATTCTACTATCTAGTTCTTCGCCTGTTCAAGTAACCGCCTCTCACCCGAGTCAAGCGAGATAGATGTATCGCTGATACAGATAGAACCTTTCTTTCCGATAAAGAAGGCCTCCAAAAGTTCACGGGCAAACTTATCTCTGCTCCTGCCCAGAATCCTAATTGATTTAAAATCGGGGGTACATTTGCATTTGTTACAGTGGGTGGGTAGGTGCAATTTGTCCAAACTTTTTAACGATCTATGGTGCTCCCTAGCTCTATCATTGATGCATCTACCTGTCTGTCCGATGTACACTCTACCACAGGAGAGGGGAATTTCGTACACGACACTTACGCGACATTCCACGTAAGGCAACATATGTTTTTTACCACAGCTCTTCACATCAACTGCAGGACCTATGTTTCCTCCCGTGGTTGTTGTTTTCGCGCTGTGTGTTTCCTGTCTATAGTGGATATACACACTAACATGGCTTTGCGTTTAGTGCGTGCGCAGTGTGAACGCGCAATTTCCTTGCGGACGCTGCAACTATACTGTTATTCGGGCTGCTTGTAAAAGACAGCACGTGACCTTTGAATTTGTAATAAATGGATGCAGCCATATGTGTTTATCTCTACTAACTGACTGCCGAAAATTCGAAAACAGTTTATAATGCATATATATTAGACTACGGCGCACAGATTGCGGCAACCTTTCCGCGTTTAGCTTTTGATTTCCAAGCTCTGTGGTAATTGCGTCTAGTTGTACGCAGTGATGGCCAGTAGTTAACTACATGTAGTTAAACTACTACTTAAACTACCTTATTGTAGTTAAAAAGTAGTTATCAAGTACTTGCAGAAATGTAGTGGCAACTACTAGTTAAACTACTATTTTAAGTAGTTAACTACAGTAGTTAGGTTACCTGAGGCGCCAACTACTTCCGATTTTGCCGCAAGCTTTACGGCACGATTGTGCTCCCGACTTTTACCTCGAGCTACTTGTCTGATGAGAACGGAGCTGCAGAGCAATTGTGTCGTGCATGCGTACTAAATCTTCCCTTTTAATGCTTGTCTAGTGAAGCCTCATTTGCTGCGAAATAATTCTGCAACTTAGTTTAACGCGTAGGCACAGAAAGAATCCCGCCGCAAGGTTTGTATTTGACGATCGTAGCAATGGCTTGAGCCAAAGTTAATTATTGCTCGCGATTCATATTTAGGTGTCCAAGAACACTACAAGGGATTGGTGTTGGTGGACAACGTTAAGTAGTTATAGATGTAGTTAAACTACATTGCAGTAGTTAAAAAAAGTAGTTTTAACTACTCCCCTGAAAAGTAGTTGAACTACTCGTTAAACTACTCAATCACAAAGTAGTTATAGTTAAACTACTGTAAATGTAGTTAGTGGCCATCACTGGTTGTACGACGCAGCAATTATCTTTCACGTAACACGTGCGTCGCCCTATATCACGCCTATATCATATCGCGACTTATTACAGCGGAGCGATCTTTCCCGAATGCCTTTCTCAGAGCCATCATGATTGACGGTTTTATGCAGGTCAGAGCACACGAAATACACACACACAATCCTGTTTCTTTATGCAACAACGTACAATATATCCAGTCTACATAATGAGGGAACGTCCTTGCTGAGTAAACGGCATCCATGCAACAAATACCGGAGCCGTGTACAATAAGACTGTGCGTTTCATAATGCGTCGCTGCCTACGAAGCTTCCAAATATAATACCGAACCTACGAAACAAACAGAAAACCGAGAAAAAGATCCTGCGTCGCGTGACTCAAGCTGCGTACGCAAACATCGTTATCTCGCAGCTCTCCAAAAATAATCCCACATCGAATTCGCATCGGCGGTCCATCGAATTGAGACTGAAGGGAACTACCTCAATCTAGAGACAGTCAAAAGAGGTTCCTTCAGAGAGCTGTCTTCTATTTGCGCACTGTTTGGTATTCCCACCCATCGACGGCTAAGCACCGACTCTTCCTTTTCTTTCGATTTTTTTTTCTTTTTCTTTTTTTCTTCTAGCCGAGTAACAGGCTTATGCGCGGATACTTTGTCGCGCATGGTTTCAGGCTCGTGTTTCAAACGCTCGTCATTCGCATGTTGATATATTCACTGGGGAAAAAGAAAAAAAAAACGCCGGAATCGTCGCAAAAAAGGAAGAAAAGAGTGCGTTTAGTATCAGCGTTTCTTTTCTTTCTCTCACTTCCGTTCACTTTTCTCTTATTCGCCTCCCGCACGCGCGTCCGCCAGGTCGGCAGCAGGGGTGCCTTCGACCGCGGCGAAACATGTCATAGAGTGTTTTTTCTTTTCATCAGAACCGTGCTCGCCATGACGTAAAACCGCATTTTGCGAATAGGTAGGCTAAGGTAGGTTTGGCTTCACCTTTCTGCTTCGGAGTGATGCAGGCGAAGCACGCTTTACGTTGTCCGTGCGCTGGTAATTGTAATTGGAGCAGATTTACACGTGGAGGTATACCAGCCTAGTATGCCGACATGCACTTGCCGCAGGGTAGGAGTGCGGATAATTTCGACGTTCTTTTGTGCGCTGGTGTTCTGAAGATACTCGATTCGTTAGCGAATGAATTAATTTTAGTTCAATGGCCATAAACAAAATACAGAAGCCGACACTGAAGATTCTTCTTCTGTATTTTGTTTATGTGATCTACAGGACTTGACTCCCCTCTTCGTATACGCATCTGTTAGTTCAATGCCCTAAAAAATGCACTGTTATTTTATGCAGAGCGTTCAGAGTAGCAATTTAATGAAATCTACAGGCTTAATGGTCTTAGTGGTCTTGTCACCGCAACGTCACAACTTATGTCCGTGTGGGACAGGTAATATCACTTCACGTCTCGGTAATTAGCAACCATGATGCATTATTTTCAAGTCAACTACGAAACTTATAATATAAACTTGGTCGCAGTCATTGACTGGTTCGGTTTGTTTGCCTAATCTGTAATGAATTTATCTTTCGTGTTCTTCAGATCGTAAATGTCCTTTATGTTTCCGGACAGAAGTACGACAAACAATAGCATTAAATAGAATCTGAGACACATTTAGTTTTTAATTCAGTTCACTTAAATTGAATTAACATCGCCGGGTGCCTCTCCATGTCCAGTCCTCCTCTCTTTATTTTTCGCTGACTTAAATTGAATTCCCTGGATGTTTTTATAGTCTCATAGTCCCATATAGTCCCATATCGCCATGCAACCCAGGTTTGAACACACAAAAGTATCGTAGCAAACCTGCATGACCAATCATTCGCTCAAAGACACCCCCGAGGCGCTTGAGGCAAACCAAGGTCGTGCAAAGTCGTCTTCCTTGCCTCTGTAATCATGAATTATGCTCTGGACTATCGGAATCGACACAACGGCAGCCTTCCGAAACAAAGCGAACCCGCCGCATTTCCACATTACCCCGCGTGTGTCTCTCTCACTGACCACCCGCTTATTTATTTAGGCGCTAAAATGTATCCATGAACGTCGAGGCCGAAGGAAGGCGAACGAAACGTGCGTGGCCTTCGCAAAACTACCAGCACGGCCGGACATAAAGAGTTTTCCCCGGCAAGGGAGCTATTATGTTTGGCGCGACGAACCGCGCATGCGCGTCCGTCCTCGTCGGCAGCCGTAACGGTCGAGATTCTTGAAAGATGCATTCCTTTTGATCCGCCAGTGTTTTCGTCCCGCCAGGGTGTGCTGGCCACGTAATTTACGCCGAGTGACTTTACGGCTTCCAAGTGGTGGGCTTCCTCGATGTTCCGTTGATGCCTGACGACGGGTGAATGTTTAATGCGGAAGATGTGCGGAAAGAAAGTAAGGAAAAAGGGAGGACGCGGACGGTAATTGGATAGTCGGAGCAATTTGGGCCGCGTTTCTCGTCGTCGTTTGTGGATTGAGGAGGTCAAACGAGTTGAGCAAATGCACCGGCAGCTTTCCCCTTTCTCTCTCTCTCTCTCTCTTTTTTTTTTTTTCGTGTAGTACCAAAATGTGTAGAGTATCGGTTTCTGCTGTGTGGTCAGTTTTCAGCAGTTGAGTCATGAAAGCGCATTAGATTCGCGAACTGATGGGCTTGGAGGTCAAGAGGTGATAAAGCATGCCACAAGGATATGCTTTTGGTTTCGTTTGAGTATGCTGCGTAGACATTGTTGTGGGCAGGTTAATGGTGGCGAGCCCCAAAAAAAGACTCAGGGAAGTTGGTGTCCGTCCTAAGCCGACTTGAAGGAAAACGCGGTGGGATTCGATGCCTCGACCCTGAACGAACATCAGCAAACATCAGCTACCTCCACTCTCCCACTTTCTAGACGTATATACTTCAACCCGAAGTCGGTACAAAACGCATAGCCCTCCTCCATCCCGCCCACTCGATCCTTCTCGCTGTATTCTCTTTATCTGCCCACAGCTATGCGCGGCTTGGGCTAAACGCATGGAGCGTTTTCCCGACGTTTTCAGGACGCGCGCGCGCTCGGCGTGCGTGTGACCTGGTAAAAACCAGTTTTTCAACGCGCGCGGAGGGCGTACGCCGGAATCTGTCGACTACAGATATTCGCGCGCGTCTGGGCGCGTTTTCCGAGAAGCAGACAGAACCATGGCCGTTGTGCGGCAGACAAGGTGGCGTATGAGCAGCTCGCATACATTTTTGGGACATTATCCGTCACACTAAATTTACGTGAACATTTTAATGGTATCTGGAATGAAAGAACGCAGGAACAACAGGAAAGAAGAGCATCTTCTAACAGATATTTGTGGTCGACGAATATAGCAACAGTGGCGCGCGTCACTCGCTCCGTACGCGTCCCATGCGTTTCGGGTGGTCGCCTCGCTGGCGTTTCTTCGCCGCGTGTGCAAGGCCATGGCGTACGCGCGACGTTTTGACGCTGAGAAAACGTCCAATGCGTTTCGCCCTTTACAGCCACATTTGTTTCGCGGTGCTATAGCACGCATAAGAAATCAGTATGAAATGAGCAGCAATAAGAAATAAGATAAAGTTTGTCCGGAAGTGTAGTTTGTCTCCGTAATCTAGACTTTTCAGTCCTCCTGGTCTCTTTAAGGCTAACGTCTAAACGCGCTTAGCGTCACAAACGGCAAATAAAACAACGCATGTCGGATAACGCGTTGCCCATCCCGTCGTAGACACACAGTTTGCGTCCCCATCACCGCCGTATCAACCTTTTTTTTTTTCTATTTCCCAAGCGCAAAGTCGTTGTTTTGAGGCTCCCTAACGGCGCCATTGGCAACTGAAAGGGGAGGTCCTCCTGGCTTGCAGTACGGAAGTGGGCGATAGCTTCCGTCAAGAAATGTTTCCGGTCAACATCGTGGAAAGCGTAACTGTATAGTCTGGCCCTGTCCGAGTTGAATTCACAGCGCTGCGTTTGACGAAAAAGATACGCGGTTTCTGAATCACGTGGTTCCTGTTTTGCTAGGAGGTCCATAAGGAGATAAGCGAAGTACGGGACATATTTGAGCGCTTTTAATTTTCGTAGAACGTGTGTGCTGTTTGGTATATGGGTTGCGCCTTGAACTTTTTCTCTGGTTGTGGTTGTTTTTCAAACGTGAAACGTGTGTGGGACAGGCGTTAAGTCGATGGAAAGTGACAGTGAAGCGTTCGTAGAGAAAAGCTGCGTCAGTGGGAAATTTGAACGACACTTAATAAGTGTGGCATCTATGTACATGTTTGTTCTGTCCACAGTGTGAATTGTAACGTCATTGACTTCATATTTGCTGTCTTTTTTTTTAAATACATTTGCGGGCATCAGGTTCATATCGTAGACCATTATGGGTGTATACCTCGACCCATATTTCTGTATGATCGAAGTGATGCGTAGTTTAAAACGTAGACGTATTAAGTATGTACAATATCCACTAAGAACACATAGACTTACCGACGTAGTCGTCGTCCTTTGCTCGTTATATCTCATACACATTGGCGCTCAGCAAAACAACTTCTGTTCACGCGTTCAAGGGACACTCGAACCCATTCTGAAAACTGAACTTTTTTTTTATTAACATTTGTTTCATTAAAGTTTTATTAGCTTCCATAGGTGGCTAGAACTAGCAACAAAAGGCCAATTGGTCGAAAACTGGAGGCGTATACGCCTTTTTGTGGCACGTATGTAGCTACGTAATTGTCACACGAAAAAAGGCGTACGCCTCACGCTTTCCACAAATCAGGAGTGACAAGAGTGTCAACTTATGCAATGGTTGACCTTCAGCATGCTGTTTGGCGAAGCTTCGTTTTAAGAAGGCGTGAAATGCCACGAATCGAGCGACAATGACGCGTCATTATATCCCCATTCCGCATCAGCCTTTCCATAACCGAAGGCTCATCCGAGAGTTGGACGGAACAACTTTTCACCGAATGGGTTCCGATTTCCGGTTTTTTTTTATCTTCTTTCCCTCCACTCCCAGCGCATTCACAACATGCCGTTTTCCCGTCGTAGCCGTCAAAACCTCCCGGCCTCTATCCCACGCAGACATCGCTGTGGGCGGAGAGGTCCATTAGCGAAGCGAATCCCTCGAACCCGACCCCGGCTGTGTCCCCCAGCGAACCCGGGACGCTGGCAGGGCCTCAAAGTTAACTCCATTAAGCGCACTAATTGCGTTAGTCCAAGATTGAAGCAGGGATTAGCATTTTTATGGCGTGTCTCTCTCTCACGTTGCGGGAATTCTCGTTCCAGAGACGCTTGCATGTCCGAGAGTCTGACCTTGGACAAGGTCCAAGAGGTTATGCTCATTGTTAAATTAATTTTAGCGAATCTGACGCGTGGTCGACGTAGAAGGCGGGGACTGGGAAAAACAGACGGGGGGGGGGGGGGAGTTATCTGGTTACATCGGAGTAAGTCGATGATCTTCTCCGCATGGAAACTGCATGAAGCAGCGAGGAAATGAAATGTGCTTTGTCTCAACAATGTAAAACGAAGTTATGTGCAAAGAGAAAGGTATAGTAAGAAATTTCTGTTTAATATCCCTCCCGTTATGTGCTGCTTGGGAGAAAAAAGAAAAAAAAAGTCACGTTGAGAGAGAGAGAGAGAAAATACCTGTTTATTTACAAACATTGGAGCTGAATTCACGTTGAAACAGTAGAAGAACCACATTCGCTGTGTACACTGACGACCTACCTCAAGGACATAAGTGCTGATATAATCTTTTAATTCATTCAGCGCTCCCACACGTCGAGCGTCCTGGAACAGCTGGCCGCACCAGTGCGACCTACGTTTCCATTTTTTTCTTTCTATTTCTATTCTATTCTGTGCAACGGAATTCTGGGGAAAACAAAGAAACAAAAGTGGATCGAGCCTTAATTTCCGCTAATGAAAAAGATGACAGTTTGAAAACCCTATCGTACATAGGAAGGGAGTTGCCTCAGGACAGAAGCCGCCGATATTTCGAGCAGAGACTGTTCTTCTTCTGGGCACCGTCCTCATCATTGGCATGGTATTTAAAGGGTTAGGTGTGACGTGTTTAAAGGTTCATGCGAATTGTGGGTCAACAGCGCGGAGGGAAGAAAGGTTCCGTACGGGCTTCTACGGCCGGAGTGAATGGCTGCTTTGTTAGAGTGTGGAGGGGATTATGTCAACGTTGTGATCTAGGCTACAGACCGTTTACAGAAAAATGGAAGGTTCACGAACACGTGACGAAACGGGACAACAGGCAAGAATTGGCAAGCATAGCGAAAGATAAGGAGGTTAGTGGTTACGTGGGGAAAATCGCACATAGTTTGCTGAAAGACTAGATCTATTTTATTTCTTTATTTACAACAATTCTTGTCACGCTATGTCGTCGGCAGAGGGACAGTACAAAGCATTGCAAAAAGTACATTCTTTAATATGAACAAGGATCATAACACTGAGGTCTAGAATTAGTTAATAAATTATAATAAATGAGAGTCTGTAATCAATAAAAGGCAGAAAGGACGACAGCGTTTCGAAACATTGCGTGACTTTGAAGAAATTGTTTACCCAACTGCCATTGCGTACTTCAAAGCTTTCTATGTGTATATTTGGTCTCGCTTTAGGCTGAAAACTAGTTCCTGAAACATGCTTGGTTCACTTATTGACAGTAAATAGCGCTATTCGCTATACTACCTATCTCAGTTTGTCTAGCTCGGCACATAACATTTAGAATTCCTTTACCCCCAAGATACGCGATAGTAGAATTTGTACTCCGATTAACCATGATAGGCGCGTGTGACGTGGAACAAGTTCTTTGGGATGAGATATCTTCTGGTGCGACGCTTGTTCTGAAAGTTTTATCCACAGCGATACCTATATAAATGCATTAAAATATCATATCCGTTTTGTATGCTCCATTTCGTTGTTGTCAACAAAAATATACTTCGTTTTAATGAGGGTGAGTCGTAATACGTGTGCTTTCGGCAAAAGAGACTAAATAAAGAAGGCAAGGAAGGAGGACCACAGACTCCGATGGGTCCTATGAGCAGATAGTAACTATGGCATCGCTTGCAATTCATGTGACTCATGCCACTTCACGAGGAGTGTCCTCATTTCTCCCGATTGCCTCAGTGCCTCTCTTTTGACTCCATTCAGCCATTATGAACTGGAGCACCAATTTGGAAAAGTGTACGAAAGCACGTTCCCTCTCTTCAGTGGACTTGTTATAAAAAAAAAAAAAAGAAAGAAAGAAAAAGAGCGGAGCTGGCTTTATTTGTCTCGTTATTTTACTACTTAAGTTCTCATTATTATTCAGTCTTCTCAATCTTTAGAGTCGGCCCATTTATATGAAAGGCGTGCGGACGGTGCGGAGGCCTGGCAGGTGTCAGCGTAGGCACTTCATTTTATTTATTTCGCGTACCAGTATTCATAGTTTCCGATAGAATAATTTGAATTTCTGCTTCGCTTTGAATTTCGGATAATTTGTGTCGGTCAATTCCGATCAGGAAGTTTTAGCAGATCGGACGCACTCTGCGAAAGCGGTACGACACAGGGAGCTGTCAAGTGTTTTGTAACTTGTGATGTCACCCACTTGAAAGGGAAAGCGCGATTGGCTTACGACGTTTTCGGAACCGTTACCGTGAGCGCTTTTCGACCTATTAAAGCTGACTATTAGAGCGTGAAGAATCGGCTAGGAGCTTGCTTGCTTGTTGCCACAGGTAATAAATTATAGCTGTGCCATATTGCTACTCCCTCTGCCATCGCCCATGACTTCGCGCGCATTCTCTGTACGCACTTTATTTCATTCATTTATCTATTTATTTTTCTCCTCTCGAGAAAATTCTTACTGGAGTTGGTGACGCGATGTCATTTCGATTGCGCGGAAAAAAAGAAAAAAGAGTACGCGATGTTGCTTCTTCACGCACCAGAAATAGACACCGAGCAACCACAATGGCAGCACGGTCTCAGATGTTATTGCAATCTGGCTGGAAGTTATTCAGAAAAGAAAAAAAGAAGAAAAATAAGGTTGCGTGACAAAAAAAAATAAAGGGGCGGGCGATATTCTAGTTTCCATCCTCCTATTCCAGTAGGCGGCTTTCTCATTGAAGATATACACCGTTGTCGCTTTCTTCCTTCTCTCCCTTTTTATCTGCCACCGCTCAGATTTCTTCCTTCTGGCGATATTTCACAGGCTCCAGAAGTCTCGCCACTTCTCGAAAGCTCTTCTTGAGCGAAGGAAGACGACGAGGCTTTTCTTGTAAACGCGCCTTCTCTGTGTTTACCGTCTATATTTATTTATTTATTTCTCTTCTTAGTATATAGTCTGCGGGTGTATATGGTATAGTGCGGCGAAGGATATAGCGGTCTTGTTTTTGTCTCTTCCTTCCTCGCGTCTGATGGCTTTCTCTCTCTCTCTCTCTCTCTCTCTCTGACAACAGCGTGTAGATGCTGTGAGAATGACGCTCCAAAAGAAACAAGGAAGCACCTGTTTTTTTTTTGTTTTTTTTTTTCCTTTGCGGCCGTCTGCGAGGAAACTACGAATCGCGGCACGCGCAGGTGGAAGTCGCTTTATTTTCTCAGGCAGCGTAATGGAAGGATGAAAAATAAAGGGAAAGCGTAGGCGGCGCTGCGAGAAACCACAGCGGGATAATAAGGGCAAGATAAAGGAGATTGCTAAGGATGTGTGTGTGGCAGAAGCCCAAATGGGAAAGTTTCGCCTTGGTTGCATTAGCTTTTGAGAGGAGCTGTCTAATGAACGTTACACGTGCACGCGTGTGTCTTGAAGGATGTTGAACGAAAGGTTCAATCCTCATAACGACAGTCGGTGGCTTTACGCCACGAAGTACGTTGCAGCTTCGAGTCCTCTGGATTGCAATCACTCCCCATCTTATTCCCCCGACTCCGGAATTTACTCTCAAGGTCACTACAAATGGTTCCTAAACGTCCTATAAAGTTCCACGCGTTTAGTCCCGCGAGGGACTATAGTCGTGTTCAACTTAAGAAGCGAAAGAAATCTAGTCCGTCGTCTACATACGCCGTTAGAGATAAGGAGACGCAATAGCGCGCCAGGAGAAATACTGCAGCGCCACCATGGGGGAAGGCTCGCGTGGTGGTGGTGGTGGTGGTGATAGGGCTTGCCGTTGTCGGCCTCACGTATGTGGGCAACGTCACGACTGACGCCCTGGGGAAATGTGCGTCCTGGGCCGACTTCTTGGGGAACTGTGCCGACATGTGTCTGAAAGGCTCGCGTAGTGTCATACGCCAAATCTTAACAGCCAATACGGAAGCAGAGAGTGCGATGGATTACATTATCTGGCGGAGGAGGGAGAGTGACGTCTTTGTGCATTTGTGTGTCTTTGTGCATGCCATCCTGTCTGCGGCGCAGTAATATTTTCAGAGCTGACGGACTACATTTCTGTTCCTTCTTAAGTTAAACACGACTATAGTGGTAGTGGACACAGAATATACTCCCCATCAAACGGGCAAAAATTACTCCTATATAGTTTTCCTTGAGTGATACGACCATGAACAACGAACGCCACCATGGAGCACTTTTGTCCGCCTGAGGGTCCCGTAATGAGCGATGAAATCTGCGCACACTGCACTCACTTCTTCATAAATCTACGGGTGATTTTCGTTCGCACGAGACACGTGAGCACTCTAAACTAGTATCTGATACTGATACTGGCGTGTTCTCTTAGCTTTTCTCTAGTTCTAGACTTACTTTTAGGGAACAAGGTTGAGCCGTTGATTTTTAATAAATTAAAGTTTGGTGCGTCTCGAACATGAGCCGCCATCTCGCTAGAGTGTCGCACACTAAACTATTTGCGAATTCGGGCTCAGTACAAAGCGACGGATAGTCCTGGAATTCTACAAAATGTGGCCTTGACGAGGGTGGAGCAATGAGAACACGCCAGTACTTCTGTTTCTACGACGTTTTACGCCGTCTCTGAGCGGTGTGCGAGCAAACTTTCTCTATTGTCTTGCGTGGTTCAAATCCGCCAACTTAAGCGCAGGCGCACGCGTCACTGACGCTGGTCTTCATCAATTCCGTCACATGAATTATAGCTGTTTCGTAGAGTAGCCTTCTTTTTCAACAACTATGGCAGTTTCGCTTGTGTCGTCTCGATGATGACGATGACGACGACGGTCGTGGTGGTATGGTGGGGAGAAGAAATGTCGCGAGAAGGGTCGAACTGTAGCTGTTCCAGCACCCCTACACTGGATTAGCTAATGAGATGTAAGAATGGGACATTTTCCCCTTTTTATGGTTAACGAATTTTCTTTTCTATTAATGTGACTGTTATTATTTGAGCCACTCGCAATTTGAGCCACTCGACTTTTGTGCTTTGAAGAGACGGTCGCCGTGAGGACCAATTAGCAACATACCCTCAAGTAGAACTGCGCAATAAGTCTTTTTTGAAACTCGGTGGACAGAAGAAAAAAAAAGGAAAAGAAAAACGAGATTAAGAGCGACCTACCTAAAGGGTTACCTAAAAACCGGAGCGGACTCATGCTTGACGGATATACTTCCGGAAAGAAGGACTCAGAATCGCTCCTGTAACAGCTGCTCCCATAGCGAGGGCGGTACAATATCAACCGTGGCCAATGAGGCGCAGCACTAAAACGCGCACTACGGTGCTAGTACTAGTAGCAGTCAACTGCTCCCATTAATAAAGTATAGAAACAGTCAAGAATGTCGAACTGCAAGTACGAAGCACACGTATATACGAAACAAAAATTGGACTCATTGGGTTGGCCGCTGGTCGCTCGTTAAAAGCGTTCTGACACTTTGACAGCTGTGATTGATTACATCACGCACGCATTGTACTGCCCACGACAGAGTATTGAAGGCAAAAGAATTATTTTTTTCTTCGTATCGTACTTGGCGAGATAGAATCCTCCGAACACATGCATCAAGCTCTGACGTCAATGTAGCGAGAGCTGCGGCCTTTCCCATTGGACGTAGTGGTAGGTGGGGCAATTAAACGTAGAAGGACGTACACAGCGCAAGACTCACAGGACTTGGCACGTTGTTGAGAGGGCAATTGGTTGCATCTCTGACCAGAAATCGGAGGGTGTGGGTTCGAACCCCTCTGCTGGTCCTTTTCCTTCAATATTCATTCCCATTGGTTCTCACGAGCACGTGACCCCTCCCGCGCTGCCTCACTGGTGGAGTCGCCTGCAGTGATGTCAGAGCCGGATGAGTTCCAGCCTTCGCGGTGCCGATTTTCTGCGCTATGTCCACTAAAACCACGCAACCGTGCAAATAACCATCTTCTTCGTTTATCTGGGACCAAGTGTCACAACCCCTGGAAGCCTACTGCACCTGTTGCAATTGGTGCCGGTCCCTCATGTACTGGAGAGGGGCCTCTTGATAACGCGGTCCGCCTCCTGGTGGCCCGTGTCTTTGAATGCGCGGTCGATAGAAAGGTCGTCGGGGCAGTATCACTTGCGGTGCTGTTCCTTTTTCTTTTAATTTATACAAATTCAGCAGCCTCACCGCGAAAGAAATCAATAGCAATAACTTTGGCCGGTTCCTTTCGACCTTCAAAAGTAGTGGAGAGGGTGCTCAACAAAGTAGCCACCGAAGTCCAACAAACTTGCTGGCTCCCATGCTGAGTCTGCATAAACTGACGTCAATAGTCCACCGTGGACACCAGTATATGCTTTAAAAGAAATTGAACTCGCGTGGCGGCCAAAATTCCATTACCTTCACTCATTCCTTCGGCACAAAACGACCCACGTGGCGAAGACGAGCGAAACAACATTTTCGCCGGTTCATCACCCAACCCATATCCTTTCTTCATCCACATCGACATCGACACTATAGGCGAGAGTTTGGCACAAGGTGATGGACAGCGGCGCACAAAACATTGCGCAATTTTTCAACAGCAACATCGAGCCGCATATGCGAAGCGTACGGAAGGAGCAGTCTTGAGGTGTTCATCCGGGTACGCTGGCGAATAAAATCGAGCGATATATACGTGTTTCAGTTAAATTGATATCGCTTCTCTCTTCTATCATCCCCCCCTCAACGAAATGGAAATCACTTCATGTGGAAAGATGGAGATTGCGATTCCTTTCTTGAACCGCTCTCCGCGTCCTCCTTTGCTGCGCGTCTTTCTTTTTTTTTTTTGATGCATTCAGATATCTCATTAAACTCGGGAGGGGTTCTTAGAATTAGTCTTCACGCATCAGCAGCCAAGTTCATCTTCCAAAATCGCGACCGTCCCTCGTGATTATGTGTGATTACGGAGATTATGCGCGTGACCTTCGAGTCGTTACGGAGATCTTCCGAGGAGTGTAAGGCGCGGTTGCCGCGGTTTAGATGCAGATGAGATCCGAGGTGGGGGTGAGGGTCCGTAATTTCACACACCTCCCGAGCGCGTAATTTTTGTGGCGGTTAAATCTTCGTGTAAAACGGTTTCTTAAAATGCCGTTTTTTTTTCTTCTGGTTTTCTTTCATATTGCTAGTTAGAGTAGGAAGCGTACCGATATTACGTGCAGACCCACGTTCTATACGTGGTAGTTTGTAATGACATGTCTCTGAACGCATGCTAATGTACCGACCATGTACCGGATCCGTGCTTGCCTAAAATAGATACTTTTTGTTGCCCCGTTTGGCACTTCCGATAAGTCTCCGACTCAGCGCTGTCGCGACTGCGCATGCTCCGGCTGAGTGAGAGAGGCTTTCGTGTACGAAAAGCTATCGCGCTCCCACTCAATCGGGATTTACCGGAAGTTTTTCGTGCGCGTCTCCGTGACTTGAAAAGTTTGAAAGCAAGATGGCGGATAGTATACGCCCGGAGCTGGTGTGGCAGGAAAAAAAGGTTAGGCGAAAGCGTTTTTCCTACGATGAAAATCTTCTACTTCTCAGGGACGTCGTCCAAGACAGACGCCATAGCGGCAAGCACAATGCACAATCATATCAGCGCGAGTGAAGGCGAAGTCAAAACTTGCTACCCCTACGTGGTATCTGAACTAGCCGACGCTTCACCTGTGACCTTTCCCACTCACCAACATTCACCCCAGCCGCATGAAGCGTCAAAAATGTAATGACAGACAGCGCTCTAGGCATATGCTGAACTGAGTCGTATGTGCTTTATCGGAAAACTTTCGCGCGGCCAGCTAAATCACGGAAATGGGGAGTCACCGAAATGCTTCCCGAATCGTGAGTGGTTTCCCCTTTTCGGAACACGATTCGTTGGGCGCACTAAGGGTACATTTATGCTGCAGCATCGCTGCTCGCTGCAGCTTCAAGCACATCGCTGCTCGCATAACCGCTAGGGTGCGTTTACCCTGCAGATTGCTCAAGATGCTGCTCGCTTTCGCTATATCAGTCGCCTAGCAGCGTTCACTGTGGAAGGATGGAAACGAGGAAAAGTGGGAAGGAGGAAACCGACTTCATCACAACCAATCGCAGGTCGGATTTCAAGACGCCAGTCATCAATGATACCAGGAAGACAAACATGTTTACATTCCTAGGTGCAGCGAGCAGAGCGGCAAGCAGCGGCGAGGATAAGCGAGCAGCCAGGCTGCAGGGTAAATGCACCAACAGAAAGCTCTGTGTTTGACCTGTCATCGCCAGAAGTCAGGTAGTCCCCGGGCATGTTCAAACATGTTTGGCAGCATTGTTGTGGCGATGATCATGGCGTGCATCTTTGGCAAGCAGCGATGCTGCAGCATGAATGCGCCCACAGAGATACATGTGTTTGTTTCGTCATCGCCAAACAGCGATGTGCCATGTGCCAGCAGCGATGCTGCAGCATAAATGTACCCTTAGGGTACATTTATGCTGCAGCATCGCTGCTCGCTGCAGCTTCAAGCACATCGCTGCTCGCATAACCGCTAGGGTGCGTTTACCCTGCAGATTGCTCAAGATGCTGCTCGCTTTCGCTATATCAGTCGCCTAGCAGCGTTCACTGTGGAAGGATGGAAACGAGGAAAAGTGGGAAGGAGGAAACCGACTTCATCACAACCAATCGCAGGTCGGATTTCAAGACGCCAGTCATCAATGATACCAGGAAGACAAACATGTTTACATTCCTAGGTGCAGCGAGCAGAGCGGCAAGCAGCGGCGAGGATAAGCGAGCAGCCAGGCTGCAGGGTAAATGCACCAACAGAAAGCTCTGTGTTTGACCTGTCATCGCCAGAAGTCAGGTAGTCCCCGGGCATGTTCAAACATGTTTGGCAGCATTGTTGTGGCGATGATCATGGCGTGCATCTTTGGCAAGCAGCGATGCTGCAGCATGAATGCGCCCACAGAGATACATGTGTTTGTTTCGTCATCGCCAAAC
Organism: Ornithodoros turicata; assembly: GCF_037126465.1. Lineage (NCBI taxonomy): Eukaryota > Metazoa > Arthropoda > Arachnida > Ixodida > Argasidae > Ornithodoros > Ornithodoros turicata. The sequence continues at coordinate 137,707,692 of NC_088202.1, read as the reverse complement.
AGCGATGTGCCATGTGCCAGCAGCGATGCTGCAGCATAAATGTACCCTTAGGGTACATTTATGCTGCAGCATCGCTGCTCGCTGCAGCTTCAAGCACATCGCTGCTCGCATAACCGCTAGGGTGCGTTTACCCTGCAGATTGCTCAAGATGCTGCTCGCTTTCGCTATATCAGTCGCCTAGCAGCGTTCACTGTGGAAGGATGGAAACGAGGAAAAGTGGGAAGGAGGAAACCGACTTCATCACAACCAATCGCAGGTCGGATTTCAAGACGCCAGTCATCAATGATACCAGGAAGACAAACATGTTTACATTCCTAGGTGCAGCGAGCAGAGCGGCAAGCAGCGGCGAGGATAAGCGAGCAGCCAGGCTGCAGGGTAAATGCACCAACAGAAAGCTCTGTGTTTGACCTGTCATCGCCAGAAGTCAGGTAGTCCCCGGGCATGTTCAAACATGTTTGGCAGCATTGTTGTGGCGATGATCATGGCGTGCATCTTTGGCAAGCAGCGATGCTGCAGCATGAACGCGCCCACAGAGATACATGTGTTTGTTTCGTCATCGCCAAACAGCGATGTGCCATGTGCCAGCAGCGATGCTGCAGCATAAATGTACCCTAAGACTCCCTATTATGAGAGGCTTTCATGCGGGAAGTAGCGTTCCTGAACAGTTTGTGTTGTGTCTCCGCGAACAGTTGCGCGGCCAAAGGAACCACCGAACTCTCGTTGGATATCCCGAAGTGTCCCCGTGAACGGACCATTTCTCAACGAAACCCGTTTTCTTTGACGCACTAGCTGGGATGAAAACCATGGATGTCACTTCTTTTCCGTCCGGCAGCCGATCGTTTTAGAAATCGAAACAGCATAACTGAGTCGGGCGGAATAAATGGCATTTCGCGCTTCACTGAACAGCTAGACGTCGGCAGAATGTATCCATCTCAGAATGGAACGGCTAGACACGAAGGTAATATCATCTTAGACGGTAAAAATTTTCCGTGATGGTCGTCCATGTGGCCCTTCTTGGCTCCGCATGAAATTCAAGTCTACGATTGTACATTTCGCTCGGTTCTGGTCATATTTTAGTTTCATAAGTGCCGACACTCTGCAAAATTTTGATATTTCAACTTTGCAAATTTATAAAATTTTGGTTATTGTTGTTGTTGTAAACGATATCGATTAAGGAACATGTAGTACACCTCAAGCGCTTTACAACGACACCTCGATCGGCGTCCTAACTTCACGCGTTCGCGAGATAGACTTCCCGCGCGGTACGCGTACCCCTATATTTCCGTCTCTCCCGCACGCGCGCGCGCCGCACCCATAGTTTGCGTCAGCCGCCGCAATGGCCATGTCAGATAGAATCTCTGACGTCATGAAATTCGGTATAATTTCGTTGCATCATAAATTTTGACCTGGCTACCAAAACGAACTTACAGACGTTTTCACGTTGAAAGAAAATAAGAAGAAAAAAAACACCTATCACGGAGCATAACTTCCACCGCGTGTTATGTCGAGCATTCGATCTCACGGCGCCGCGCAGTGTCTGGAGTGGCACACTACGCACGTGGCAGGCGGCACCATCCACCCTGTCGTCTGCTACGGAATATCTTGTGACTGAGCCGGAGGATGTTCTGCCGTGCAGGGTTAGAGTATAGCACGTAAAGCAGGACGTGCGGTTGAGCGCTTGCGCTGACATGTTAGCAGGATATAGACGCTATGCGCATCTTCCGGTTGAGTATTCTGGAGAATGTCGCTCATGTACACGTTCCGATCATGATCTTCCAGCGCCTTCCGATCTTCCGGATCTTCTCTTCTCCCTTCACATCTGTTGCGGAATTGCCTACACGGATGTTGACTTTGGTAGGCCCTGTAAGGCTAGCGCTGTAATATGTACACTCCATGTATCAATTAAGTTTGCCATTGTCTGTACACGCGGTTAATGCCTGTTTTTCTGTTATTGTGCCGCGATCGTCTGGAGGCGTATTTCCTCTGAGCGTGGGCGAGACGACAGATTAAGCCTTCATCCTTGTAAGAATTAATGGAAGTCAGCCAAACTAAGCTACTTAAGTGAGCTCAGCAGCGCTTTCCCCTTCTCCGTCTTTAGAGTCTACCCTGGATGGTTTGACCTTAAGCTACAGGCACGGTTATCCAATATATCACCTTTAGGTATTGCTGCTGGCATGCCAAGTGGTCGAGAGACCTCAATATTCAATAGGATGAGTGTAGCCGTGCCTGGATTAAACCTTTGCAGTTGGTACAGGGAAAACTGACATTTGGCTTGGCTTCGGAAGTGATGGGCCGATGCTTATGAATGGGCTCGGCAATATGATGCGCGGCCCGCGCGAGGTTTGCCTATCATGTTTTCGGAACAGTTGATGTTGCTACATTCCATAAGCTGTTTTGATTGGATTGAATGTGTACTGCATATCTTCCAAACGCCTGCTGAATAGACTGCCTTCTGTTTACAAACACGTGGTGGGCGAGGACAACACCTAGCTAGAGAAAGCCTGCTTACCCGTCGACGTGACGTAACAATTAAGAGTCAGCAAATCAGGACCGTGTTTTCAACGGCGGCAGCCAATCACGAACGCGCTTTCAGCTGTCGTGGCCATGAAGACGAACCACCGTCGTCTGCGAGTTCTGATTGAACGTCCCCGCCTACTAAATGGGAAAACTTGGAAATAAAGCGCAAAAAGGTCTGAGTGCTTCTCAAAACTGGTTTTCTAAGAAAGCGTCTTGCTCTTTTTGTCTAAATATTTAGGTCTGCAGGTTCCAGGTGAGCTGCAGTCATTTGCGGGTTCTTGAATTCGCGGACCGGTGAATCGCAGTAGCAGACGAATTCCGACTCTTAATGTCCACGTAGCGAAGGAGGGAAAGGAGGCAATGAGCAGGCCTTCTGCATCTAGATGGCGTTGGCAAGAAGCGGGAAAAACGCGTCGGCTGATAGACTGATAAAGCTGATAGGGCCCACCAGGATGCTTTGCGCGGCGGCGTTACGTACTAATCAGTGACGTAGGGGGTGCGGGTCGTCTATAGCTTTATGGCGTTCTTTGTGATGCACGGCCCCCTTACAGGAAGCAGTCAGTTACACTAGCAGCAGATTATTTTTACCTGATGTGATAACTTCCTCCCCAAGTTGTCTTTATTGAAAAGATGAACCAACCTTAACCGAGCGGCACATAGTACTGAATGTTCAGGTACATAGGGGTGCCCGGAAGCTGTATCATCAGTGCGGCGCTTCCTTCCACAAAGATCCTCATTAGGAAAACAAACTTGATCTACCGCTATATGTGCTTCCTATGTACTATGAGCTCCCTTCATTGTGCTGTTTGGGCTAAGTCAAAGATAAACCAAGTGTGCATTCATTTGTTACATCACTGTACTTTCGGATTGCATAGTGTGTATGAGGAGTTGACGACATGACACATAATTCACTTGCTTTCTCTGTCTCTGTGTGCAGCTGTCCACCTCCCGCCGGGAATCCAGCGCTTCAGCTCTCCTGATCTCCGTGGGCGCCAAGCGCACCCCTGACATCCCACACTGACCTCTCGAAAGCCGTGTGAGTGCTGCTTTACTATTCTTCGTATTCGCTCCGTGTATCCATATACGCGCAACATTTCCCGATATACTCCAATACGCGCAAAGCGCCATATAACGCCTTCTGCTGCCACGTAAGCTCAACGTCGTATCTTCTCCTGCTCTTCTGACCATGGGGAATTCCTTGCGCTTCAGACACATGATATTCCGTAGCAGACGACAAGGCCCACGGTGTCGTCTGCTACGTGCGCAGTACGTCACTTCCGATATTCCGGCCACGGCGGAACTTCCACCCTGCGATCTCTTCCTTTTTTTTTTTTTTTTTCTACATTCGATTTGTGGGGATGTCGCCCTTCATACAAAATGGGTCTGAAGAAGAAATAATACGGCCTATGTGTTTTCCTCCACGACTGTGACTCCATTCGTTACAACTGGACGATTCCATAGCAGTGCTCCATCTTGAGCAAATTCCTGGATGTTTAATCTGAAGTGCTCGGCCAGACCCGTTTCTGATGGGACTTCGTCACGAAGAACGTAAATCCCCTCGACCGTCGGAGTTTGTTTAAAGGATTATTCTGTAATCTGCATTCAATTAACGGACTTTTTTGTTCGACGTTTCATTTACTTTTCTACGTAGAAATATTTCAAAGTTCCCCTCCCGCACGTGCATACAGCCTCAATCTGATCTGTGCTCTTGTAGATGGCAATCACTGGGCTGACGGGCACTCAATGTAGGCGGTGCATGGACGTGCGGAGCTCATTTGTTTCATGGGTGGAGATTTCAGTTGTGAAATGGCATCGGGGAGCAGCCAGTACAATGATTGGTTAATTTAACAGTAAGAGTAAGCAGATCGCGGAAATGGCGTAATCTTTCCAATGTTTCCAATTTCAGTACGCTTTCACCAGCGTCACGGCATGGAGTATAGCTACAGCACTATGTCATTGGTGGGATATGGCTGCAAGGTTGTGCTGGGAGGTGCTGGGTTCGAACCCTCCCACAGTCTATGCATTCTGATGTGCACACACGCAATCGATACGGGCTACGGCTATACCAACGAAGTTCGGATGTCCCTTCTCGATCCTTATGGTACCTATACCTACAACCCCTTACCTTCTGTACTGCCAAATTCATATTCTGATGAAAGATGAAAGTCACTGAAAAGGTTAGCCAGGCTGTAGGGATCGAACCCACATCTTCTGGATTTTCGTCGTATGAATGTGTGTATGAGTGAGCAAAAAATGTAAGAGTGAAAGGAGGGTGAGTGAGAGTGAGTGGCAGGTTTGTCGTCCCTTCAGATGACGCACCCCGAAAGTCGCTGGAGAGGCGTGTTAGCTTACCTCAATTGGTAGAGCCCTGGACCGGTAATCCAGAAGATGTGGGTTCGATCCCTACAGCTGGCTAACCTTTTCAGTGACTTTCATCATTCATCGTTAATTTCTTAGGCAATTTGAGGCTTTGTTTGTATCTGTCCCTTCTATGTTGTTCCAGCCTCAGAACATCAGTTTCTCTCATATTCTGAGGTCGTCCTTAAAAATTCGGCATCGAAAAAAAATCGTGACCAACCCGATCCGCGTATGGCGCAAGTCTCAATTTCCTCCCACCTGCACGCTCAAATTCCACCATACATGTACGTATAGCCACAAACAAAACAATGCTCGCTGTAAATAGCTCAGTCGACAGACATCACCGCAACCCCCTCCGATACCAACGGGACACTCGGTCGATATAAGTATACCGAACGAAACAACACGTTCAAAACAAAGGGAAAACGAGGAACTGTCTCCGATCAATAATCTGCTGGCACGCACGTGAGGCTATGAGGGGCTGCTGAGCCGATTCTACGTGGTCTCTGCGAAACTGGATTTGCAGCCCTCATTACAGCCAGACCCCGGGCTATAAACATGGGGGGATAACAGAACCCGCCTGTGTTGTGGGCCGACGTTCCTTTTCTTCAAAAGAAATGTATACGGGAGAAACAGCTATATAAAACAACTTGAGGTTTAGTCGGTTGATATCGAAAAACGTTCACCACCGTTGGCGTTTTTTTTTGTATTGATTGATTGTTTAAATACATTTCTGAGAAGATTAGATGTCGAGACAACTTCCGTCTTGGGACGAGCAGCAATTTGATGTATTGGGAGTTCCTCCTTCGTCCTTTTGACGATACGGCGAGAGCGCTCAGGCCGGAATGCCTACAGCGCGGAAGCGTTCGAAGTAACGAAAGGTTAGAAAGCGTGCCGGTACTAGAGCGTCGCGTTATTTGTGACATAATCTTAATCGCAGGGATCCAATTGGACGCGATAGCAACGATCGACGTATCTTTTGCTGGCATAGCTGTGGATAAAATGGGTATACGAGGGAACAAAGTAACGATAAAATAACATGGCAGGTCGAAGCATCGATTAATTGTAGTACCCAAATGATTTTAATTTGTTCCTACAATGTTGCGCTCAGATACGAAATACATGCTTTTCAGTAGGAATGGGTGGGGGGAAGACAGTCACATGAGGGTGTTGACGATGACAATGATGCTAACCTCGCATACAGCCTACGAGGTAATAGAACATTTAAACGAATGTACACGGGAACAAACTTCAAGAATTTGATTAAAATTATAATGAAAACTCGTGCACTTCTTGTCACAGGACTCTCCTACACAAAGGCATAGGTGATCAACAGATGGCTTCTCAATACAAAATGTATGACAAATGGTTCTTATTAGTCCCCTGGGAGGAAAGACATATCAAATGTGAATAGTAATCAGATAATGTGCGCTAAATGAGAAGGAATTGACGACCACTAGAATCATACGGAGTCTTGCAACAACATAAATAAAACGCATACATGAAGAACACCAGCCAGACGTAACGAGCCTTCTGTTAATTTGCGCACTCGCAGTGGGCAAAAGCCATTTTCATTCTTCGAGTTGTTGAAGATGGAGAGTTTGGCTGTCGGGAGTTTAGGAGCTTTCTGCCGTAGCTTTCTGAGCGCGAGCGCCCAACGTCCGGTGTTCACGTACACTGCTAACCGCGGGGAACATCCTGCAACGCAGTCACACGATATTCTGTAGCAGACGACAGGAAAGACGCTGACGGTGTCGTCTGCTGAGTGCGCAATAAGCCACCTCCTATATTCCAGCACAGTGTAAAGGCTCAACATAACACGGGATGGAACTTCGTCACTGTGAGCAGTGTATTTGCTTTTTCTTCCACTAGAATATTCCGCGAGGATGTCGTTCGTGTGAATACACAGTTACTGGAGGCCGCATGCGGACAGCGAGTCCCTTCCCGTGCAGAACCCGTCCAGTAAACGTCATCTCGAGCGGCGTTCCCTTCAGCACTCGCGGGCGCGCCAATAAACCAAAAGTTTCCGTTGCCTCGGGGGACCTTAAAATCGTTGGGAGAGCGGCACTTGGTTATGCAACCCTGGAGACGTGGAACGCAGGTGGCTCGTGTCCCCAGAGAACGCAAAACGGCATCGCTTTAGAATAACACGGTTCGATATAGCATGCCTTCTGCGAGCGCTCGTACGTGTTTTCGCGCCAGCTCGGAATTAATCAGCCGTCACGCGCTTCTCAGAGAGTTGATTAAGGCCCCCTAGCGAGCACGACAGCTGCAGGAGGTGGTGTGGGTTTGCGAAATGTTTGCAACTGTGGAATGCAGTTCATGTAGAAGCGTACGACGAAACGGTTGGGAAGGGCCGTTATCGTTGTATAAGGAATGTTCGCTGCATGTTGAACGGGTGGCTCGGATGCGTAAGCGTGTCATGTGAACATGTGCGCACGTGGCCGTAAAGATTTCGAACCGTAATAACGTTCCCAAATATAAGTCTACTCAGTCGTGTCATGAGCTATAGTGTCGTGTAGTTTATACATATACTATTGGCTTCATGTCGTAGCCGTTGAAAGCCGATGGCCCTTCCCTTTCGAGTCTGTTAGCTGTATGTTGGACCTGCGACAAGGAAGGCTTTGTGGCCACGATAGATAAGTATCCGGTGTGCATTCATTGTAAGTTATGTCAAGCGTTGCTCAAGTCAGGTCGGTCATGTTGTAACTGAGCGCGTGAAGGTTTAGATTCGGAGCTCTTTGCATAACGACGGTTGAACCGAATACTTTTGTCATGCAGCCCTAACATTAGCTCACGCGTAAAAAAGACTATGCACCGTAATCCCGTACCACGCGTTGCCGTAACATAGGATACCAGTCTAAACGGAGTAAGACTAGTCTTTCTTTTTTCTATGGGTGCGTGTGTGTGTGTTCAACGATTGGTATCTCATGTAAGCCCGGCATGCTAAAACGAAATTCAAATTTCAACGACCACCCGACTGCTTTTAAAGGACAACGGAAGCGAAATTTGTCCATTGCAAAAAAGGGACCGAACAAGGTGTAAATATTATGTAAAATTATGGTGCCACTAGTATTTTGCAAGTACGCTGTACGGATGGGCATATTTTTGACGATTACAAGGCGATATATCCTATGAGAAATGGGTTCGTACATGCTTCTTCGTCTCCGTTCTTTCCCCGTAGCGGGAATTAGACGTACGCCGAAACGCCAAATGAAAGTCAGGAACTCCAACAGGAGAGCCAACGTGCGTCACTTCCGTGGTCTGCTACGGCGGCGCGGCGACGCTCACCAGGGGCTCAGAGTGCTCAGCGGCCGAATGTTATATCGCGATTGTGGCGGCATTTCAACTAATATACGCAAATCTAAGTCGAATTCCGAATTGTTTTGGTACACATCGCAATATGAGGCAAATAGCTTTGCAGCCTATTTTCGCTTCCGTCGTCCTTTAACTGCGATCTGGAGTTCTGGTGTCGAGAATATGTAGAGTTGCAGCCTTCCATTAAATATTCAGTGAACCGTGCCGTGCACCATTTTTTTTTTAAACATTATCTAACCTTTCTTTCGCGGCTGGTTTGCAGCTTATCGTATAGCCTTTCCGCACCGCCACGTTGCAAAATACAGTGAACCCTCGTTAATATGACCCCCGTTAATCTGACATACTCGCTTTATGACCGTTTTTCTCGGGAACCGTTCTGGCGGCATGTAAATCCCCCTCGTTAATACGACAATTCGTTTATCGGACAATGACCAAGATTTTTGTCACAAGTAGGGTCAAACACAGGCATTATATTCCCGCTATTATGACCACGTCACGTGACCCTCAGAGCAGCCCCGGGAGAGGCTATCATAGGCTATCAGGCATCAAGTCATAGGTTGCCTCGTTATTTTTTGAGCAGATAAAGGTAGATCCGCAATTGATGGTGCTATTGCCCATTTAGAAAAATGAATGACTGAAAATTGTTTGACGTAGTCATTGTTAACAGTTTTCGGAAAATAAATCATAATTACGTCGGCTTCTGTTGTACGTAGCGGTGTGTGTCCTGTTCGCGGAGGGTGCGTTTCTCGATAATATGACAATTCGCTGTATGACCAAAATCCACGGGAACGGCAGTGGTCATATTAACGAGGGTTCACTGTATAGCGATCACTCGACGCGTGGCCCATTCGGCTGATCTTTTGCTTTGTTCTCGCGAGTTGTATAGCGTACGACCATAGGTGGGGAAGTTACTTTTATTTTGTAGTGCACTACCGTTACTCACTACTTTTTCAAAAAGTAGCGCGTTACGTTATTCGTTACTGTTGCGATAGTAGGTAACGCGTTACTAACGCCGTTACTTCTGATAAGTAATGCCGTTACTTTTGCATTACTTCGCTAATTGTCCTTATAATATGTACCATTTTCGGTTGAGTCACACAACACTCTTAAAAATGAGGGGGGGGGGGGGTGTCGAGGTAGCTTGCCGTTGTTGGCCGCACTCAAGTGGGCATCGTCACGACTATAGCCAAAATGAACTTCACCGCATAGCACGCTCCTAGCCAATCATAATCTCGAATGATATCGTTATCTGCCCTGATTTGTTGAAAACGGTAGGCCTTTTTTGTGACAATTATGAACAGCATAGTGGAGTCTTCCCGGAGTCTACAGGCAAGGTCCTCGCTCAAGCTTTCAAGTTTAGACGATGAAGCAATGTTCCCAAACACGCAGTAACGCATAACGCCGTTACGCGTTAGTTAGTGAAAATGTAATGACGTTACGTTACTCATTACTTTTCTCCCAAATGTAATGCGTTACCATATTTCACTACTCGAATGTAACGCGTTACCGGTAGCGCACTACTTTGTAACGCGTTACTCCCCATCTATGCGTACGACGCAGTTGAACGGAAGGTTAGGTTACGACTTTCGCGCGGCAGACGTTCCTCCACCAGCGGCATGCTCGTGGGTGCACATGTGAAAAGCCCAGAAATAGACGCTGCTGAATCGCTAGAACAACGAGGGCGGACAAAACAAGGACGGGGAAAGGGTTGACAACTGCTGCTTCTCGTTTCCTTTTTGGCATCGGAAGGAACCAAGTACTTTTTGTTCATTACTCGCGCGTCTTCCAGCCTCACTCAGCACTAACGTCTGTCTCTCTCTCGATTAATTCCTATGTTGTTCCGTTCCTGCTATGTGGCCTCGCATACAATGGAACCAGGAATACGGACTCGCGTATAGTTGCCTAATGGCTTTGCTGTGCCAGAGTCGCCAGAGTTTTTTTAGTTCCAAATGTCAGCGAAGAGAGGGACAGAGAGAAGGAATGATTGATGAATGCGTTATCGGATAGACCTGGAGTAATTGGTACTGTGGTGTTCTACCAGGCGGTTCTGCACCAGGCCGACGGAACTTGGCATGCTGGCCAATCAATGCCTAATGGACACCTAGTTATATGCTCTGCTGATCTTATCTTTTGTACGCTAGCTCCAGATGTTGAAGCAGAGTTGACTGAACAACTCAGATGCATAGCTCAACATCCCGCTTATGCTGACAAATCAGCAAAGGTGCTCCAACAATGGAATCAATTTGTGAACAGTTATCACAAGCACATAATAAATTACCTAAACTATAGGTCTTAAAGCTGCAAGACTGGGTCCCTTGAGGATGTACTTGTGCTGGACAAAAGTTTACGGAACACGCTACGGCACATTTCTTCCTCAGCGTGACACGCTAGCAGGAATGGGACCATACGGACTTGGACATGCATCTAGGTAACCCAGTCACCTGTTGGTAAGTCCGCACGGTACGGTTCGCTACTAGCGCGTCAGTCTGAGGAATAAGTGCGCCGGAGCGTGTTCCGTAAACCTTTGTCCAGCACTGTACTATAGGCCCTAGGGATCACTGAGGATGGAGCGAGGATAGAACCATAAGGGACTCGATGCACAATCTAGATGTTTTATAACCAAACGATGTCTTAAACGCGCACGTGTGTGTGTCGTGACATCCTTCTGTAATTCCCCAGTGTGCCAAGCAACTGTACCTCTTAGCTGTGTGGGCAGATGGAGAGATGACAGCGTCATGAAGCAGGAAGCAGAGGAAAGTTAGTGTGCGTCCTGGGCCGGCTTCAGAAGAAACCGTGCCGGTATTCGCCTAGAAAGTCTGCAGGAAGGCACGGGCAATACCGGTGGGACCCGGTCCCACGCATGACATTGGAGTCACCCACCAATGAGCAAATGTTTTGTCGACCGGGACACCCCGCTGGTGTGTTGTGACACAATGTTGTCGTATACTGCTGTCCTGGAAACAGTAACAACAACAACACACAGAGACGCCCAACGAGAAAGGGACTGTCAAAGAAAAGAGGACGAAATACGGTTCTCGCATTTGAGCCCGCAGTGGAAAAATCACTGAAGCGCCCCCGGAACCCCTCTGGCCACCGACCGCGTTCCTCGCCGTCTTCCGAGCACGGAGTAATTTCCGGTCCATCCTTTTATATGAAACCCCCCGCCGCCCGTTACCTGGGGAATATGACGGACATCAAACGCGCTGGCATCATTTCGCGTTTCCTCCGTATATGTAGCCCATAATACATTTATACATAGAGCTAGCTCCCATTTTATACTACAGCTCATATAAGACGCGCGAACATAACTTGGCCGCCCTCGAAAACAGTGGCCGAGAAAGGAGCACCTTTACGAGGGAGGACACTTCGCGGTCGTACATGCAACCACGGCTCACAAATCAGGCTACCAACCCATTTTGCGGTTTCTTTCCACGATGTACGACTCTCGTTTTTTTTATTTTATTTTTTTTCTATCCTTCTTACGTTTTTATCATCGCATTACCAGCAGCGCTTTTGCGGGACCAGTAATTTTACGAGGTAAAAAAGAAAGGAAGGCCTCGAGAGCTGGGTTTGCTGAAGACAGTTCTGCGCCGTACGTAGCTTGTTGGGAGTGCATAATACATGATCTCTCCCTCGCGAAAGTGGTTATCCCGACGGGTGTAATATGCGTTCCGAGCCCTTATTTACCTGTCCCGCTTTTGTTGCGTGCATCTGTAGGGCGGCTAATGTTGTTTCTTTGCACTCGTGCTTAAATCGTGGCTGGAAATGTTGCGCGATGTTTTTTTTTTTTTTTTTTGTGGTGTGGGGCTGGCTTTTGGGGGGGTGTTGGCTTATTGTTCGTGAGCCGGTCGATGGCGGTGCTTGAGTGGGAGTTGGCGGAGGTCGACATTGAATTTCGCGACGGGTGTGTACTTGTTTGTCGCGTATAGCTGTGTAATTTGAAATCTGGATAGCATGTACCAGAAGCCATTTACCCGTGTATAGCTGAAAATTGGGGAACCGTGTGAGAACGAAGGGTATATACCTAGGGTTGCCACCTTTCGTAGTGAAAAATACCGGCTGAGGGAGAGGGGGTGGAATAGAGGGAAAGGAGGAAATGCTCGTGGGAAAGGGAAGTGGGTGAGGGGGTGGAAGAGCACACACAGAAAACCAGAGAGGGAGCTCAAGACAATAGGAGGAAACGTGTTCCTGTGTGTAATAATAACAATGATAGCAGTAATAATAATGAGTAACTAAGGAAACAACTGGTGACTGCGCGGAGTTGGGTCTGTGGTCCATTTTTATTCAAGCTGTAGTGGAATGTTGAAGGGAAAAGCCCGCCCTATGAAAGGTTTTGAGCCGCAAATACCGGCAAAAGGCTGCCGGTATCACCCTCCTATAACGGCAACCGTCAGAGCGAGCAAATAACCGGCCGTGCCGGTATAATACCGGCCTGGTGGCAACCCTATAGGTATACCTGTGAGAGGCGGAAGAAAATGTTTAAAGCTCTTCCCTTCGTAGAAGTACTTATTGGGGATCGTCTGTGTGCTGGTACTAGGGACTACGGGACTAGGGTTCGTGTCCTCTAAAGCGAGGTGTCCTTACACGAGAGATATTGAGGTAAGAGCATTGAAGCGTGCCGAGGAAGTCCACGTGTCCGCAGTAAGAGAACGTCCATCCACGAGAGGGGCCCGTAATGGAAGGTTTCATTGTTTGTATCGGAATAAACTGGTTCTCAACGGAATTAGCTTTGCTTCTTACATTGGAAAGTAAACTGACACTGGCGACGACAGAAGAATACTGCGCTAACCACTGTGCGCGAGCTTCCACCGCCTGCTTTTACCCCGATTTGTATTTACCCATTTCCTTGTTTTCGAAACACGAATTCCTTCCTATCAGAAGAGTCCCAACAACATCCCACCCGCGCATGTATGCTTCTGTCTTGCTTCACGGTCGACGAGACATCCTCATGCTAACCGTCCCGTAAAGCCCGCTATATATTGGATCTCGTTAGGAAGCAACGGCATGCACCGCAATGCATAAAAATCCATACATATAACCTGATATTTTATATATATATATATATATATATATATATATATATATATATATATGGGTCTATAATATGTTTCTTCTTCTTTAATAATAGATATAGTTTCTCATCGAATACGGAGTTTTTCGGGAGCGAGACGGCGTCTTTCCTTCGGGCGATCTTCTCCTTTTCTCCCGTTTAATTGAATCTCGCGTGTAGTTTACGCTCGAGCCACTTTCGGGAATGCTTTCTCCCCCCGGGGATGGGATTTTGATTGCGGAAGAAACAATATGACGGTGGATAGGTACGAACGAAAAACCCGCACCTCTTGTGTGTATTTCCAAAGCTGGACCAATTTTTCGGGAGATGGGTTTCTTTATACCTGTCGTGTTATTATGTTTTGCCCGTATACGTTTAGTCTTCGCGCTCTCGCATCTTCTCTCTTGAACGTAAAACCCCCACTCAAGGACTGAAAGAGAGAAAAAAAAAGAGGGAGAGAGTGTTAGAAGATGTTCTTCCAGATTCCAGCTATGCACGACGTACAAGCATGCACGCATTTGTGCTTATACGCGGATTCACCGCGTGCGGGTTGCCGCGCGTGTAAACTGGGCTGTTGGTGCTGGCATAGTATGAGTGTAGGTAGCGATAATAGCGATGCTTTAGGTCGCAAGACAACTGTAATCATATGAGACGCCAAACTGGACTGTCTATGGATTAATTTTGTCGACTTGAAGGGCTTTTTTTTTTGTTAAATAACAAAGGGAGGTTGAATTCGCGCAAGCGAATTCTGCTACCCCCACCCCCCTCAAAAAAGAAAAAAAGGAAACGGACTTACAGGTTCTTTAGCGCGCGCGAGTGTGTTTGTGACAGTTAGCGTGGTTTAACGTATGCATTGCGGAGGATGGCATAGTCCATGCCACCAGGCTGATGTATATATTGTATTATGTGATTGTATTTTTATATATTTATATTATTGTTATTATATGTATGACTGTATATATTCGGCCGAGTTCCAACCCGTAACTTTGAGATCAACAAGTGAGCGCGCATGCTACAAACTGATCAACCGAGACCGGTAGAAGTAGCGAAGAATGCTCTAAAAGGTGTTTAAGGGGGGGGGGGGGCAAAGGGGCAGTTATCTGCGTCGATGTGAAACGGGCTTTGCAAGATTCACAGCCAAAAAGGATAATAGTCTAATAAGAATAATAAGCTAAAGAAATACCGAAACTCACCCGACTGGGGCGTTACGGCGAACATCTGACAGTGAAACGGTCGCGGGAGAGGTCACGTGCTAATTAGGACCAATAGGAATGGCCGCAGCTCATCTGACGTCAGAGCTTGGTGCATGCGTGTGTTCGGGGCTTTGTCTCGCGGAGTATACTACAGGTTGAAAGTTAATTCTTTTCTATGGCGAAGTATACATTACGTGCGTGGTCTAATGATCTGCACATATAAAACTGTCAAACTCCCTTTAAGCTAAAAAGAATGACGATTAACCAGTTAGAAGCAGAATACGCGTAGATAAAAAGTAAATGACAAGCCCGCGAGATAAGGTAAAAATTTTCATTCTTTTTACGTTATCTCGCGGGCTTGTCATTTACTTTTTATCTACGCGTAAACTCCCTTTACGTAGCATTGGTAATGTGTTACTGTTAACCCTGATATAGGTACAGTTGTACAGCGCTGGAAGCTGTATCTAAGTACACGTGAAGTGCACAAGGATTTTGTGTGCGTGCGTGTGTGCGCGACATTCATGCACCAGCCCCTTTTGTCTCTTCCCGTCCATTCCGTCGCAGTGCAAAGATATCTAAATATTGAGACACTACGAGTAACTGTTGTGCGGTCTCGAAGTCTGTAGTGTCGTCCGATATATATACAGTCAAACTCCTTTATAACGAACTTCAGGAGACCGCGAAGAATCTTCGTTGTAAAGGTAACTTCGTTAAAACGGATGTTTCAAATGAAAAATGCCTTAGTCTTCTTTCCACTTGTTTCTGATCAAAACGCACCTCAGACATAATACCTAGAGTACACATGGAACCTTATCTCTGTTTTGACCTTTTTACCCCCCTCGTTATTTCGGTATATTCGTTATAAAGGAATTCGTTATAAATGTCCGAAGTATTCATTGAATCCTATGGGCGCCTGACCGGGCCGCGAAAAACGTTCGTTATAACGGTCTTTTCCTTATGAAGGCGTTCGTTGTAAAGGAGTTTGACTGTACTATCTGTTATATGCAGTGACGCCTGGTAGCTGTAGCCGCATTCGTAACCTTCGCCGCATAAATTATTCACTGTATACGTGCGAGGTTCTATATCGACAAGACGGCGACTTTTGTCTCCCTCTCTGTCGTTTTATCGGCTTACAAGTACTCGCGACGCAGGCAACGCATTATTGTAGCATACGTGGTCATTGTGCCTTTCGCGGATGGGCGTATAAATAAGGAATGTTTTTAAAGCGGGAAGAACCATTGTTCGAGTGTGCGGCGACGCCTGTCAGAACATCGATCAAGTCATTTTGGTGCGGGAAGCAAATATAGGGCGACCGGAGAATATATGAGAACGAAACGAGAAATACACGCTCTTGGACGCAACAAGGCGTGAAGGCAGCTCCTCTCGATGTTTATCGATCCGTCATTTATTCCTTCTTGGTTAGAATACGGCTCCATTTCTGTAGGTGTGCGTTTCGTTGTTGCGATGTCTTATATGCGGCGTTGCAGAGCTAAGAGTTGGGTCGTATCACAGTGCCTTCTTCGTGAGTGTGCCCCTACTAGATGGTTAAGCCGAGTCTTCGACGGGGTATACCAGTATCTGATTTCATAGTAGCCGCAAAGTTGGACAGAGACGTCGACTGCTTCACTTCTCCAGACTACTATTCCCTGAAGGATGCTGGTCACGCGCGGTTCCAGGGATTCTTTTTTTTAAAAAAATAGGGATCGCTTTACGAAAGCGTCATACGTATGAGCTCGCGGCTCAATGCCAATCTGCATTCCCTCTTCGTTGATTTTTTTTTTTTTTGTTCTGCGTCCCAATGCATACCTGTAGAAGTACAGGGGACACGCTGCTGGAATAAGTATAGTCATGTGTGCGTACCCGCGCGTCGTCCTCATCCTTCTTTCATCATTTGTTAGTTTTTCGTTATTTCCTAATTCTTTTTCTTTATTTATTTATTTCTTATTTCTAAATTTTCTTTATTTATTTATTTCTTATTTCTTCCTATTTCTTTAATTCTTATATTTTCTTTTTATTTATTTATTATTATTTCTTATTTCTGGAATAGCAAGCCGACGTCTCGTTTGGCTGACCTTTCCCTCGTTTTTTTTCCCTTTTCGTCTAATAAATATATCCCCCCCCCCTCCCGCGCGTCGTCTGTTAAGTTGTCGGTCCCGGTGACTTTGAGGCCCACCAACATCAGCAGCCGTGTAGGTCCGTCCACTACACTTTGTGGAGAGAGAGATGGAAGTTATAACGGCACAGAGACCAGGTCACGTGACACGGGTTCGAATCCTGGCAACGGCTGTACAGTTTGAGGTTTTTTCCCTGGGAATTTTCTTGCAGACTTTCTAGACTAATGTTGGCGTTGTTCCCCCTGAAGTCGGCCCAGAACGCATACTGATCCCCCTGTCCCCCCCCCACTCCTTCCTGCTGTCCTCTCTCCACCTGTCCACATCTGTACGCCGCTCATAGCCACTGTTGCTTCGCGGCGCTAGAATGGAATATAAAAAAATGGCGCAGAAATGTGTGCGAACGCCAGAAGATATATAGGAGCTGCTATTCTACATAAGGCATTCAAAAACGCGTTTTGCAGAACGCCCAAACACTTAGTCCATTTTCTGCATGAGCCGTCAGTCTGCATTAGTACTGTTTCTCACCTCATTCAAAAGTTATCATACAAAAACTATGCGTATGTATGCATCTTATATATTTCCTTTCCTTTGTGTATGCACCTTCTGGCTTTGTACTGTGGCCTGCGGCCTCCGCAGGATTTTCAGGATTTGCAAAAGATGGAATGGCTTTCGGCGAGGTCTGTCTCCCGTTCTGCTGTCTCGCTTTTGCCCGAAATTCCCTAATGAAGAGTTAATTAACTTATTTTAGGTAAATAACGCGTTTTGTAGATACATACTACCTTTTATAAAACATCTGTAACGGTTTAAAAAAAAAAAAAACGCCCTCGACGTATGCATATATACGCGGGATTCCTTGCCCCTGTTCCGACGAAAACGATCTCTATACGTCCATGCAGCGCCCTCAGTTGACATCTTGATGCCATCAGGCATTCCACTATTCCCCTTCCGTTTATGTGACGGAGCATAAAGCCCGTGTGATGCCGGATCCTGCCTGGAGCTTCGTCAGGAGAACAGGAAGCACGGGGTTCTCGAGCGACAGTCATTTTCAGCGCAATTGGGATGACAGCCGCCTCAAGTCATCGCTGCTTCGTTAGAGCTTATCGAATACTACTTAAGCCTGGAGCGCGACAGAGAGAGAGAGAGAGAGAAAAAAAAATCCCAATATTTCCCGTTTTTGGGATCTTGCTGTCAGCTCGATGTGGTTGTCGTCCCTGTACTTTTCGTGTCTGCCGTAATGGGTGGACGTCGCCGGCTTAGGAATCCTTTGCCGAAAACATTGTGCGCGCCGAATGTCTTTGAGAATGCTCGCGGTGATGTATACATGAAACTGAAAATGAAAGAACTGATGTTCTGAGGCTGGAACAACATAGAAGGGACAAATACATACAAAGCCTCGATTTACCAAAGAAGTTAACGATGAAAGATGAAAGTCACTGAAAAGGTTAGCCAGCTGTAGGACTCGAACCCACATCTTCTGGATTGCCGGTCCAGGGCTCTACCAATTGAGCTAAGCAAACACACCTTCTCAGCGACTTCCAGGGTGCGTCATCTGAAGGGACAAACCAGCCACTCTCTCTCACTCATCCTCCTTTCACTCTTACATTTTTTCCTCACTCACACACACATTCATACGACGGGATCGACGCAGGCGGCAACTGATGAACATGAAAGAACTGATGTTCTGAGGCTGGAACAACATAGAAGGGACAAATACATACAAAGTTTCAATTTGCCTAAGAAATTAACGATGAAAGATCATCTTTCTTCGCGGTGATGTGTACGCAAGAAGGCTTTAAGGCATTTTACGCAACTCCAACCGTATAAGCATACCATTTACGTTTACTACAAGAAGAAAAAAAAAAGTTGCCGATACAATGGTGAATCGCCCTGTAACTAACAGGTCTAACAGGTTACATTTCACAACATTCGCTTTAGTCCTTTACGACTCTCTATACGTGTTTTACACTCAATAATCGTGTTGATATAGAAGCGGACGCAGTGGAGGAGGGAGGAGGAAGGAGATCGACACAAATTCGCAGTGCTTGTCCGAACAAGCGCACTCGGGAGAAAAGAAGAATATCGAGAATATTAGGGTGCCTAGGCACCCCTAGGGAATATTGTCTTTAGCTACAAGGGGCACAAGTGTAGGGACCTTGTCCACGCCACGGATAAAGGGGGTCAATTGGACGAATCTCTGCTCCCGTCCTATGCTCCTAAATGTGATTGTATATATGCAATAGGTGTATCCGGTCACGTGCGCTGTGTGCGTGTTGTGTATTTTATCTCACGTTTAAAAAGGATATTGCTAATTGACGTTACTAGTTCGATTGAAGCGAGATTCAGAACCAAGCTACCTCAATTCAAAACTGCAGTTTCATATTTCTTTCATGCCCCCTTAATATCCCCACGAAAAATATGTGAATACATTCTTTAGCCAATTGTTTACAATTGAATAGGCGATTTCAGATATTGCCCTTGTGCTCCGCACGGGGGCCCTCCGTCGCCCAAGTCACGCGCATCGCGCAATGCGTCGTGGGAAATGGTTTACATTCGTGCAGGTCCCCCAAACTCACATCGAAAAGCGTGCAACGAAGAAGGCCGCCACTAGATACCCCACTGTTGCCGTTCCGGATCACTTCAGCGCGCTAAGTTTAGCGGCAAAATGCTTTTGTTGTTTCTGCGAATGAATCTAGTCTTTATATGTCCAAATGAAACGCGTATAACAACTTTCTGTGTCGTGTTTCACTTTTTGGTCGCGTCTTTAAACGTGTTGAGCGATCGGAAGGATCTAGTGCACGGCTACGTGCATCACATAGCGTACCTGTCGTACCAGGCGCCGCAGGCGCAGTCGTCCATTTCTCATTCGGTGACTTGACCTGGCTTGGATTGTGCTTTAACTGGATCTTTAGCGGGCTACAATCAAACGCAAGCCAACGTCTGGTAACAATGGGGTATCTAAGGGTGGCCTCCGGCATTGCACGCATCGGGATAGGAACAAATACATGGGAAAATGGCGACCTTGGGGGACCTGCATTCGTGCTCGTCTGCCTGTTGCTCGAATGTGCGGGAGGTGAAGGAGAGAGAAAACCGAAACCGTTTGCGCTCTTCTTCTTCTCTCTGACTCATGAAAACTAAATCCCAAGGTGCAGCGGGGCTTTCGCAACACGGCGCTCCCTGGTGGGCCATCCATGCAATTTCTGAAATCGTCTATTCTGTTGCCATGTCCCCCGTTACGACACTTCGGCCGCTTCCAGTTTTTTTTTTTTTTTTTTTTTTGTCAGGGAGGCGTGGTACCCTTCATCTTTCACGCAGAAGTTGCTAATTTTATGTACGTACTTTTCAGAACAGGTTGCCTATCTTTCTGTACCAAGGGTGCTAGTTCGAACCCGGGATCCAGCAACTCGGTGGCAGGGTAGAAGTTGCTCAGTCAGGGAGGTTAAATATACGGTGCGATGTGCGACGAGATTTCGCCGCATGTTAAGGCATACCCTCAGGTAGACAAAACTATTCCACAGACAGAACACTGCGGCGTGACCCATGGTCAAAGTTGTGAAACCACAGGCCCGCGACGTGAAGCTACGCAGTATTAAATAGTATCGTCCTGTCCCGCTCTCCCGTGGGGATATTAGCATGGGTGTAACTCCATCGGGACCAGCGAAATCGGCTTGCAGCCTCAGATACAGCAACGTCGGAGCGAAATTGGATTGATACTGGAAGTTGGCCCCTGTCAAGCTGCCTGCATAGCAGCTTTTTGCTTGCGCATCCCTCCGAATGATTGGTAAATAAATTACTTCTGCTACTACTACTGTACGGGTGAAGGCGGTAAAAAAAAAAAATTGTGTGTGTGTGGGGGGGGGTGGATGAAGAGATCCTGCAAAAGATGAGGGACAATAGCGATCTTTAGAGAATAATAAGCGCCATCAGATTCCGACTCCGTATCACTATCAGCCAATCAGAGCACGGTGATATCAATACGGTGACCCGGCGAGATTCCATGCAAGCGCTCAATGTTAAACGACGATTTATTCGTCATTTGTGAAGTACCTGGTAGAAGAAAGAAAGAGATAAAGAGATGACACAGCAGTTAAGTAAAACAGCTGAGCGGACGGAATGTCACAGTAACCCACTCCCTCCCATCGCTCGTAGGCGCCGCCACGTCGACAGGGTCGTACCCGTACCATCTTAATGTATTTATTTCACTAAAACACTTTGAAGGGCGCTCCGTATCCGATTCGCAAGACGTATAGGGAGTCTGGGTCTAGACGCACTCCCACGATAAACGGATTGAAATCGCACTTGTTTCTGCAGAATTTTTGCCCTGTTGGACATTCGGACCCTAGTGGCGAATTCCGAATAACGGTGTAGATACTCGGTGGCGGTAATGCAAAGCGATGAACAACGAGGTTTCCGGCTAAGTACGCTACGGGCAAAGCGGGTTGTATCCGCGCACACGTCCGCGTATTCCAAAGCGATTGCTTTATATATCACCCTTTCACTGTTCACAAACGGAAGACACAACCGGAAGTTGTCTAGGGTTGCCATCGAGTTGCCGAGTTAAACCCTTTCACTCTTTAGGCTTGTGCGTAACGCGTTACTAGTAATTGCGTTACTTGTAATCAATTACCTTTTTGAGTAATTTTTCGAGTAATTAGTTACTTTACTGTCAAAGTAATTTTTCGAGTAATCAATTACTTTTCTGAGTAATCGATTACTCAGTAATTGATTACTTTTCCGGCAGAGATTAGCTTATCTTTCAGATGTTCTGCCCCACCCCCAAGTCAAGCCCCTGGTGCCATCAGCCTTTGTTGGGCTGTACTAGTACTGCTATAGCAAGCGGAAGTCATTGTAATAACGCTCTGGAATTTCAGAGTCTCTCTCCCTAATCTCTTCCTACACCAGTGTGATGGTACCTGAAGCTTTGGAGGTTTAGTGAGTCATGGGGAAGTTCCACGCAATGCTCTTCCACAATCGGGTCAACGTCTTCCCGGGCGATCTCCTTGTCCTGCGTGTTTTTGTTTGTCTTGTTATTTCAGCTGTTCCGCTGTTGAACCTTTTTTTTTTTTTTTTTTTCTGAGGCACACAAAGACGGTTATAATGTGCGTGAATGCGGAGTAACGACCGATGTAACGCGTTACTTTTCTACTCGTTACTCAATTACATTTGAAGTCGAGTAATTGGTAATGGTAATCAATTACTTTTTCCACAGAAGTAACTGTAACGGTAATCAATTACTTTTTTCGAGTAACAGGCACAAGTCTGCTCTTTACAAACAGTGAAAGGGTTTAACTGAAATGAGTGACACGGCGTGCCGCCACATGTTGGCGCTGACGCTGGGAACCCTAGACAACTTTCGGTTGTGCCTTCTGTTTGTAAACAGTGAAAGGGTGAATGCGGATAGCGCCAACATCGACAGCTATGTAAGTCCACGCGAACGGTCCTGGAGGGAGCAGAAGTGAAGTGAAGAATGGAAGAAGTTTCGAATGGCAACCGAAACAAGTATTGCAGGTACTTGATATCCGAAGATCAGGGTCACAAGATATTGCCCTACAAAGCTACATTATTGGAAGAATGCAAAAAGATATAGAATTTTTTTATTTATTATTAATAAAATCATCATCGCCAAGGTAATGCGAACAATTATTTTCTTTCTGAATTGTTATGCGTTCTTATCGAATTGACGTTTATCAGATGCGCCGTCACTTACACTGAGTATCGGCATGCGTAGCCCTTGGCGGCAATGAAAGTCGGACGAGGGACCCCTACCTCCTGTTACGTCGCTTCCCAGTGTTATCGACCCGGGATGCAACAAATTTGATTCCAAATGGAATCCTTCTCCGCATACTGATGACGAAAGTTTTCTTTCTTTTTTCTTCCATCCTCGAAGGCTCGGTGGCCGTAGCCTGGTTTCTGTTTACGCACCGTCGACTATCGGACATCGAAGGAAAATGTTAGACCCGGACTCAAGTGCTGCGAGCCCATTTGGAAATTCATGCCCGAACCACATTTTGCCGACGGACCACGGATGCTGTGCGGCAAGGATGAGCGCTATTAGGTTTTAGTTTTACGGGACCGAAACACTTGCCCGGTTGCACGGCAGAGTAATAGTGTTGTGTTCCGAGGAAACGCGATCGTAAAATCGGTAAAATTGTGGTCTCGCCGTGCAGGGAATGTGTCTCGTACGTCTGGCCGAGAAACGACCGAGCAATTGGTGATCCGCAAGTGGACGTAACTCGTGACGAGTGCGCGGTTACGTGTCCCAGGATGGTTTCTGTGTCCCGATGTGGATGGGCCTCGCCCGTAAGGTTCCGTTGGGTCAGCCGGCTGTGGCGCGCCTGAAGGGTTCGCTCACCTCGAAACGCGCACGAAGTGATGACACGCTTTGATGGGGGGCAAAGTTTCGGGACTTGACTTTCATATTGAAATGAGATATTACTTGAATAGTTTTCGTCTGCATATTTACGATCGTCCGTTTACTTTTAGCGCGTATTGCCTCCTCCGTCAGACAACACTGATGAAACAAACAAGTTTCGTTTAATGACGACGATTGGGGAGGTCAACAATGATGTGACTTTACAAAGGCTGTGCGAATAGTAATTTCGAAACCGCGGTGAATAGTTATATTCCCTAAGCGAATACGATGCGAATAATATACAGTCAACCCTCGATTTATGAACACGAGCACAGGGAACCAAACTTTTTCCATTCATTTTTCCCTCGTTTTATGAACCTCGATATTCGAATAATGAACAGAATTTCGGAGGAACGGAGTGCATTACCGTCCCACATCGCTTGTATGATTGACGACTTCCATGTTTTATGCGAACATGGGCACATGTTCAACCCCCGGATGCAACACCTTTTTAGGCATTTCAAGCGAATAAATGAAATGAAACGAACTGAAATCCGAATGTTCGCACGGCCGTTACCAATACCCTGGCACGATCACGCTGCATTTGAGAGCATCTTTTAACACTTTGCTCCGAAAAATACACTATTTTTAACTTGGCCCTGTCTTGACAAAAAAGTAAACCATACTCATCATGCGGACATTATTATTTAAACAAAACGATGACGTCAACATCAATCCACTAACAGGGAAAAATTCCCAGGCTGTTCCTGTAGAAGCGGTACCATGTGTTTAAAGATCGAATCAAGGATGGAGCTCCGAGTCGTAACACAATCAAGTATACAGCGTCTTACCGACGCTGTCACATTGTAGTTCGCACGCTGGATTTCCGTGCTTCTCTGCCCGTCCCCCGGGGGCAGCTTCAAAAGAGCTCACTGAAACAGTTCATTCGCTAATCAAAGCCCAAAGAGTTTTCCCTGACTCAATGGGAGAGAACGAAACGGGTTCGCGAGCCCTTCATTGTGTTGTCTGCGTCTTGCCTTTTGTGTTGACAGTCTGGGCAGGAAGGCAATCTTCTGTTTGTTTGCCTTAATTTGTTCCTGGCCCCGGTATCACTGTGCCACTCTTAATTATGGATCTCTTCGAAGCGAAGGCAATAAAGCAGGAGCTTAATGAGCTTAGGCTCGATTTTTGTGCAACGGGCCCTTCCCAAAAGCGTTGTGTCTAGCTTTTTATTTTTTATTTTATTTATGTGATTGGAGGAGGAGAAGGCCGCAAGGGCTCACGTGATTGGCTCACCGGGAGGAAAACGTCGCTGTAAATTAATCTCGCTCCCGCAGGTTTAGTAATAAAGTCGCTTAAGAAGTCGACACGGTGGCTAAGCGTGACGGTGAATAATTGCCCTTCAAAGTACAGGAGGCGGAGCGTTATAGAGGGAAAGGAAAAGGGGGAGCGGATATACTGCCACTCTGATGTTGTCAACCGGAATGTAGCCGTGTGAGGTCAGTCCCATTTCCCAGATATAAACGACCGTTGGAATAAATGACTGCATGGAAACATTCCGCCCGATACC
Source organism: Ornithodoros turicata (assembly GCF_037126465.1). Taxonomy (NCBI): domain Eukaryota; kingdom Metazoa; phylum Arthropoda; class Arachnida; order Ixodida; family Argasidae; genus Ornithodoros; species Ornithodoros turicata. Next base: position 137,683,223 of record NC_088202.1, on the reverse strand, counting down.
ACCCAAGGGGGTCGCTGTACTTCGATTCTATTGATTCCCTTTTTGACTCATTCGCTGCTACTGTAAAGCGTGCTTTCACCTTCGCGCACACGTGTACTGCTGGCAAGCCGGCCAGCAGTTCACGTTGTGGATTCATCGCAGTTGCAACATCGGTTATCCAAGCCAAGGCATGGGCCAAAAATGACGAGCCATATTATGATATCGGAGTATTCTTGTCTTCTTCTCTCTACAAACCGAACATCCTTCTGTATTTTGTTTGTTTCGTTGATTCCTCATTAACGCCGCGAAGCAACTGTGCCTATGAGCAGCGTACGGGCGTGGACAGATGGAGAGAGGACAGTAAGAGCAAAATTGGGAGACGGGCGTGTTCGTGTGCATCCTGGGTCGACTTCACGGAGAACTGTACCGACATCCGTCTGCAAAGTCTCCCGGAATACTCGGGGGAAAACCTCGGTGGTAGGACTCGGTCCCTCCACCTTCCGACCTTCAGCGCCACCTTGGAGCGAACAAGCGAACGTTATATACCCGCTAGCCCACACCGCTGGTAATCTTTTTGTATATATAGGCCGCCTCGTTAAGAAACGGGCTTGCAAGTCGACGGCAAAGTTGGAAAGCGATTTTCTCGAAAGCGTTTCCGCGATTAAATATTGCGTCGAGCAATATGTTGTGAAGCGTCCGCTCTCACGCTGTGTTACGTCAAAATTCAAAATAATGGTTTCATAAATAAAGCAGCACGAATAGCTCGGTGCATGATCACAAACGCGGAACGCATCCAACATTAGTCACGGATCCCAACACAATAAGGATTAACGTCCTCACATGCCTCAACCCTGTGGGCCGTCGTCATAAAACATTTCACGGTTTCGTTTATCATGTCTTCTCCTCTCTCTCGCATACCATAGTCATACCAATCTCTATACCAACGTGCAGCGCTTCCGAACTTGCTGGGGAGTCAGTTCCTTTTTCATGCTTTATTTATTTATTTATTTATTTTTATTTTTATTTTCACACGACGGGAATGGAAAAACAAAAGCGACGCGAAGCTACATTGAAAAATGGTTTCTTCTCCGAGCACTCCTGAAAAATGAGACGGAAATTTGCAAAAATGCGAACGTCCCGTCCAGAGGGTTTCGGAAGAAAGATGGAAAACTGTTCTCAATCACCGAGGGCACCTCCCCACTCTCTCCTTATATATATATATGTCTGGGAGGGAAAGGAGGGACGAGGTGTAAGCTGTTTACACGCCTGAGGAACGATCTATTTTTATTTTTTTATTTATTTATTTTTTTTACTCAGGACGGCGGTATATGCAAAGCGGACAGAGTCGACTCTTCGCGCTTCCTTTTTTCCCCGTTGAAGCATATGCAGATGATTTTTTCTCTCTCTCTCTCTCTCTTTCGCCTCGGCTTGTGTGTATTGTGTGGCTTTTACTGCAGTAAGCCCGGACGAGTGGGTAGGCAACAGCGTATGAAAGAATCGCGCTCAACGTCGGAGCGCGGCTCTCTAGAATGCATTATGTTGAAAGAATCGTGTTGAATAGCGTCTATTCGTACGAGAGGTGCGTGCATTGAAAGTGTTATTTCCATGATGACGCATATAGTAAGGTAATACTGTGAAGTGTTTCTTTCTTTCGTTTCTTTTTTTTTTTTCCTTGAGGGGAATATTTATTTATCCAAAAAGAAAAAAAAAAGAGGAAAGGCCAGTCAAACGCGAGGTCAGCTTGCATATTCGATTCGAAAAGAAAATGGAAGTTTTAGGCTCATTTTGGTTCAGCACTATTACGCACCATTGAGCCGGGGAAGATGCGTCAGTTGAGAATTACGTGTGGAGCTTATAAATGTATCTGGATGAGATGGCAAGAAATTATCGACGTGACAGTAAAACCACGAGAATAGCGAGTTCACAAATAACGGATACAAACACGCGGGTCTAGACCGTGTGTGTGTGTGTGTATATTCTGCCCACCAGCTCGCTTGCTTCCGTAGCAGTTCTTTCGATATTAACTTGTAGCATTGAATTACAGAGAGAGCTGGTGTAAAAACGGGAATATAATAATAATTTTTATTGGTGCTCCAGAATGGCCTCAGAGGCGTTGGTATTTGCGCGCGTACACAATATACTACACAACAAAGTAATACAATGTGAAGACAAAAAAAAAGAGGAAGAAAAAACGCGACACAAAATATGTTAAAACGAAACGGTCAGAGAAATGGTTATTGCTATACGAGGGGCGCATGACTACATCATTTTTGAAGGACGCATAAGAAGGAGAAGAAAAAAAATGTCACAGGAGTGCGAAATAGAGTTCAGCAGGAGTTGACAACGTGTCACGTGGACAGAATCTATTTATGTAAACGGAAGGCGGAGAGAAACTCGCGGAAGACAAAAGCTCAGACGACTTAATAGAACAGAAGAGTCAAGTATATGAATGTACACATTTGTACGTGAATAAAGCATCGGCAATATTGCGTCTTGGTCTCCGCGTTTGGGAGTGATCTGGTTCTCGCAGTGAGGTAACAGACATGAGCTTTCCTCCACACTCTAAGAAAAAAAGGAGTAAAACGGGGAGTAATTGCAGCTTCTACTCCCCTAGTCTGCAATTACTCCCCATTTTAGTCCCCTGACCCAACATTTAGTCCCGACATTTACTCCCCAGGACTGCAAATTGTCACTAAACTTCGCGAATGGTCTCCTGAATGCGACAGTCTACGTAAATATGTGGCCCTGGTCAGTTTGAACGACATAAGGCTGTATAACTCTGACAACGTAGCAATTTTCCAGCAAAACAGGGTAAGAAACAGTTAGCGCATCTTTCTTCGCAAATTGTGCCCTAGTATGGCGCAAGATTTTATATCGCTCGATATGTCACGGTTGACGGTTTGCTTCAAAGTATTTTCATGCATGCGCACCAATTATGTACCTGGGACTCTTACAACAGCGCGTGAAATGCGGTCTTCACTCTGTGACATTCATTTGCTCCCGTGCATTTACTCCCGAAAGGGACTATTTTTTGTGGCAATGCAATTACTCCCCAAAAGGAGTAAAAGTACTCCTTTTTTTCTTAGAGTGCACATGTTGCACCTTAACGAAAATATCTCGATACTGCCTGCGTCGTATATGTTATTTAAAGCAAGTGCAGGCGACTTCTGTTTCCCAAGACCTCCCGAGACTGCATTTCTTGGAACCTCCACACACACACACAGATACAGAAATGTTGGGGGGAACACTTATTCATGCACATTCATTAGCAACGCCCGACTCACTGGTCTCGGTTCGCTCGCGTTGAAAGGAAACAAAGAGGAGTGCGCCGAGCAGCGACTCCGTCAAACATCCCTTACAAACCTGACGGCCACAGATGAGATGGGGGAGGGGGCTCAAATGAGAGAGGGGAAAAGCACCTACCTATCTGCAATTTGGCGCGAGGACAATCGACCGGGTAATAGAGGAGGACAACACGGATCTTTGTTCTTACAGGAGGAATGATAGTCTCGCTTGAGGGAGAGCAACGGGCAGTCCTCCTCTCTCCGTATATCTCACATGGAGATAGCGCATTTCGAAAACAATTACGTCAGCAGCTGCCGTAAATCTATCATCCACGGATGCCAACGGTAGACAGTGCACAAGCAGCACAATGTACTGAAAGTCGGGTGCAATAAGGGTGGACGGTATGTGTCTTATCAATGTTATTTAGTTTCAAGAGTCTGTTTAAGGTCTTCCACCTACCCGTCCACCCCTATTGCACTCGACTTTCGGCACATTGTGCTGCTTGGGTAGTTAAGTGTTGTTGCACGTGGCGCCGTTTTTACGGGAGCGACCAGAACACACTTCCGCTTGTGTGTGGGGGGGTGGGGGGGGACAATTTTATTGAAAAAAGAAAGGGAGGAAAGGTTAGTCAGGCGTAAGGCGACTTGCTATTCCTTTAAAAAAAAAGAAAAGGAAAAACGCAGAAACGGCACACACAGGAAAGGGGCCTTAGAGGTTGGTGGAGAGGCCGGTGGCATGAAGAAAGGTCAAGAGGTCGTAACCGCACCCTGGACCACCGCGTGGACTCCGTACGTTGAGAATTGCTTAAATTCTTGTCAGTATGTTTCAGGATGCGAAAGACCTTTGGGATTGAGCTGTGAGTTTAGAAGTAACGTAACAGAAGTAACAGTAGAATGCGCGTATATATGTAGAATGAAACTAGAAAGTATACGAACATGTCACTCGAGCGTCACAACGCACGGTTGCATGGTGAAAGAACGGCAGTTGACTACCATCAGCATGATTCGACTCCACACGACACCCATTGATTCGCATCCCACGACTGTTGCGTTTTTGTTCGGCCACCGTTTCTCAGTAAAAAGCATCTGAAATATGTCTTACACCCAGACTTGTGCGTAACGCGTTACTAATAATTGCGTTACTTGTAATCAATTACCTTTTTGAGTAATTTTTCGAGTAATCAGTTACTTTAAAGTCAAAGTAATTTTTCGAGTAATCAATTACTTTTCTGAGTAATCGATTGCTCAGTAATTGATTACTTTCCCGGCAGAGACTAACTCATCCTTTAGATGTTCTGCCCCAAGTCAAGATCTTGTGCCGTCAGCCTTTGTTCTGGAATTTCAGGGTCTCTCCCTCTAATCTGGTCCTACACCAGTGTGGTGGTACCTTTGTGGTAGCTTTGGAGGTTTAGTGAGTCATGGGGAAGTTCCACGCATGATCTTCCACAATCGGGTCAACGTCTTCCCGGGCGATAACTACAGTAGACGTACATATTTTTGGGTTATTTCAGCTGTTCCACTGTTGATCTTTCCTTTCTTCTTCTACTTCTTTTCTTTTTTTTTTTTTTTTGCTGAGGCACACAAAGACGGGTATAATTTGCGTGAATGCAGAGTAACGACCGGAGTAACGCGTTACTTTTCTACTCGTTACTCAATTACATTTGAAGCCCTGTAATTGGTAACGGTAATCAATTACTTTTTCCGTACAAGTAACGGTAACGGTAATCAATTACTTTTTTCGAGTAACGGGCACAAGTCTGCTTACACCCTATGTATTTGCGTGCAGTCAGTGATGGGCAGGTCCTATTCAACTTGTGTCTTAAAAGACAATACCACTCCCAAAATATGCGGGTCGGTCACGTGTTCAAGTTAAGTCGAGGACAACGTAGCGAAGGTGCTTGAGGTATCGACCTATTTGTCCTTTAATATTTCGCGATGTGAAGGGCCGTGCCTTTAACAATCGGTCCTCCATTACAATTCTGGCGAGAATTTTGCCATTCTGTCTCGACTGAAACCTCTGCCCGGGCTGTGGAGACCACCCTAAAAAGGAACGAATGCAGTGACACCCTCTGATCCATGACGCGCAATCTAAAGTCGCTCAGCCGCTGTAACCCATTTAGGCACTGGGGCAGTGGCTGAAAATAGACTCCGGAGGGAGTGTCATCACCGGTGTCCCGACTCTAATCGTATGGACGATTCAACCCGTGAGTCAGTACGAAGCAGGGCTGCGCGAACAGTCGTTTTAAAACCGAAGCGAATAGGTACAGCATACCCGAAGCGAATGCTGATATATAACTAGAGCCTGAAGTTTTCGGGAAATATTTTTTTTCTAAATTCGGGGGGTAAAAATCGGGTAAATAAACATGGGCACTAAATTCATGTGAATTCGGGTGAAAAAACTTCCAGTATGCTAAATTCGGGGTGAAATCAGGCTCAGTTACTCAACTAACTGTAGTGGTTTGGTACAAATGGTGATGTAACTGAATTTTTCTGCCAAGCAAGTAAATTAATGCATTCCTACAGACATCCCAGTGAGGGCAATTTGCCAGGTAAAAATCGGGTTTCACCCTAAAGAGGCAACCTTCAATTCGGGGTGCAAATTCGGGGAAGAATCGGATAAAACCCTAAAACTTCAGGCTCTATATATAACCGAACCGTTGTTCCCACGCACGCATGCGATATATCCATGCGAATTTTCCCGTGCAGCAGCAGTCACTTTCGGCGGCGAAACCTTCCACTACATCATCATTGCTTATTTGTTGTTGTTGTTTGCTGCATATCGCCCTTGGTCTAACCGGATTGACCGTCGCCAAGCTCTTGAGTATTTCAAGATTTTTTTCTCCGGGACACTGGTCTCCTCTCTACCCTATGATCTGCCTGCTGTGTCTGTGTGTTTTTGTGTGCTGTGGTTTTGCCTACCGTTCTGATGTCTTGCTTACTCCACTGACTATCGACCCTATTTAGCATCGTTCATCACCTCATCATCAGAACACATCACATCCTGCCCCATCGTGTCTTGGGGTAGTGGGCTGCACCTTACGTGGCGAGTTTCCCCATTCATTATCGTTAACTTATTTGCTGTTGTTGTTGCTGCATATCTTTTCTGGTGGCTTTTTCGGGTTTATGCGTGCAGCTTTGGAGCTTTTAAAATATATTCTGTTTGGAAGGTACATTGCCTCAATTCGAAATTTGAATTTAGAATAAAAGCTATATTCGACGGGAATTCGAATCGAATATGCATGTATACAGTTATTCGCCTACAGTATGTCTGCGACCTCATGTGGTCGCTATGGCGCCATTAACACGTTGTCCTGGTCACAGTAAGAGTGACCACGGGTTCATTAATATGGCATACATTAACATGGCATACCCTTTGATAATAAGACCTAACTTGCTCAGTTCGACGAAGTGTTGTAGATTTTGCCATTTGTTCCGTGTTCGTCTTTTTTCTTTTTTTACCCTCCGATACCCTCCAATAATACTACGTTGACCAGTTGTTACGTATCATTCCTCGAAAATTCGTCAAATAGCTTCCATATTCTTCCTTTTAAGTAACTGGGAAACGTAAAAATAGGCTACCTCTTTGGCGGCAGTGTTATAGGGTCATCTTCTGTTCTTGATCTTCTGATGACCACACTGGTCGCGGTGGCGCCATTTGTAACTTCTTCCTACTCTCTCTCTTATCTTCTTTGATCTTCTTTTTCCCTCAGCAACTGTTACACACGGACATACACGGCTGTTGACGTTGGTTTGCCCTACGAAGCTATCCCTTTAAAATTCAGCAGTGAAAATGATAACCCTTCCATTTCTCTGTACCTTCACCCACTGATAAAAACCTTGTAGGGAGGAGGTGGTCGTGAAAGGGCTCACCATTGGCGTCACACGGGTGGGTAACGTCAGGACTGACGCCCTGGGGGAATGTGCGTCCTGGGCCAACTTCTAAGGGAACTGTGCCGACATATGTCTGAAAGTGTCTGAGGAAAACCCAGGAAAAATCCCAGACTGCACAGCCGCCACCGGGACTCGAACCCGGGTACCTCCCAGTCTCGACCCTTGTAGTAAAAGAACGCTTACCAAGCCAGACTTCCGACCTATGGATGTCACTGCCTTTATGGTCACGTGTGTGGTGACGTTCTTGCCACTACTTGGGACCAGCACGTGGCCAGAGGTGACATGGCGAAGGCCTGAGACGGCGCGCGCTTGTTCCTAATAGGACGGTGACAGCCCTTGCGGTTTCGAGGACCGCGGCTTAGTTATCGCGCGAGCGCGCTGCGGAATTTCCGCTGCTGCGCGCCGGCCGCACCGTCGGCCGTACACCGCATGAAAACGGGATCAGCCAGGAGGAACTAGTTCACTTTCGCACTATCGTGCCTCCGATCTCGGAAGCGACACAATGTATTTCATGGGGAACTTGGCTCGGGAACGGGGATTCGAAATAAAGCGGTTGGCCCACAAAAACATTCTGAGTGCTGCTGACTGAAATTTTCCGCGAGCTTTCCCGCAGACTTTATACACGTTTGTTGGCATATTCCCCCTTGGCGCGTGCTAACTCTAGCCTCCGTGTAGTGCTCGTTCCTGCTGTACTTTTTCCAAAGGTCTGTTGCCGTCGGTACACTGCTCATGACGACAGTTGCACCGCGGTGATAACACGGGATTTTTTTGAAAAGAAAGTATTAAGGGGCGTTACATTATCGCCGGAGTAACTTCCAGTCTTTTAGGTATCGCAGGGCTGGTTTACCTCGCATGCCATAACGAAAGAAAAGCCGTAACCGGATACGTAAATTATGATTTTGTTTGTTTGTTTGTTTGTTTGTTTATGTGTGTGTGTGTGTGCGTGAGAGAGAGGGAGAGAGAGACAACCATGTTACACGCACAGGAGAAGAATGCTTCTCACGAGTGGTTGATTATTCGAGTGGAGTGATTTATTTTTCAGTTATTCCATCGAACTTGATGAGAAATATTCCATAATAATCTGCTCAGCTATGCAAATTGAGCCGATGCCTAAAACGCAGTATTCGATAAGATTTCCACATTTCAAATTACGCTTAATTCCTTATTCCCTCGCAGCGCGTTCGAATATGCGAGTAGCGTTTTCAGCAAACCCAAGGTTAACTATAATCCCCCTCCACTGCCGGGTGCTTTTAAATATGCAAATTGTGTGTGTGCCCAAATTTTCCGCTCTAAGTATGGAGCCGGTCCCAGTGTACGGTACATAAGGACGATAAGGATCGATAAAGGAAAGAGATTTCTTTCTCCTTTGATAAACTGTTCATTAAGGCAGAGGACATTCTATTAGAGGGGCGGTTAGACCCTCTCTGCAGGAAGAGGCATTATTTCCTCTTCCCCCCCTCCCCTTGTGTTGGCTTCGGAGTCACCCTCATTGAGCGTGCATGGAAGGCAAACAAACAGCTGCAGCTTCGTCTGGACGTCGAGGGGACGTCGGATCCAGGCAGGTTAGCGCTTTGTGGGGGACATGCAATTATGATTACGTTGCCCCTTATTTCGGAAGCACATTCTGTAGCTGTTCACGGGCAAGCAGTCCTTGCGGTGAAGCCTTACCATCACTTCAGGCTAGCGTACTCGGTAGTTTTCCCTTTTGAAGTCTAATATCGTGTCTTTTTTTTTTTTAACTATGCTTTATCTGTTATTATGGTGGATTTTGTAGATATTAGGCTATCCTATTTGGTGTCTTAAGAACCATTCCCACTTGCGGTGCGTCAGTAGCACTAGACTGTGCCCGTTTCTCCGCCTTGATTGCTTTGACTTTAGATTGCAAGTACTAAATTATGAGCATTGTTACGTTCCTACGTGCAAGTCCTCGCGGAAAAGCTTGCGGCGCTAGAGTGAACTGCAGACGGTATTAAGTTCACGAAGATGTCGACTTCCCTTTATTCTAATGGACCAGTCCGAGAGGCATGCTGTACTCTAAGACCGTGCCGCAGTTTCCCGCGCACGCCGAAGGGTTGGCTGAATTTTCCCAGAGAGATTTCCCAGGGTCTTCGCAGCGACTGAAGATATATAAGCGGATAACACAGTGGCCAATGGGTCTTTTCCGCCACCGACGGTGACCACAGATTTATTGTATCACTCAGCGCTTGTACCTACATGCAAATTTGTTAACTTCAATTGCTTTTATCCCTGACTTCTTTTTTTTGGTGTGTTGTCACGGTACCAGAGATGACAGACGCAACAGGATGTGGCCCATGCTATCTTAAGGGCTGCCGTAATCTTTAATAACCCTTTAGTAATGGCTTGTTCTCTAAGAATAAGGCTACAGAGCACGAATAGACACGACCAAGCTGCATAGAGACAACATGGTCGGTGCGCCCGGTGGCCAAATTTCAAAGGAACCACTTCATCTTTCTGTATACACTAGAACGGAGATGGAAGCATGAAAGAGCTGAGACACCGCTGTACACATACGTGAACTGCAACATCAACCTGTTATGAAACACACAGCGCATGCAGGATAACTTATTTCCTCTCATTGTTCAGATGCTTTCTATTTGCTCATTCGCGGTGCGGATAAATGCTAGTACGTTCATTGCGACAGATTATTGCAAACATGAACACTCTTTATGACGGCCCTGTACGTCTTTTGTTCCTGGGAAGCCATTCACACGCAGTTCCGTCATCTGACTGCGCCAAAAAAGAAAAAAAAGCAGAATCACCAATGAGTTTATATACGGCCGCTCACGAATGAAGACTGCGTTCTTGACAAATTCGCGGACAACAAAAGACGCCCTTCTTTTTCACTGCGACGCAAATGGCCATCGCCACAACTGAGACATTCCTTTTTGTTTTTGCGCGCTGTACGTTTGAGAGAAGTACTCGCGGAAGATACATACTCGACTGACGGAACGATGCTTTTCAAGAGGCTGAACCTCCGACACTCGAGACGGTTATGTTTTGAAAACTTCCTTCATAATGGCGTCGTCTTTTTACCGACACTGCTTTCCTCTCCCTCTTCTGAACGTATAACTTAATTTGCTGCAGGTTATAGTTCGGTGTGGATGAAGTTGTGAGCCGGCCTCGCGGCTCTGTTGCCAAGGCTTGCGTGGCGAGCCAGCGATTTCGTTTTGCGTTATTAACAAATGAGGACGGTTTATTAACAGATTGAGAGGACGGTTCTCTGAATCCTTGCTGTTGAGAGATAGCGTGTACTCGCAGGAGCAACACCTCCAAGGAATATGCTAGTGGAGAAAAAGGCAAAAAACCGCTCACAAAGGCAGAAGTGTCCACTGCGTGTTATGCTAAGCATTCGCACGGTGCCGCAATATAGAAAGTGGCGTACTGGGCATTTACCAGACGACACCTTCTGCGCGTTTTCCTGTCGTCTGCTAAGGAATATCGTGTGGCTGGCAGCGCACGAAAACACATAGAAAGCTAAATCTTCGGGTGGATCATTTCGAGGAATATCGCTCCTGTTAATACACAAATGGAAGCGACTTTCTTGGAGATTTTGCTTTGCTCGTCGTCGACGTTCGTTGGGATCACACGCACCCTTTGATTTTCGCCATCGAGGAAAATGTTTCGGCGTATAACACGCACCTTTACAGATTGCTCGTGTCGCACGCGGCATTACTGTTGTTAGACACTTACAAACCCAATAATCGAAGCAGGAAACACACCATACACACTTTGACATCCTCTCCAGCAGCGGTCAGCACGACTGGTAGCAATACACCAAACACAGCTCTATGCACCATGACACCCTACTGTTTATGATCTACCACGCACTCATAGATAACACGCACGGCATATTTTCGAACTTTTTTCCTGTATTACACGCGTGTTATACACCGAAAATAACGGAAGTAGCTCTAACAAACTGTGTGCCTTACTGGCGTTAGTGCATTAGTGTATCGTCCGCCGTCGCCTTTGCGTGTCGTAAGGATTAGCGTGGTGCTTTTGCGCACTCCGCAAAGCTCTGTTTCCGCCAACGCTATCGATTACGTACGCAAAGTTGATAGCGTAGGATACACTAAAACTCACTATTGTAAAGGACGGGTTGTTTGAAGCATCCCTCGGTTGTGGGTATTACGGGCCTTACACATAGCACGATCACATGAAATCAGACAGCAACCTAACAAATGATTTTACAGGGACATACAAACCCCTCCTGGCGCTAACCGCACAAACCACAAATACGACCCACGTAACGATAACCAGGTGGAGCCACCATTCAGCCGCACACGCAGGGTTTTGATGTTGTTCTGACTACGAAGAAAAAGAAGGGAAACCCAGCAATAGAACAACGCTAGTGCCGTAGATTCATATCTTTTCATATTACGTGCTCCATGTACGGAATCTTTTTTTTTATTGTATCTCACCGAAACGAGGAAAGCGCTACAAACCTCGCATATTCCGCATACCTGATGCTCGCTCGGTTTTCATCTCCGCGCCGTGTAACGGGCACGTTTTAGTTCATCTTTTAAACGCGGCATCCCATTAAAAGAGGTACTTTCTGTTCTCTCGTTTTTGTCGTCGCGAGACATTCGGGGCAATGACAACGCGCGCGCGGAGTTTTTAAAACCTCGCGTTCCCTTTCCTCCGCTCTTATTTTAACGCAACGTTAAATGCGATATTGTGCCTTGGTGGCCTTTTGCGAAGCCTTCCTTTTTCTTTTTTTTTTTTTTTATCTCCGGCACGTATTTACATGGCACGCCTTTCCCAGGGGGAGCCCGGAGGCCGCTTATTTATTGTCCCCGAGCGGCTACGCTCGCACGGGCAGACACCGCCATTCGGCGTTCCTAAGATTTCTGCGACCTAATGATGCTCCCGTATACGACATACGCGCCCCGTAGATATGCATTATATATGAACGCTGTGGCTCTAACGTCGTTTCGGCCGCAATCACCATTTCGATCTCGCTCGGTTCGGCGGATTACGCGAACTTTGCTGGCAACGCCGTGCGAGAGAATGGTAATGGGTCTCAAACCCGCGCCTGCCTAATCTAGGTTCATTTAGATCCGAACCTCGTACGTGAAGAAGAGAGAGAGAGAGAGAGAAAGAAAAAAAAAACAGGAGCGGAGGTAACAAACGACCTGGCAACCCTGTTATATGGGCAATGTGTGCGCGAGCTGGATTATGCGGAGTATCTTTTGTGTGCTGTGTATTATAGAGGTAGCTATTGCGATGGGGAAGTGCGGAGTTTCTCGCGGCGAAATTTTGAAGGTAATTCGTTTCGTAGCTGGGAACGGCTGGTTGTTATCGTAGTTTGGGGCGTTCAGTGGGTTCTTGTGTCGTAGCGCGAAACTGCGGATGAGCTCCCAAGGTGTATGTATATAACGAAATGCAAACAACTCAGGGAAAAGAGGTGCTGACGCCAGGAATCGAACCTGGGTCTTCTGATTTCCGGTCAGATATGCTAACCGCTACACCACACCAGCACGCCGTTTCCCTTTGAGCGCCTCTCAAGTACGGGGGGGGGGGGGGGGGGGACGGACAACCAACCACGCTATTCCCATTCTCTCTTACATCTTTCTCACTCACTCTCTCATTCAAACACGAGGCAGGGCGATTGTAAACGACGTAAACAACGAGATTTGGCCGAGTATGTATATAGCTTGGATCGCAATTTCTGACCATGTCGCTGTTCTGTGCTCGCACATAATCTCGCCTTTGACAAGAATACCCAATAGGGTGGCCGATACATAATCTCCCCGTTGACTTGCAGGTCATTTTAAGGGCTGTTAGTTGAAGGGATCGAACCCCGACTATGTGCCGTCTCAGGTGTTCGTTTGGGCTTCTGGGTAAACACTTTTAAGACAGATATCGGCACAGTTAGCCCTCTAGGCGGCGCACACGGTATTCTTTGATTCGTTTTTGGGTGTAAATGTCTTGTCCTACGGCACCTCGTCTATGAAGGGCGTGTTCTAGATAAAGCGCCGTTTGAAATGGCAGGCACATTCTACATAAAGCACCTCTTGATACGGGTTTATCATGTTAAAAACAGTCATTTCAGATGTAACACCTTTTCCAACGTTTGCAGCTTCTATTCTATATAGGGAATGGAACAGGTAGTTATCTGCAAAACCTCAACTCTTTTACATCCTGTAAAGCGTTAAACATTTATTGTGCAAGGCTGTAGATTTACCCTCATCTCTCGCCTCTACCTCCTGTTCTTTTGTTTGTTTTTGTTGTTGTTTTATCACCAGTCCACGCATATACACGATACTGCTTCGCGTCACTAAAGATGAATAAAATAAAATTAATTGTCGAGGGTGAGTGGAACGTGCATATAGACCTGTGGATGACGAACATCGCGAAGTCGCAAAAATGCATATTCGGTAATGATCCACGCACAGAGAGGGCGCGACGTGTCAGCCACACAAGTTCGTTTCTCGATGCAGCAACACTGTGGCGGCCAACCCAAATAAGTCTCGATTACATTGTTAGTATATTTGTGTAACTATATAGTAGTGAGTTTTAGTAAACCACTTTCCAACATCCCGCTACGGTACACGGCCGTACGATAATCCGAAACGATATCCCGATACGTGAGACTGACGCTGTTGACGTTTTAGTACACCGTGGAAGGAGACGGTATACGGTTAATTAACGTCGCAGCGCTCCCGCACGGGGAATCCCGAACCATTGAAACGTGCGGAGCCCCGCAAACGGTACGCTATTCGTCGAGTAGATCCGTACCGGCTATACGCTAGCGAAGCTCCGCTAGCGTCTCGCATGCGCGATGAGACCAACGCCGTAGCTGATATCGTATCGGAGATGCAAAAAATGGTCAACTGAAGCTCTCTAGTATCGTCGCAGTTTGAGACGAACCTTACCACTCGTTCTCATTCAGTCCCGCAATGAAAAACGCAGGTCACAGGTGGTGGTGACGGTGACGAAAACCGACTTGCCGTTGTTGGCCTCACGAATGTCGGCTGCGTCACGACTGTCACAGTTCAAACGAATCAAGGATCTCTATCCCGCCAACCACGACACGTTGAAAAATAATTCTCGTTTCCTCAGTACTCTGGTGTACGCAGTCAGGGTGTCTATCAAGCTGGAAAACAGGGAATTATCGGGGAATTTTTGTGTGACTGGAAAAGTCAGGGGATTATCAGGGAATTTGCCAAAAAGGCAGCTAAAGTCAGGGAAAATCGCGGACAAGTGACGTCACGATGCGCAGTGAATCGCGCACGCCGATGAGTGGTTGAGTGGCCCTGCCCCAGCAACGTTGCCGCGAGTAGCAGTTCTCCAATACGGCAAGCTCAGAAGGCAGTAAATGATCATGCATAAATGCATAAATGATCTGTCTTATGAAGGATCTGTATCAGCAGGCACCAAGTTCACTTTTGTTTTGGCCAGGGAATTCGCACGAAATAGTCAGTGAAACCCTGGAAAAGTCAGGGACTTTGAAGGCTACCGCTTAGTAGACACCCTGACAGTACAAAGTGTAAAAAAAAAAAAAACTTTAAGAATATCTTTACTTTCTCAATGAGCACTTGACAACGCTATACTCGCCGCAGTGTCCCTCGTCGCGACCTCCGTTGTGTTGATCCACACCCAAACTTATCCGCGTGTACCCGCTGTTTTCTTTCCCGTTGCTCCCCAATCGTTCCACGTGCTTGCACCGAAGATTCGCCGCAATTTTCGTTAACCGCGTCTCGTATGAAAATGTCGAAGGGGGGGGGGGGGCAAAAAATTCTTCGCAAGGGCAGCTCCGCCTTCCGACATCAAAAGTGGATGCATAACAGGGTTGTGATACGGCGTTTTTCGGAAACGAGCATCGTTCCTGTATTTTCTTCTTTTTTTTTTTTCCTCTGCTCCTCGTGTTCTTGTTTTCGATCTGCGTGGTGCCCTTGCCTGTGTTCTGCAAAAACACGTTTTATTCTTCCCTATAGCACCGTGTACTTTTGTGCCTGGAGAACATCGGCCGCAATTGCATTCCGTGCTCTCTCGCCGTTTCGTCTGGTGGCGTGCTTCCCACCGATACTGACCGCCCGCCATTTACAACCTACCTCCGGAAAAACGCGTGTTTTCTTCATTTTTTTCTTCTTCCTTATTTCTGTCTCTGTGTGCTCGTATATTATTTGCGCGTGGCACAGAAATCACGATAAAATGGAGAGGAAGAAGAAAAGAAAGGAAACGTGTTTTTATTCTTTGTTTGCGTCGAGCTCGAACATTTGATTTCTCTCACGAGATGCTTCCTTCGTTTCGTTGTGTTTCGATTTTATTTTCGCGGTATTTTCCCTCGCTTGCGCGGGCGTATAGAAAGATATATTTGTTAGTTACCTTTTATTGTTTTCTAATGAGAAAGGGGAAAAGAAGCAAAACCTGAGCATTATGACGAAGTCGTTGGCTTTACATCTCCACTTATACCCCTGCCTTGGTTAGGCTTCACCGTCCCATACACACACACACACCTACATACAGCTTTTTCCACCTTGACACTCTTAATTCTAACGCATTAAAGGCTATGAACGCTAGTCGCACCGTTGATATGTCATATCGGACTTCACTCTTGTGGGTAGAAATCCTTCTGCTGCCCCTAGTTCCAAGTCATCATTGCTGTCAGATATGCTTATGCGTAAAATCTGTCGCTTAACGCATTTAATATTTTTTATTTAAAAAATCCAGTATCTCCACTTGCATAGCTCCTCCTGCTACTCGAACTTTTAGGCGATATATCGCTCGCCCAAAACTTTGATTTATTTTTTTTTTCATTCTTTTCTTTTCTCTTTTTTTTTTTTTTTTTTTTCCACATACGCATATCATCCCTATCCGTTCTGGTTGGCTTCGTGGTGATTTGCACTTCTTCCTTGCTCACATTGCCTGCACTTTGGTACGCCACGTTGATTTCCATACTGAAACCATCTGTTCCGTGTGGCTTCAACGTGCTGTCTAACCGATACCTTCGAGACGAAATATAAAGATTTTGAAAGACCCGGCGCAGGTGAGAAGAGCATCCCTCCAATGCGCGCACGTTGAGTTTTTGAACCCAAAGCGCGGTTGAAGCACCTATATTCGTGAACAACGTATTCTATCACGTGGAAGGAATTAGGCAAATTTTTCGCGCAGGTTGTGGCTCAAATTTAAGATGAAAGGCTTTAGAGCGAGATATTTCACTCTGTGTGTATTTGCGTTTTCTTCGGAAACGATGACATGTCTTATCGCAGCTTTTTGTGTTTTTTCAACGCTGCTTTTTAGCCTTTCGGCTTTGTTCATCTCTCTCTCTCTCTCTCTCTAGCGAAAAAAGAGCGAACGAGGTTCAATATTTGGTAGAGAGGGGGAAAAGCGATTTGTTGCCCATTTTATTCATTGTTTCGACATGTTTCACACTGTCTCTCTCTGCTTCAAGAGCTCAACGCAACTTTTATAACTTTTCCAAAGTTTGCCCGGCTAGGTATTTCGTAACAAACCACACATGGTATGCGGAACGTCCGACCTTCGTGTGCGCCTTACGGACTCCCCTCCCCGTCTGTGTGGCATGTTCCATCCTGAATGGAAGGTTCTACCCACTCGCATTCAGGCTCGTCAATGTGTCGAATGGGGCTGTTGTATTTGGCAGAAGCTCCTGGAAAGAGCGTTACATGCAAACAAAGGGCTGAAAAGTGCAGACTGCCGCTTCGAAGCCTCCCGAAAACTTTCTCGAATTGTGTATAAGAAAGGCGCCAAGAATCCTATTAGTAGCGCTTCTAACCTCCTCGCCATGATGATGATGATGATGATGATTGAAAGAAAAAAACCACCATGTTGCTCTTCTATGCATTACTCCAGTGCTATGCTTGAGAAAGTATGCAGCTTGTACGGAGATTCGCTACCGCAATGGACCTCTACCCGAGACACGTCATCATGACGTTGGCAGACAGACTGAAACCGAAACAAATCTGAAGGGGAGGGCTGGGTTCCACGAATGGGCACTTGTTCGCTGCCTTCTATTGAAAAAAAAAAGTAGGACCGAAATTCACGTCCCTTTCAGGGACCATCGTAATCCCCTCAAGACCGTGGCTTTCTGGCGCGACCTTCTTCGCCCCCTATAGCTTCGAGCGTAGTTCAACTCTACCAAATTGGTGGCGCTGTCGAACGCTAAGGGAGAGGTCTAGGGTCTAGGAGGGGAACAATCAGGGAGAGGTCTATTAGGTCTATTAGTTGTGCTCCTACGACGCTCCTGTTCTTTGGTTCTTCTCGGTGCTCTGATCACCTCTTGGAACTCAGTGTTAAAGTATGGAGATATGATAGGGCCAGGAGACGGTAAACTCCCGGCACAGACTAGGACAATAAACGAGTTATTCTCTCCTGCTGCAATTTCAGACCGAGGTCCATGCTTACTTACGCACGCGTTGGCGTCAAAGGCGGACCACGAGACAGTTGCGACGAAAGACCTTAACGGAGATGCACAATATGAATGCAAACACTCGTCCAGAACGCTCGTCTATTGCGATCAAGTGGAAGAATCTGTCACCTAAGATATCTTTCCGGGGGTGTTCCGTGCCCGTATACGTACCCGAAACTACAAGTACAGAGCACTTTTGCATATTCAGGCGGACCCCGCTGGCTGCATAGTACTTTCACGATATACAGGCGACCCGAGATATTGAGGCCTCGTTTGGCACAACCATAGTGATGTTGTCAGCAAAGGCCATCAGTGGAACGCACGATGCGACGCCAGGTTCTGGCGTGTGTCATATCACTATACGAATGCACGTGTGTGTTATCGTCATGTAGGGGACCTATCTATGGAGGTAGGCCCCGTTACATGTATTTCAACTCTAACCTATGTACTGGAGAACAGCTCTACCCCAATGAAGATTGCTCTATGTCCACGCCAAGGTCAAGCGCAGAATCCAGAACTCAGGGAAAGTCGCTTCAGAAGCTAGTATAGCTCTAGCTCGGCAACTAGAGTGTCTTTCACTCACTTTGAACACGGCGAAAAAGACGTGTGGAAGGCAACCAGAGGCGAGACCATGTGACCGTCAGGCGAACGCAGACGAGGCAAGGTTTCACGGAAGTCCACGGGACATTGAATGTATGTGGACCTTCGCATGTTCTGCCAAAAAGCTTTGGCTACACGACAGCCATAGACATGTACTTCCGACTCGTGGTGTCTGCAAAAGGGGCACGTAGGGTGGGGTACGATTCCTCAGCGTCCCAGTCGGTCTAGGGTAGGCTGAACTTTCCAGGCGAATCTCCAGAGTATGTCCTGAAGGTCGCCAGGACGGGACGAAAGCAGGCCACCGAATTTGCACACCTTGTATATGGCGCGATGGGAGGGTCCTGCTGTGGAAGCTACAAGAGTGGCCACACGGACTATTAACGCTGAAAACGTGAAAATTACTCGGATACAAATAATATTCACACAGTGCACAAGCCTCTGTTCCACCTGCGGTGTCGTGGCGACCACCAGCACATTCTTATGGAATGTGCACTCTAATGCCCGCAAAGGCGGATACTGTGTGATGAGCTTGCCCGTATCAGCAAGAGGCCGCTCAATTTAGCTGCACTCATTGGCCTCTATGAAGATCCTGTGCTCCATCGTCGGGTCCTTCACCTGCTCATGGACTTCCTGTCGTCCACTGGATTGCTCCAGACGCTTTTCCAGACGCTCTTTCTTGTATTTTCATCCTTTCTTCATCATCTTCACATAATGTTCCACGTGCAATGGGGTAGGGTACCGCACCACAGCAGTGAAACACCCTATCTCATCGTCATCATTTGTTGTTGTTGTTGTTATTGTCGTCACACAGCACAATAACGTTGAAACACGAAATAAACGGTGAATGCGAGTTGGTGAACAGTCAAAACCGGAAGACCTACATTATGGCGGCAAATCTGCTAGCGACAGTGGCGCTTTCCTGCGGATGACGTCATGTGAGTAAACCCTATACGATGGGATGCTGCACGTGAGTGCGATAGCAATGTGGCGAAGTTTTACAACTACTCTCAGTTGTTGTCTCCGGGGTTGCAATAGGCACGTTACGGTTAATTGAGCGGGCTAAACGTTTAGCGAAAGTTTAGGAACATGAGCACACAATCTGTTGTGGCTCATCTCATAGGGTCGACAATAAAAATAATAATGATAATAATAATAATAATAATAATAATAGTGTCTGCAGTAAAATCAGATGACTGTTTACATTCAGCAAATAGTGCGGTGCTGATGGCGTGAGCACAAATATCCATCCACCTCTGGTGACCGGCGAAATCCAGCAGCGAATTTTGGCTGGCATTCTCTTCGAGCGACCATTATTGACACAACGAACAGGCTGACCTCATTGGGACGTAATTATTCCGGCGAACGCGCAGTCACCGAAGAGAACTCCGCCGACGGCTGAATGCATTTCAGCCTCGATTATCGCGAACCCCGTCCGATGCCACAATGATTGGCGGCTACGATTCCGTATACGGGCAAAATTACTTGCGGAGTCACGCTAACATTCTGCCATATTTTAGCTCTCCCTCTGTCTCTCTCTCTTTCCACATTTGCGTACGGTAATAACTGGCCCCTCCAAACGGGGGGGGGGGGGGAGGCGGTTGTTTGACTGCTTTTATGGTAGGTTATGCGCTCCGCAGAGCAGTACGTTTTTTTTGCGGGGAAACAACAATAGGAAGGTAGTCGGCTGTTCTGCTTATCTTTTTGTAATAATAGTGAGCTTTAGTGGATCGTACGCCTATCGCCTTTGCGTACGTAAGGTCTTCCGGCGGCGTGACACTGCGACAGTTCACTGACTACATTTCCTGCCGTGATCAGGTTGAACAGCGGTATATAGCACCGCTGCGTTTCTGCAATTTAATCTTACTTAGTACTTACCGCTCGAGTACATAAGGAAATTCGTGCGCTGTTAAGCGTAACAGGCAACGATCTGCCACATATGTAATCGAATTACCACTGACGCATAGCGACAACGGCATTCGCGTCCACGCCGCCGCACGAAAAGCCAAACGACCGTTTACTCGGGCGAAGAAGTAAAACATGAGACGGGACACGCTCGCGCATAAGAAAAACGGAAAATGGCAGAAACAGAAGCTCGACAAGAGCGCCGCCTGTGTCGCATAAACGAAAACGGATGATACGCCAGATATGGAATGACAAAGAAAAAAAAAAAAAAAAGAGCGAGGGAGTTAGCACTGCATTATCGACCGCTTCATTTACAATCCGCACCAAATGGGAGCAGACGACACGAAGTGCTAGCTGGAAGCAAACAGAAATGTATAGGGGGCGTTGTCGACATCGTTACTTTTTCTTTCTTTTTTTTTTTTCTGTCTCAGTTTTTATTATCCGGGCTAAATCCCGTCGGCCAAGATAACAACACGAGGTTGTTGATACAGGGCAGAGTGGGATGGCGACCTCTCCAGGGGGCGTTGCGGAGGCCGAAACACGAGGACAGCACGCTCATCTATCTCGTGTAGTCCCTCCGTGCAGGGATTTTGTGCTGGGGGATGCCTTATAGCAGGAAAGAGTGTTTTTGGCGGAGGCTACTGTGCGGACTAACAGGAGGAGTGTTACTCTACGTTGCGAGTTGAATGCGCGCGTCATCCATTGCCGAACTATTTCGGGCTTGTCAAAATGTTAGAACGGAAGGAAAGGCTACTGTGAGGACCCATATCGACCACTGAAATGCTAGCACGTCCTGGAACCCTTCAAAATCGCTTCCGATTCATTTCTTTGTACTCCTCTTTCTGTAAATCTACTCCTAATGAATGAATTATTAATTCCTTTCTTTCTTTCTTTTTTTAAGTATTTACCTGGAAACTACGACTATACCGCAAATAAACACGCGGTATGTGGCAATGTTGCTTCTCTTGCCTTACTTTGCTTAAGCTAAATGACAACAAGAACATAGATCAGTGGATGATGATGATGATATGGGATGTTTCCCTGCATTGAGTGTATTGCCCTACCCCATTCCAAAAAGGTTCACATGAAAGGATGACGAGGGAAGGAAATCCCTACAGTTCTAAATGAAATGGCGATCACATATAGAATTTTGCATGCAACACTAGTAACATTTTCGAACATGAATATAATGTCGAAAAAATGCGAACGTAATTGAAAAAAAAAAAAAAAACACGTTGGTCCGAAGTACAAGAGCATCCTGTGAATAGAATATTTATTTCGCGTCCTGGAGTAGCCAGTCCCGAGTGGCTCGAGAATACCATCTCCATTTTTTTTTCTTTTAAAATCAATCAATCAATCGCTTGCTTACGAAATGTGCATGACACGACCAAACGTGACCGAACGCTCGTGATAGCTTCCGATGCAGCATCCAGACTTTCTTCATTTTCGGGTTTTATGATTTTTCAAATTCGGGAGGAAAAAATCAGGTGCTATATATCTCTGTTTGATATGTCACCGGGGAATTTTCGGGTGGAAACGAATGGCATATGAAACAAGCCACTGCCGTGACTGGGTCGGGACTAACCTCTCCATATTTTTCTTTCTAATCCAATCCAATCCAATCCAATCCACTGCTGTGACACTGGGGCCGCAGAAACAATAATCTCTATATTTCCGCTCGCAACTGGGATCTTGAATGCCCGCGATATTCAAACACTTGCCAATCTCCACAAAATTTGCTCGTCTTTGACTCCTGCAGGAGGAATCATAAACGGAGGGCAAATGGGTTGTCACAAATAAGCTATCTTTGCTTATATCAAAGGACCGTGCTGATATTATATGATTCACTTTTCCCACGGTTTACCGAGAACGACAAGTTGAAGGACCGCAAGGATCTCGGGTAGATACTGGGTTTCACCCGAATTCTTGAAAATTTGTTCCGGGGGGAACTATCGTGAAAAATCGGACTCAAAATAAAAAAACATCGAAAATCAACGCTCCTAGAAACGAATATACTCACGGACATTGCAAGTATCAATGCCGCATATCTAATACCCCTGTCACACGGGCATTTCGATCCTTCTCGAATCCGATCTGCATCGAACTTCCCGAGCACGCTCGAGTTTTGACGACGGCTACACGGCCACTTTCAATGCGCATTGAATGGTTGACCTGTGCAAATGAATAAACGGAACTCATTAATTTCGCGTTTCCGATATAACAGCGATATTAGTGGTAATTTATCGTATACCGATGTAAGCATCATTTGTAGCTTCGCGCGCATGTCCGTCTTAAGTTATGACAGTTCACCGGGGTCGAGGATGCAAATGGCGGCCGTCGAGCCGTCTTGAAATTCTCAATCCTGTTATGGGAACTGTCTTGAGTCAAGCAGGATCAAAGTTCGATCCTGCTTGGAAGCGGCCGTGTAGCACCATCCGATCTGCATTGGGTTCAAGCAGGTTCAGTCGAGCAGGATCGAAAATGCCCGTGTGACAGGGGTATAACGTGCTTCCCAAAACTTCGAACGCGTGAGCCTTACAGGCAAAGAGACGTCTGTCGAATACACGAGCAACCAGTTCCGGAAAGCACTCGAGGCCCTCGCTGTATCGACATCCACCACCTCGGTATGCTATATACATTCATCCTGAACAGATGTGGGCATCTGGCCCCGCGCGATGATGAAGAACAGGAACCGCTCATATCGGTCTTGTTTTTCTTTCTTGGGCCAAATTTCAAAAGCAGCTCGGTTATTATTCCGAGCAGCTTCCGCGTATCGTTATCAGCGAGTGCCTTCCTCTCCGTACAAGATCGAAAGTGCTCTAAAATTAAATAAAAGTGTCTGCTACCGTACTATACACTCGTGCACCTTTCGCTGAGCTCGGGAAAACTGGCATCCTTTATCGCTCCGCTTGGTGATCGTCAGATCGGGATGTGGATGGATGTGATGGAGCGTGTACACGTGTAAAGCTCGTTTGCGCGCATCGGGAGAGAGAGAGAGAGAGAAAGTGCTTAATATACGCGTCAAGAAACTGGAGTTTTCTTATCGCGTGTCATGTCTAATACCAGTCGATACGGTATTCACCTCTTGATAGAGCCAGAGTATATAATCTTGCTCGTTGTTTTCAGCGCCTGCTTTCCAGGGTTCGGAAAAACCCGTTTTTTTTTAAAAAAAGCCCGCCCCAGTGGTTTTTTTCGGGTGGGTTTTTCGGGTGCTGGGATTTTTTTTTTCGAACTGCTGCATATGACACGCAACAGCCGTCCTCCACCTATTTTTCATGTTTCTGGAAGAAATAATTGTTTGCCGCTGTAGAATTTACGGTAAAGTAACCTCCGAAGCAGTCGTCCCTTTTCCTTCTTTTCTTTTTTTCCCTTCGTTTCTGTATTTCACCCGCGTGTGGGCTTTATTGGGTTTTTCAGCCCGGGTGGACCCAAAAAGACCCGGGTGTTTTTTTTTTTTTAAACTGGGTCCAGTCGGCGAACCCTGCTGCTTTCACACAAAGTTATTACGCTTGTTTGACGCAGAACGGCAGACGCTTCAAATAGAAACCTCGTTTTGAACGTAGTTCGCTAAAAGTGTGAGCGTTGTGTATCGCAGGAGTAAGCGAATATTCAAACGTGAGAGCTTCTCGTCCGTGCGCTGTCGTTTCCTTTCTCCTTCTTTCTTTTTTTTTCTTTTTTTTTAAGGACAGCACACCGATCGATACGACCGAATTCATGCATCCGATTTTTTTAAAACCCATCCGTGTGCCTTTTGAGTGATACCTGGTGCATGCCCTGTGAACTTGTTGCTTTTCACCGGCAAGGACACAAATTCGCTGAGCCTGTAAGAAACGAAAAGCACAAACACGGTACACGAGTGCAATTATGGGGCGGAAAATGGTTCGTTATATTCGTTTTTCAGCCATTATTTCTTTTCGCTCGAAAAACGTGAACTTCTAGTTTCGGCTCATTTGTATAGCGAAATTTGACAATTTATAGCTCAAAGTACGTTCTCTTCAGAGGGCGTTAATAAGGACTGTGGATTCGAATAATAACTGGCTCCAATTCTGTTATCTCACATTTCCCAGAAAACATCTAATTAATAAGTTAATTAGTGAATTTTAGCTAATTAGTCGTCCAGTAGCTGCATACGCTGTCCTACAGAGTCGTCTGGCCGTATAGGCCACCTGCTAAAACTGCATCTATTTTGTTCTGCTAGTTTTTTTTCATAAAAATTCTGTAACAAATGTTAAAAAACACACACACACTGTATATCTTTGTTGTGTCGTCTGTGGCGCTGAATCGCCGTGATCATAATCACGGACATAAAATTGTGGTGGTTGTTTGTAAAGTTATGACTTTGCGAATTAATAATTTTAAAACTGAAGGCGAAATGTTACGTAACCCGAAGCGTGAGTTTAGTCATGCGACAGCTAAAGTTACTGCTTCCAGATAGTAACTAATTAAGTTAATTAATAATTTAGTGAATAATTAGGTTAGGTTAAGATTAAGTAAGTCCGTTACTATACAGTTACTTTACAGTTACTTCCCGTACAAGCCAGAACGGACAACCGTATGCGCACAGGCAAACAGTGCTTTATTTTCAAGATTATTTTCAATTCAGATGATGATTCAATGCTGCTCGGTCAGGTGAATCTGAAGTATCATCTGAACGAGTTGCCTTTTACGAGTCACTAATCTTACCGCGCTTGAGTCCAGTAAAAGATGTCCCTGCAAACACTGAGGAGACTTTCCGCTGGTACACTTCGTGCAATTCCGGTGTTGAACAACACGAAGAGCTTTTTTAAACCCGGAAAATTATTCGGAGACGACGTGGGGCTGCGGTTGCTCCGTCTCCACCTCCGCAGTTCCTCCTCATTGAAGGACTGAGCCCGGAGCTGAAAGATGTCGTTGTCATCACCTTCTTTGGCTGACAGCACCACGTCGGCAGATAGTTTCTTCTCGATGGTCTTGCATTCCTCCGAATGCCTGCATCCCTTTCCACCCCATCGCGCCATGACGAATTCAATTTGGGGTGAAGAACACTCTCACGTAGTAACTGATTTACAGAAGCTAGTTACCGGTAAACTCGTAACTAGTTACGGTGAACAGTTACTTTTCAAGAAAAGTAACTATAGTCGTGTTCAACTTAAGAAGGAAAACAAATCTAGTCCGTCAACTACATGAGAGAACTGATGTTCTGAGGCTGGGACAACATAGAAGGGACAAATACATACAAAGCCTCAAATTGCTAAAGAAATTAACTATGAAGATGAAAGTCACTGAAAAGGTTAGCCAGCTGCACGACTCGAACCCACATCTTCTGTATTGATAGAGCCGTGGACCGGCAATCCAGAAGATGTGGGTTCGAGTCCTACAGCTGGCTAACCTTTTCAGTGACTTTCATCTTTCATCCGTCAACTACATACGCCGTTGGAGATAAGGAGACTGAATAGCGCGCCAGGAGAAATACTGCAGCGCCTCCATGCGCCATAAGTAGGAGAGCGCACTTTCTGCTACAGCGTAGTATCATGCGACCAGTTGACAGCCAATACGGAAGCAGAGTGAGTATGGTGGATAACATTATCTGGCGCAGGGAGAGAGCGTGACCTCTCTGCGTCCGGCCATCCTATCTGCGGCGCAGTAATACACGGAGAGCTGACGGACTAGGCTTTTTTTTCTTCTTCTTAAGTTGGACACGACTATAGTTACAGTAACTAGTAGTTACGAAATCTAGTTACCTTGCAGTTACTTGTAACTGAGTTACTCCCCATGACTGCGTGTGTTTCTATAACCGCACCAAACACATGCGGAGATACACAGCACATATGGAGGCGGCGCGATATGTGCATGCAAACCTTCGTATAAAGCAGAACTCACTTTACGTTTTTTGGGCTTACAACTGCAGCTTAATTTTCATTTCATTTTGATTTCATTTCTCTGTCAGAAATGTGGTTCAGGCACAAAAGGCAAAGCCTGACGCGGTACCTGGACTATTCAGCTATATCCGGTTTGGAAGAGATATCGATTCGACTCGAAATTCCCAATATAGAATTCCATATTCGTTCCGGAATTCGAATCAAATATACAATTACGTACAAACTGCGGAGTTCGATAAATCTGAACATTCGCAGAGTCCCAAGTTATTCGCTGTATATAGGGATCCCTTATATCGTTCCTACGTCATTCTTCACGACACCGACCAGTCCAGTCAACACCCAGTTATCTCGAATTCCAACTTTAAAAAAAAAAAATTAACTTATTCTCGAACCTCGCTCGACGAAGGTCCTCAAATCGAAGTGATCGCTCTCGATCCTTACGTAAAACCACGGGCTACTTATGAAAGAAAACGGAACGCGTCGAAACAAAAGCGGTCGTTTTTTCCTCTTTCTTTTTTTCTTTTTTTCACGGCCTGCAGCTTAATTAACGAAAACCGAGTGGTGGGTGCTCAAGAGTATTTTCTCCTTCTCCTTTTCATCATCCTGGCGACTCTTTATGAAGATAAATTATATCTGGCCCGAGGGCATTAACTATTAGAGAGGTCATCAGAAATTGCGTGTTATTTCATTTTCTTCGCTCACCTGTAAATGCACGCGCGCACGGGAATCCCGAGGGGTAATGCGACATTCCTTCTTTTTCTTTTTTCTTTGTTTCTTTCTTTCAACCATCTTCGTTAAGTGAAGGTCCCACTCTCTAATATGGAGGACATTAAGAAAAAAAAAAAAATAAAACAGCAGAACGAGCTAAAGGTGAAGTGGGAAAAGGGGATTCTAGCTTTAAAATCGACACAACAGCGGGAAACATTTCAAGAGCTGAGGGACGGAAGCAGAAGCAATAATGGGAAGTGCTCTTTCCGCTAATTGCGCCGGCGACAAATGCTGTTTCCCTCATTAGTGACTGCAACAAATGCTTTCCAGTTGCTCCTTCTTGTCTTTCTTTCTTCTTTTTTTGCGAACTCCCGGTGGACTTTTTTTTTTTTTACTTATCTATCGATTTATTTATTTATTTTTTTTGCGTTTGTGAGGTTGCATTTTTGCGTTCAGGCGTCATCGTGTGCAGAGCTGGTAATGCCGTAATAAGATTAGCGTGCATCCGAAGACGGCATTGTTGCGCTTCTCTCTCTCTCTCTCTCTGGGGGTGCTCGGCTTTTTCTTCTTCTTCTTCTTTCTCTTCGTTCAGTGCATAAACTTGACTTCGCTCGCTGCGAGTACTCGGAAATAGGGCTGTTATTCTTCGTTCCATTGTTTCCAATACACGATTATGTACGTTACAGTATGTTGTTCGCGTTAGTTAAAGGGTAAACGAATTGTTGCATTTGACGTCTCTGAAGGTCGTCTCAAGGTCGTGCTGAAGACTGGGAGGTGGTGGGTTCGAATCCTGCCACCGGCTGTGCTGCCTGATCCCTCGGTTTTCCGAAGACTTTCCACACGAATGTCGGCACAGTTCCCCTTGAAGTCGGCCCTGGACGCGTACTAACCTTCACTAACACTCCTTCCTGCTGCCTTCTCTCCATCTGTCCACATCCGTACGCTGATTATAGCCACAGTTGATTCGCGGCTCTAACACTAAACTAAAAAAAAAAAAGGTAAAAGTTGCGTCCATATGAATCTGTTGCCCAAGTGTAACAGCAAGGACGGTAAGCGTTAGCGTAGGCAATTGGATCCGCGAGAAGGTTGCTGCGGTGTCATCACGGCAGGCCGCTTAACCAATGAAGCTTGGGAGAGGTCATGTGCCCCTGATAGCCAATCGGGATTTTCGAGACTCTTACTTCTCAGACGTCACTGCTACACTCTTAAAAATGAACTTCACCACATAGCACGCTCCTAGCCAACCACCATCTCGAATGACAACGTTCTCGCCCCTGATTTGTTGAAAACGGGAGGAGGAGCCTATTTTGTGCCGTGCATAATGGAACAAAATAGGCTCCTCCTACCGTTTTCAACAAAACTAGGGCGAGAACGTTGTCATTCGGGGTGATGGTTGGCTAGGAGCGTGCTATGTTGTGAAGTTCATTTTTAAGAGTGTAAGCGTGGCGGCGCGCTCGACCTTCTTCGCCGCGGGGGCATATAGGGGACGTGCGCTTCTCCAGGTGGCGCTTCGAACAGTGTGGCGACAGCGCCAAAGTGGTAAAATTTGAACTCCCCGTTCGCTCCCTGCATCGCCTTCTCGTCACTACCAACTTCACCGCCATTCGGAAAAAAAGAAAAAGAAAAACTAGATAGGGGAAGCAAACGAAATGTGGACGATTCTTGCAAACGAAACACAGCCGTTGCCCGTTCGTGAGCGTTCGTTTGCGGAAGCTACACGTCCGTATAGCGTCTTCTATCTCCGCTCCAAAACTTTACTGCACGGTCCCTGTAGAGTCGCGACGTCGTCGTCTTCAGCGAGTCGCCTCACACGATTTCGAAGCTAATGAAGTAACGAACCTTTCAAGCTTCGAGTTCGCAAAAGTTTGCGAAATTCGAACTTTTCTTCAGAAAAGGTTTGCAGAAGTTCGACTTCGACTGCGCATGCGCGCCGATCTCTTTACAGGAACCGAAGGCATATGTTTTTGACTCGGAAAAGCCGCCAAGTACTTGCGTTATGTTTAGATAAAGGGTTCTATATTTTTCTGCGTGCTATACTCGTAGTACATTTTGCGCTAGCAAGGTAGATTGGAAACCTGAAAAGGAAAAAAATATATATATATAATGCGAGTCACCTGCAGTCGCGACTGAGAGACGCCGCCACACAAGCAACCGTGTTATCCTGTGCCTCGTTTGTCTTCGTAACATACGGTTTCAAACTATTCCGGAGCAGGCGCAGACAGACGACATAAGGGGTAGGTTGGATAGATGCGAATGCATTATTACAATCTCCATTGCACATCCTGTGGTGGCGGTTATAAGAACTGTTATTTTCAGCGAACTTTCCGTAGTTGCCAGTGAGCGCATGCGTGGCGTCTTTCTTTCTCGGTCCCTCTCCGTGCTGCACTCGTTTCATCGTGAACTTGTACCGACTACCCCGAACTACAGTGAACCCTCGTTAATATGACCCCCGTTAATCTGACATATTCGCTTTATGACCCTTTTTCTCGGGAACCGTTCCGCCCGGCATGTAAATCCCTCTTGTTAATATGACAATCCGTTTATCGGACAATGACCAAGATTTTTGTCACAAGTATAGGGTCAAACACAGGCATTATATTCCCGCTATTATGACCACGTCACATGACCCTCAGAGTAGCCCCCGGGAGAGGCTATCTCGTACCTCGCTCAGAGGGTGACACGTGTTAAAGTAGGGCGTCACAGGTTGCCTTGTTATTTTTTGAGCAGATAAAGGTCGTTAACGTGTCCGCAATTGATGGTGCTATTGTCCATTTAGGCAAATTATTGACGCAAAATTGTTTGACGTAGTCACTGTTAACAGATTTTTCGGAAAATAAATCATAATTACGTCAGCTTTCGTTGTGCGTAGCTGCGTGTCCGGTCCGCGTAGGGTCCGTTTCTCGTTAATACGACAATTCGCTTTATGACCAAAATCCGCGGGAACGGCAGTGGTCATATTAACGAGGGTGCACTTAATGTTTTGACATGTTTGACAAACAGACATTTCAGTTTTAAGAACTATGCCAGTCGCATCGTTTTTAACTTTTCATCAGAAAGGTCAAGTCTGCGAACCTTTGCGAACCTCGGCGATTTCTGGCTTGAAATTCGGAAGTTTGTCGAACCTCGCGAACGAGCGGGTTTCGACTGCGAGCTTAAGGTTCGCGAAAAGTTCGCTATATCACTATTTCTAACGCACGCTTTCTGTGACTACCCACGCGGATCGTCTCCGTAGCTGCGGCTGCCGAAAGCACGGTAGTGATTGGCGGATGCTTAGCTACGTCACGTCGTTTAAAGCAGGATAGACTTTGTTTTCTATAGATGGGCGTTGGCTGGACACAAACTATCGTACGTGTAACGTGCTTTTGTACACACTGCTTTGGCGCGCGGCACAATGCTTACACGATGAGCTTTAACACCAATACCAAAAAGGCAAGCGTTGTGGCGCGCGAACTAGGCCGCTAGGCCAAATAGAATGCCGGAATACTCGTTCATGTTCCCAGGCAACTTGAGGCTTGTGAATTGTATTTTTGTCCCTTTGTATGTTCCAGCCTCAGAACAATTATTTTCCATCGTAAATACTTATTTTTATTTTTAAGCGAAGGAAAAGTCCCGTGTCTTACCGACAGTCTTTCGAGGTACTTTGTGATAATCCCTTTAATTAATCTATTAAATTTTAATGTAATATAATATATATATATATATATATATATATAAAAGTGAAATAATAAGACTTGGACTGCAGATTACAGGAACGTTAACAAAAACTAATTTATTTAATGGGCAATTTAACACACAGATTAAAAAAAAAAAGAATGGTCGACGTTTCGACAGTGCACTGTCTTCGTCTGGACAAGAAATTTTTTTTTTACTTTTTCTTTTTGTCCTGACGAAGACAGTGCCACTGTCGAAACGTCGACCATTCTTTTTTTTTAAATCTGCGTGTTAAATTGCCCATTAAATAAATTAGTTTTTGTTAACGTTCCTGTAATCTGCAGTCCAAGTCTTATTATTTCACTTTTATATATATATATATATATATATATATTATAAATTATGTGTTGTTATACATATGATTATTGCTTTGTTGGTTATAATTACGCATTGTTGTAAATTTCGAAATCGTAACACAAAGATACGCCTATAACGTGCACATCCTTTCATACCTGTGCCATCGGAGTGCCTTGTAGGGCCGTTTTATCTGCACCTATTATTGGACGTCGCTTTGCAATCGATCGCCGTCTCCAATCAAATTTTATACTTCTGGCGTTTCGGTCATGTTTTTCCTTTACGCAGGCATCAGCTTCAAACATCTCGTTATGCACTCTCAATTAGAACTCCTCTGTTCCATTCGTTTCAATTTGTGTGGAGAAAAGATGCGATTTTACGCAGCAATTAGGGACTGCTGCTGGGCTTTATATAGCTTCGCTCACCCCACCTTTAGTGCACCACGTAACGAATATAACCTTCACCTTAAAGCGACTCTTAAAAACGAAATTCGAAGCTTCCAACAAAATAAAGATTGACCGAACGAAAACGTACATTTTGTTTCGGACGAACGACTTTAAGGAGGGTCTTAATTGTCTCCGATGAACCGTGCCTGTTCCGACAGCCTGTCCACTTCGGATGTTTTTTCTTTTTTCTGTTTTTTTTTACTGATTTTAAGGGCCTTCCTGGTTTTTACCTTTCTTTTCCACCCTAAGTTCATCACCAGTGTCTCCAGTATAAGAACACACACACACACACAAAAAAAAGGAAGGAAACGACAAAATCTCGACAGTGATCCTCTCGAAGTAATTACCTCGAACATATTACAGCAGTCGCAAATTAGTCTTTCTTCTTCGCAATCAAAGTAACAAGTTTCGAGAATGGGCATCGATGTTCGCTAATTATTATTGATACCGCCTTTTTTTTTTCTCTCTCTCTATCTCTCTCTTTCTTTTCGTCCTCGTTGTAGTTCTCTGCTACCATCATTTTTATCTGGCGCGTTACGTGTTTTAATTGATGGAAGCTTCGAAGGACCGCATTTTTCTTTTTGCACTTCATTAAGAGTATCGTTGGGAACTCTCTTTCGATGCTGGGGGGGACATTTTGATACCCAATTATTTCACTTATTTGTACGAAGCCTTCACGAAGAGTGGACGTTGCGCTATATAGCGCACATTGTTGCCCGTGAAAGGAGCTTCGTACACAACGTGAAGCTGCGTGGGCAGTATTATCTTTTGTGACGTTACTATAACGAAAATGATGTGCACGTGAAGAGCGTGGACATAAAGGCGGTGGGCTTTCCCGCATTGATGCCGCGCAATGCAGCGAAAGCACGCTTTACAGGAACAACTCACGTACTGATAAGTGCTTCAGGACTTTGACAAACACCTGCGAGATATTTACTTCACCGGGGGAAGTAATCCCAGCAGTTGAATTAATTTGCGATGTGATGCACACCGAAATAAAGCCACGTAATTTAGCCGCCAGTATTATTTTGCGGTGACCACTCCAAAATTCAGTTGTCACCATCATCAGAGAGGAAAATCACAGAAGTGTCGGTCCACAAGGGGGAAATCGCAAACAAAAAGAAAAACACTGGAGACTTCCTAAAATTTAATAAGGTAAGGTAATATATACGTATTGCCGTGTTGAGTACTTCTTGTGCCTGAAGAAGCGCAGACTCTGCGCGAAAGCTTGTACCTTATTAAATTTTAGGAAGTCTCTAGTGTTTTTCTTTTTGTTTGTGATTTTATCACCATCATCAAAATTATTGTTGTTGTTGTTGTTGTTGGATATCAGCTCCATGACCAAGCGGTGATACGACGCCAGGACCATGACTGTAGCGTGAAAAGCCTTCTTCAGCCAGAAACAAAAAACCTAAACAATCCAAAACATCTGAGTGTCTACATAAGTACAACGGTTATAGTCACGGTAGCTTCCCGGTACTTACGTGGAATAAATATTTTCTGTTGTCACGGGACGAGCGGCATTGTTCACGTCAAAATACTCGCCGAAAAGTACGGGGCCCACGCGCTCGCATTAAGTCTTTTTTTTTTTTTTTTTTCTACGGGCAGTTCATTTTCGCGCGACTATCACTGCCAATGGTTTCACGTGCGCTTCCGGAGTCATTCCCTCTGCGCTACGTTATCTGAGCATTGGTTCCACATAGCGAGAACAACCGTACTCTCTTCTTCTAAAACCGGTCATGGCGCATCCCCTATGGAATTGAAACAGCCACTGCTCGTTATTTCTGACACTAAGATTTTGCTCCGTCCGCGGCTTCTCACTAATGAGACCATCTCAGGCTCGAGTCACGTGGTGTAGCATGTGGCGTGAGCGTCACGGTTGTTCCTCATTCTAATTAGTCGGACCCCTTTTCTTCCTTTCCCTCTATTTTTTTCTCTCTCTCTCTCTTGCTACTGGTGTCCCTGATGCATGGATTTTGTATAATGGAGAACTGAGATCGTGGTGATCGGATATTCAATGAAGCGACGGCTGAAACGGCATTGGAATACTCCGTAAGCGCACATGTCAGGAATGTTCGACAGTCGAAGCCGAACATTTTCCTGCGAACATTACTACGGACAGAAAACATTGGGGGGTGTGGCATTGCATTTATTCGTGCGCGACCTTGAACTTGCTTTCTACTTTTTCACGCAAGTTTTATTGAGCACCTACATAGTTAAGGGGGTTGTGATACTTTGATATTGCTGGGTAATTATGTCGGCTACTGCGCGTCAGAAGAATGATTTTAAATATTTAGTTCACATTTATGTGGCGCAGCTATACAATTACAGACCCTCCCATCCTGAACGGCGATGACGTCAGAGAAGTTATGCGTCCGCTCCTATTGACAGGGTGCTTCTCGCGGAATAAACCAAGATTTTCCCAACTTCTTGGTTCACTTTTCCTTCGAAAACTGCGCTGCATATCTGCGGTATTGCCTGCGTCGACGTAATATTGTCTTAATAATGAGAAACAGCCCTAAGGAGCTTCCATAATTTAGTAATATAAGTGGGTCGGTGTTTAAATTAGAAAGTTGTGCAGTAGAGCCCTGAGGGCTTTAACCCACAAACATGGAAACCGCAGCTGTTAACCACCGTGGCAAATCTCATGATCATAGTTATGTCGCAAGCAGCCTCTGAATTGTCATTACTATTGGCGTTCATTAATGCACCGTGCACAAAACCTTTAAACGAGTTGTGACGATTCGATATGTATGGTTCTGCACAG
This sequence comes from Ornithodoros turicata, assembly GCF_037126465.1. Taxonomy (NCBI): domain Eukaryota; kingdom Metazoa; phylum Arthropoda; class Arachnida; order Ixodida; family Argasidae; genus Ornithodoros; species Ornithodoros turicata. The sequence goes on along the minus strand of NC_088202.1, from coordinate 137,649,390 downwards.
CATACACGCATTGACAATTTGCTCGATACGTTGGGGAGCAGTACTAATTGTACGCGCCCAAAACGTATCGAGGAAGGCATTATGTTCATACGCGAGTCGAACTTGGCGAGGTATACACCTTTCAACACACGTACACGTCAAGCTCTGACGTCAGAGGAACGAAAGCTGCGGCCATTGGTAGTCGTAAGCACGTGACCTCTCCCGCGCTACATCATGGGCGGAGACTGTAATGTCGGAGCCCGACGAATTTTGGTATTCGCGGTGCCAATTTTCAACGGCATGTAGGTTTACATCGCTTCCAATAATTGTCTCTGGCGTGTCTTTGAAGGTAAAGTGCCTCAATCATTTTAAACTCATTACCAATGGGGACACCGATCCTGACGAAATGACTTTTGCGAAAATGGAGTTTCACCAGTACAACTCCGTTTTAATATGCTCCCCCTAAAGGTTCCCGTTGCCGCCATATAGAGGCAACAGCTGGCGAAGCAGATTTCATTCGCGCGGGGGGTCTCCGAGTATTGATTGTGTGGTGAGAATTGGGAATAACCTCAGAGCTTTCCGTCGCTGGTAATGGTGAAACGATTAGGTCCTGACCCAGGAAATAACGTCGCCGTTTTTTATTTATTTATTTATTCCTTTAGCACATTTCTGAAACAGCTCGCGCGGATAAGGTCTTTCAGAAATTCATCGTCTCCGTAATTGTATCTGGCCATATGACGGCGGGGAAAATTACCTCATTCGCGGCATAAAATAGTACGTGCCGCACCTTTCGGCAACAGCGTTCGGCATACCTCGCGGTCCGTTATCAAGTTATGGGGTGCGATACTTTGCGAAGTCGAGGTTTACTTTCGGGACCGCATGTGGGGAATACAGTCATTCGAATGCACTGTACAGATTGGTTTTTCTGCTTATTGTTTTTATTTTGTCGGCGTTCCAATACGATAATGAAAACCCCGCGTGGTAAAAGGCACAGCTAACATTCTACGGACAACTTGTGGGAACATATTTACTATGCACAGTGTATATGAAGGATTGTCCTATTAGTTAATTGTTAAGTTAAAGGAGCAATGAGGTGACACTTAACGTCGCTCGGAATCCTGCCTCGTGTTCCAAGCTGTCCACCAGGGGTCACCGTGCAAAATATTTTCGCTCTGCGGTGCGTTATAGCTGTGCAAAAGAATTTATAAAAAAAACGGTTGGAGAAAGCAACCGCTGACGGCCGGCACGATCCTCGTGTGACGGGGAGAATGCCCCCGTGCTTCTTTTTTTTTTTTTTTTGCTTCTTTTTTTCTTCTCAACTCACGCGCCTCGGCGCAGCATGATCTTTGATATCCTTGCGCCAGTAAAGTCAAATCAAATCAAATCAAATCAAATCAAACTCACGCGCCGCTTATACATGCTTGAGCTGAGTCACCGTACGTCACTGGTCACGTGACGGGCGTAGCATACGTCACGACGTCCTCTCGTCCTGCGACGCGCTATTTTCACGAGATTTTTTCGAAAATGTGCGTAACAAAGCCCTCGCGCTAGCTTTGTTGGTCACTTGCGCTCACCGTTCTTTCGCAGGAACTCGTTTTATTCGTTGGAGAACACTCTGCACCGAAAAAAAAAAAAGAAAACTAAAAAAATTTAGGGGGTCACCTTAAGTGCTCCTTAACTTTTTTTTTGTTCCGTGTTAACACTGCGAAGCAACTGTGGCTATGAGCGGCGTACAGACGTGGACAGATGGAGAGAGGACAGCAGGAAGGGAGTGGGGGACAGAGAGGTGTGTTACACAACTGCGTGACAGCCTATATACAACGGTTAACAATAGTTATCCAGCATTATTTCACGGGTGCCGACGCCAGGAGAATGCACGGCAAAGAGAGTGACGCACGACGCATGCAAACGGATGGGATTGTCTGGTGCGGAGTCGTGTCCTCCTCACTGTCTGTCCGTCTAGGAGTCGACTCCTAGACCAGGACAGTCCCCACCTTATCCTTGGGTACCTCGACCATTATATATATACGTCGCGTGCAACTAAATGTTGAATACATCGCCTTCGACTGAATGTACCTCTCGGTGGCGTTTTTCTCTACAAGGTTGGGATAAAAAGATAAAAACACTGAAACTTCTGTTTATTAGCGTACAAACATTCATATAGTGGACCGCGTTTCACGAGGTACACAAATTATGAGGAAGCGGGATATTCACGTGAATAATTACGGGAGAGGAGGCACAAAAAAGAAAAACGCGAAGCGTGGCATGCCTGATGGAATCATATAGAAAAGGAATGAACACCTTCGCTGCACCCAATTCACGTCACGTCGTGCTGCCGTGGACCTACAGACCTTCATCCATTCGACTTGAGGGAGCTGCTGGGGGACTGGGGTGGTAGAGCCAAGACGAAAAGCGATCGTAGCCCAGGCGAAATTCATTACGGACATCGCGTTCATCGCTATCTTTCCCCCTCTCCACGCGGACATACTTATTTACTTTCACAGAGGAAGGAGTGACTAGGCGTAGCCGACCTCTAGTGTGGTTGAAATGCAATATCTCCAGTGTTTTTCTTTCTATACCTCGCATTCCGTCTTCCCAGTTGTGCTTGGGATTTGCAAAGTTCATTGCGACAACGTGCCTAATAGCGAATTCCGGTGGTCATTTCGTAGCAAAACGGCCGAGCGCTCGGAAATTGCTAGGTCGGCGACCGAGCTGGACCACGTGACCGTTGCCACCCGAACATGATTGCTGGGAATCTAGCGGTTTTAGGTACTTGGATCACGCTAGGGGCGTCGCGGTCGCAAGTCTTCGAGTTCTGTCGTCTGCTAAACCACGTGATTTCAACATGCGGGCCAATGAGGGCACTCGCCACAGTTGCAGTGCGGATGTGACGACACCGGATACAGTTGAGCAATCTGCTGCTCGATCGTTTTGAGATCGGGCAAAAAAAGTGCTAGCTAGCAAATTCCGAGCGCTCGGAAAGCGCTACGCGAACATGCGAGATTTGCTTCATTTTGACAAAGCGAACATGACTGCTCGAGATCTGGCAAAAAAAGTTGCTCTGAAATGACCACCCGAATTCGCCATAAGCAACCTGTACCACGCCGAGAAGGTTGACGTTCTGACCCGTTCGAAACTCACAACTTCTTCATTTAAGTATCCGTGCAGCTGCTGTACGATATTCGATTCAAATTTTCTTTCTTCTTCGTTCTTGCACGATCTCCGTTCGACCTATCTCCTAAGATGGTTATTAATCGAATGCTTCTTTGGTACAACCCTCCTAGTGTATGTATTATACTGATGGGATGAAAGCCAAAAAGGGAAACATAGGAGAGGCCCGATTTCCATGAGCATGTAAAGGCTCGTCCGGGCAGTGAAGCGCAAAGTCTTTCGAGATTAGTTGGCTCCGTCGTAATTAACGGACGGAAATTGGATCCGCTCAGTGATGGAGAAGAACCACTCTAGCATTCGCATGACGCCATAATGCGAAAACGTGATACGCCTAACAAGTCCTCTATGAGCGCGTAATGATTATTTGCGAACAAAATGCAAACATGAACTGTACCGTTGCGCGCGGGTAAAGGCATATACGGCGCAGAGGTCGCCGCTTCGGGAGCCAGGAGTGTTCTGGTTGGATAGCGGTTATATAGCAAGAATGCGAAACATTGGAACATGCACGTTCGACATTAACCGTGTATTCGCAGGAGTGACATCCTCGCGGAATATCCTGGTGCGCGGATAACTGCTCACGGGGCGGAAGTTTCACCGCGTGTTATGTTGAACATTCGCACGGTAGCGGAATAATCGGGAGAGACGTACTGCGCACTTCGCAGACGACAGCGTCTGCGCAGTTTTCTTGTCGTCTGCAACAGAATAGGGAGTTTGTTGTAAGCGCAAAAACGTAAACGCTATATCGAAGGCAAAGGGCCTGTCCGCACAGTGCTTACACAATAGCGTTTCCGTGATGTGAGGCTGTTGGCTTTCGTCCGTCGCTTGCAGCGCCGTTGCGACTGGAAATGAAGACTAAAAAAAAGAATATTAAATCAAAAACACGGAGGAATCACTTCTTCTAACCATGCTTCGTTGGTCATACTATATAAAAAAAAAACATGCTATCGCAAGACAACTCATTGCTTTCTTGTGAATTACTTTGCGACGTTTACCAGACGACGGAATGCTCACGCAGCTTCTCGTCGGCCGTGAGAGCAACGCAGAGCCGCAAAACCAGCTCTGCATGGCTTCGCAATTTCCAGTAAATAGAAAGCTCGCGCAAAACGCAAAAGCTGAGTTTGCGTTCTGGGCATCCTGAGCAAAGCTGCGATAACGCTATTTCTCGCGCACGCAAAGCTCCTGAGCCCGCTATTCTAAAACTCCCTAATATCTTTGTGGCCGCGCCGCGGCATATACGATATGCAAGTCGGTCAGCTGTCTGCGCAGCCAGCACCACCTAAAGAGAACGCCTGATCGCTCGAGCGACGTGACGTAACAATTAAAGGTCCGCCAATCACGACGTTACTTTCAGCGGTCGTAGCTATAATCACGACCACGCGTTCAGCTGCCGTGCCGCCATCAGCCGCATGGGCAGCCAGTGGTAGCCACAGAAAGCCTGTGTTTCAAAATCGTTTGCGGCGATTGGCTGACATATTGGCTCGCTTCTGCGATTGGCGGACGTGCGAAGGAGTGAGAGGAGGCATGAAGCAAGACTTCTGTATCTAATTGGCATTGGCGCAGCATTTGCCTCTCTCCCCTACTGCCCGTGGAAAAACCACATTTACCTCTGTCCCAAACAAAGTTCTGCGGTGGACCCATGCCAGTCTACGAATACGTATCTCGTTATTGCTGCCTTGTGAGTCACGTGGTTTCTCCAAATTTTGCCCCTTCCATGCGCAGAAACAAACAGTCCTGGCGTATTCCTCACCTTAACAGTACATCAAAAAGCATTACGTTGAGCGCTGGCGCTTACGTAGCAGCAGAAAGTTATGACGTTTTACACATCTTCCGCTTGAGTATTGTCTTGTCCGCTGGAGTCTTGTAAACAAAAATAGTGTTAAATAAAAGAACCAGAACCAGAGTATCCTAGGAATATCGGTCGTGTAAATACAAGGTAGAGAGACCGTGAAAAAGTCGTCCTCTGGAAGGATGTTTAATGCGTTCCTGAGCTCTTAATACATTCACCCTCGGGGTATGAACCATATATTGGTTACAATAACGAAGTTAATTACTAATAACAACTATCCTACACCGCGGGTTGCTCGTATTCTGCTTCCATGTTATAACACCGCCGCCGACGCGATGTATAGAAACTAGACGTCACGTCAGAAGCAGGTTAGCTTTCTCATTGGCGGACTATCTTGGAAAGGGGCAGATAATGCAAGTGACGTCAGGTGTCGCTATTAAGGGGAAGGGAGGTGCGGCCTCTCGCCACTATTCTTGTCTGTAGACTGCGCCTGTGTGGAATGCAATGTGACAGAAATCGCGTATGTTTCAGATGAAAGTCATTGAGAACCATTCTCCGCAGAGAATTCAAAATTTTCTGGAGAATTTTTGCGTGGCACCTTTGCTATGAAGCGTTAGAGAGAGAGGTGATACCCAGTCGAACGTCACTTTGAAACAGCGGCTCCCAGCGACCTCGCATTTCCGCGCGAACTTCGATCACCTCGCGTGTGTTACGTAATATGCGTTTGAACAAAACAGTGGGCGTTTTCCGGTGGCGCATCGATGGTTTTGTTTGTTCCCTTGGAAACGAGCGAAGCGACACTAATTATTATATTTTCCGTCGTGAATGAAGCTACTGCCACATGGCAGCGTCGACTTTGAAGGCTAAAGGATGCCTGACACTTCTCATCGGATAATCAACTCTGAATTTCATAGGAAAAAATGCCTCGTGTTGAACTTTAAAGGCTCGAGCAGCAAGAGTCGGCTCTGAGGGGGTTTGTGTTTTTCAGCATCCTCTAAGGGTCTCTCCAACTGTTCAAGGGACGAATGCTCGTGTTCAAAAACGAGGAGAACGACACAGAACGTGCGCAAAGAGAGACCCGCATGAAGCAAAGGAAGGCAGTGCAGTTTAGGTATTCACGTGTACAGTGTGTCCGCGCTGGAAGGACCATGTTGTCCTCCGGAACTCCCGCGCAGTGATACCAGCCCAGTGGAGCACTTCCGTGGGATCGTTGCTTTGAAGAAACGTCAACTCGTCAGCATGTCAAAGATGTTTGTTCACCTGCATCACGTACAAGTAATAACATAGAAGAACAAAATAGAAGACAAGCGAGCTGGTGCGTAGACGAAGTGAACAACATTTCCCTGAGTCTGAGGACGGGATGAGGGACAGCGGACAAGAACTTGACACGGAGACTCAGCTCACAAGAGTCTCAGTGTCAAGTTCTTGTCCGCTAATTGTCTTCTTCACTAATAACATAGACGTGCTTAGGAAGGTAGACTTCCTTAGCTTCGGAATTCGTGGGTCTGTAGAGGACACAGAGCATATCATATTGTTCTCTGGGCGATGTCGGCGGCACCTCCCGGCACCTTAGCTCGAATGCGGACCGCCGACCTTTTTGCGCGGCAAAGGTACTGGCCTCCGACCGAACACTTCCATGCCTTGCAGACGTTTTGTGCAGGGTGATGTCGGGGCGTCTAGTTGGGGTTGAAAGTACTTTGACTGGCTTACTATGCTGTGCCTAACCATCTGACATATGTGAGACGCGACCATGTCTGCCGTCTTCTTTTTCGTTTCTCTATTTAGTTTATTATCCGTGTATTCACACGAGCGACATACTCACGGAAGATTCTAGCGGAAGAAAAAGCAAAGACACTGCTTACAGAGACGAAGTTTCGTCCCGTGTTATGTGAGCATTCACACGGTGCAGAATATCGGGCGTGGCGTACTGCGCATTTAAGCAGACGACACTTAACAGACGACGCCGTCAGCGTCTTTTCCTGTCGTCTGCTACGGAATATCTTGTGGTTGTGTAGGAGGATATTCCCCACGGTTAGCAGCGTACATGAAGACACGATGTTGTGCGCTCGCGCTCACCTGACAGCAGAAAGCTATGACGTTTTTCGCATCTTCCGCTTCTGGGGAAATGTCGCTCGTGTGAATACACGGTTAATTATCACTTCACTTACTTTGATCCTTAATTGAACTGTCCCTTGTGAATGTAGATCATGAGATATTAGAAGAGTGATGGTTATTTTATCTTTACCCGTTTCAGGAATGGCCGAGTGAAGCGGGACGACCGATTCTCCTGTGTTTCATATTCCCCACCTGAGCGCTGTTTCCCTTCGGCTTTGTCTCGTTCTACGCCGCCGCGCCTCAGGTAAGGCCCAATTACTCTGCTTTATCGAGTGCCTTCTTCTTGTCAAGGTCGGTTCTATCGCATTCTTTCTGCGGTTACCTCCTCCGCGATGACACCCTTCATGCTCGAACGGGGCCGCTTTTCTGCGAATCTTCCGTCGTAGAACTCGAGCCTGTCTGACGGCGAGCGCTATTAAATTAACAACTGGTGCCCCACGTTGGGCGCCAGTTGTGGAAACCTGTGTTCCCACAACCTCGGGGCGTCAGCCCGTCCGTTCCGTCGCCAAGGTAGACACAGCGAGCGAAAATGCAAACAACAATAACAAACGTTTTTCCACGATGTGTATCTTTATCGTCGCGTTGAGGCTCGAGACAGCCGTTAAAACAAACAATTTCGACCTCTGTGTACTTTTGTGCTACAATACAGAGAAATAATCCCTTGTGGAATGTTCCCTGGACAAGTAAGGTTTCGTGACAGCGTTTGCGAAAAGTATTTTGTATGACATATAACGTGTTTGTACCGCGCAATCATCTTTTGGTTTCTGGTACATATAGGATAAATCCTGTAACACACGCCTCAAAGCTCACGCAGGAAAGTGCACGTCTCAAAGGTCACATTCCATGTTCAGTAAAAAAAACTTAAAAGCCGCTCTGTGTGTCGTACTTTACTGGAATCCCGATCACCGTGCAGAGCAGGCACAAAATAACATGATCGACCGATCGTTCATAATTCAAGTCGGACGCGCTTTTCGAGACTTCGTCATCGGCAACTTCTACTTTCTGTTATAGGAATCACTGATGATGAAAATTCTCTGTAGGACATCCCCACCGCGTCACATATGGCATGACCACAGATGCTTACGTCATTCTAAATCCGCGCACAGTGTGATTCAGCTTTTTCTTTATTTTTTTTATTTATTTTATTTTATTTTATTTTTATTTATTTTTTGCGCGCGCAAACATTTTACAGCACAATTGCAGACTATGGCCCGGTTTCACCAACGTTGGTTAACTTTGTACCGAGATCAAGGGTTGCTAAAACTTGAAGTTAATAACGCTCAATTCTTTTTTACCAACGTTAGCTGGTGATATATACATGTGATATATGTTATATATCACACATATATGTTGCATATAGGTATGCGGTATATATGTTGCATATACAGGGTGTTCAAAATTAAGCTTTCACTAGCACTTTATAAACATGCGAACAAAAGAAAACTGGTGCTACTTTTTCTGTTCCTTGAGTAAGAAACAGGTGCTACATAATTAGCAGCACCTGTTTCTTACACAAGTAGCGTGAAGTTATCATCCGGTTTCCTGTCATCGCTGTGTTTGCGTAGCGCTCGTGAAAGCTTAATTTTGAACATCCTGTATATACGACATCAAACTTGTACGTTCCTTGTGAGATTAGTCCGTAATTTAAAAAAAAGAATTCAAACTGCAATAAGCAGGGTGCACTAATGTTAGAGCCACTGAGCTAATTGATCGCCCAGCCATTTCCATTCATTCTGCCTTCATCACTTCGCGGTCTATTTTACTCCATGCAAATCTACGTCTGGCTGTAGCGGTGCACCGTCTTCCATTATGTGGCGCCTCGGTCTGCCTACCTCTGCGTCTGCCCGATAATACGTTCCGTTTCCTATCGCATTCCCCGCACAACTAACATGCAGCCTTTTCATTCCGACTTAAAATTCGCCAATCGGTGAAGAGTCCGACAGCTTCGAAATCGCCAGTGGAATCTGTACGGCTTCCCACGTTTGTATCGCGGCCACGGATTGCACGCGCGGTCCCAGCGGCGCTCCTTATGCCTTCGTGGATTGGCTGGATTCCGCAGGACAGAGATAAAGGGACGCTCCTCGGGAGTTTACCGGGGAGGACGCGATGCCCCAATGGCGTATACAGCCGTGCCATTTAGATTGTGAGCGAAGATGAAAGCGAGTGAGTGTGATAGGCATCTTGATAGCGGCGGGGAAAATGAGTGGGAGGGGAGGGTTGGGGTTCTCTTCGGATGAGTTCTCGCCGTGGAAAATATGGGAATAGCTGAAGGACGCACGACGACAATCGAATGCAAGGCTCGTCTATTTATATTTTTTTTTTTCGACTTCGCGTTCTCAAACCGTCCATCTTAGGAGCATAATTATACGAAGGAATTTGGGCGAAACTTTGAGAGAAGTAATAGCAAATAATGAATGCTTAAAATTTTTGAGCCTGCCCTTAAACAGATAAAGAAAAATGCCTCGGGGAAATCTGACGAAAACAAACAGACTACTATAAGCTAGTAGGAGTGTACATGCAAAGGAAAAACTGAATGCAGTCTTTGAAATGCATTGTAGTAAAAGTGTCATTCACAATTTTACTAGTGGAAGAGTTACGCCGGCCACCAGTCAAGCCCATCGAACGCGCCCGATCAAGTTTCCAGAAAAAGACCACCTCTCTGCAACAGCGCGTTCAACTTCTCTTCCTTGGCAGCTCCAAACGCGAAAGCATTACTATCTTACGTGTTAGTCGTACACTTGGTGGTGGTGGTGGTGGTGGTGATGGCGATAGGGCTTGCCGTTGTCGGCCTCACGTATGTGGGCAACGTCACGACTGACGCCCTGGGGGAATGTGCGTCCTGGGCCGACTTCTAAGGGAACTGTGCCGACATATGTCTGAAAGCGTCTGAGGAAAACCCAGGAAATAGTCGTACACTTACAATCAGCTGTCAAGCACGTCTAGCGAGCCAGTTAGATCGTCCATCGCACGTGCCACACACGTGCAAAAAGCAACTTTTGGTGATAACGATGGGAAGAAGAAAAACGAAGAAGTCGCGACAATGTCGACTGGCCACGCTGATGCACGTACATTACATTAGATAACAAAATCATAATAAAACAACAAAAGAAAAGAAAAATGGAGGAAGGTTGATGTTGATGTTGGCGAAGAAAAATAATAGGGAGAGATTAAATAAATTCATCACACAACAAATTCTGCTATACTGCCATAAACAGACCCCCCCCCCCCCATCCCAAAGGAAAAAAAGAAAAGAATAACCCGGCGCTTTCGCGATAAATATCGGCCAGAGGCCAAATCGTCGGCCAACGCAGCGCACAATGAATCACACGGTCCTAATAGACTGACCCGCAACGCACTGCTCTGTATAAATGTCGCAAGAGCTGACAAGGCAGCATCTCTCTTGTCAGGTGGTCAAGGACCCAGCACTTTTACGAGGTCAAGGTTGCGGTTGTCCAGTCGGTCGAGAGCAGATTTCATGGTAGCTCTTTGAGGTGTGCATCTATAGAACACTGCACGAGAACGTGCTCAGCGTCCTGCACGGTTGCACAAAATGTACAGTTTGCTGAATCAGCCTTCCCAGTTTTATGGACAGATTGGCGCCCGTTCGGAACGTTCAGACGGAACCTGTGCAAGAGCGTCTGGATAGACCGAGGTAACGTGAACGGAACTCTAAATTTCAGTTCCGGGCCTGCTAGATGGAGCAACGAGGAGTTCCAGTCGCCTTGTAGCCATTGCTGTCTGTAGTCATAGTCTGTGTAAGAGACCTCAATATGAGGAAGGAGGACGGTAGTACTAGGAGAGTGCGAAAGCTCAACCGATGTGAATCACCGGTGGGGAACACCCGCCGAGTGAATGTCTACCAGTCGGATTCCTTCAAGAAATCGCACCAGTGCTTGCAATACGGCCACTTGGTACAGCGGCGTTGGCCAACCTCCCATAGATAGGGGACCAGGCGTTCGCCTGACCAGGCGCGTAGGCGTTAGCCAACCTTCCTTATCCCAGAGATAAGTCGCTCAGAGGAGCCCAAGCCACTTGAAGACACTTTCGGCGTACTTGGAACACACGATGAGTACGCATATGCTCTGTGCGTGTCTTCCGCATACTAACCTTTCCGAACCGTACTCTCCGGATCCCTTCACGAGCTGGACTCTCGCCCCCTCTCTCTCTCTCTCTCTCTCTCACAAAATTGCTTGGTCCCTGGCCACATCCAGCCCACGAACGCTCTGCCCTCAAAGCTCTCTTGACCTTTCTGGATACCATAGGACTTCGATCCTTTTTGTGAAGGGGCTATTATTTCATTCCCCGCATCACCACCAGCAATGGGGTAGAGCATCGCCCCTGGCGATGAAACTCCACATTCATCATCTCACAATAAAGTTGTTGTTGTTGTTGTTGTGTCTTCCGCAACGACACATTCGCTACAGCTATAGGGGGAGAGAGGTTTTAAGAGTTTTGAGTATCACAGTCGAGCACTGTACGGGACATTCCGTTGTAGCCTACGCAGGAGAGTTTACTGAGGATGAGGCTGGAGGAACTCGGAAACATAGCTCAAGGTCAACCTTGTACCATTTCCCCGCTGTATTCCCCGCCACAGTGGCCAGGAATTCATTAAAACTGGACGTCACGCCCTTTTGTGACTGTAGTGTCCGTAAACGCTTTCAGTGTTCAAACATGTTTAAAACAGCTTTTAATCGGAGATCCCTCGCTCAGCAGTGGGAAACTACGAACTGAATAACAGTGTACGGACGGGAGCGATAGTTAAGCCAAATCCGATTAGGAAGGGCGGCCACCACCGCACGGCCTTCCGCCTCCTCCCCCACTCCCGGCGACGTTTTAACAGCAGGCACGACGGGCAGAGTTGATAATTTAGAATGACGAGTCCCACCGACTTGATGCAGCAGCATCAAAGTTTAAGCGGCAGCCCAGTAGCGCGTAATGTTGAAAAGTAGTCTGCTCGCCTTGCAGTATTCAGTATGCGCGCAAACGTTTATTACGGCTCCTTTTATGAGGAACCTGCCAGCCTTGATGACTAAGTAATGACGGTTGTAGCGCGGGAGTCCCACAAAACAGTGAGCAACGACACCCGGGTACGTTCGTTCCTTAGAAAAATGGGCATCTTACGTGAATTTATGAAACCTCGCGTCACTTTATGGACCTTCGTGATGTGCGCATCTGGTTCAGGTCGTGTCCCACGTGAAATGTAACGGTGGGCTATTAACATCGCCGGGACGCGCGTACGTTATGTATGTAGGGGGCTGTTAAGCGTTTCGGGGCGAGTTGGTGCCTTAAGTGTGTGTGTACTGCACACTGCTGGAAAGTGGTCGTGTATACTGCCAAATGGGTGTCGTTGAGTACATGGGAACGCCGTATGGGAGCTGTTCTCGATGCTACTCTAATATGGAACGCGATTGCCTTAGCATGCTGCCTTTCATGGCAGTATACAGGCCGCGATGAAATAGCTCGTCTACGGTAAAGCTTATGGCAGCATTCTTCGGAATTATACTTGGTGCCGACAACTAGGCAGATTAACCATTGAGGTCACGAGACCACAGTTAAAGGGAGACTCCGGGATAATCCGAAACTATTATAATGGCTGTGTAAATAAGTTCGATACATTCTTCTGAAATGAGAAATACGGTTGGTTTTGGCAATCGGGAACTCGTTAGTTGCCAAAAAGAGCTGGGAAGCTCAAAACGAAACCGAAACTTCCGAAGGTTCCCTCTACTACCTCCTGTACCATGCGTGACGTCACCGGTAGTCTCGTGTGGGCAGAGCCATTTATAGGGAGAGTTTGGCCATTCTCTGATCTTTTGCCGCCTCGTGGGTGGAGCCTATTTTGACGTCAGAGTCGTCGTTGCACCGCCCAAAAAGCCTGTATCTAAGCAGAATTCACTTATCAGCCATCTGGTGCGCGCCATATTGATGCTGTCCGTCAGCTCTGTTGTCGCAATGAATGCAATCTACAGGAATAACCAGCTTATGACCCACAGCCGCCTGTCATAAGGGGGCTTTGTTGGAACAAAAATCCATTCCATAGGTCGTCCACAAAAAATTTGGGAAGGAAAACCATTATATTCTATATTTTGTTCATCGCGCATCTCAGAGACTCGTCTTACCCTTCGCCCCCCAGCGAGTGCGTCTCCGGTTCACTCCGGTTTACTAAAAGTGTTCGCGCCGGCGTTGCCCCGGATACGATCGGTTCGAAAATCACCGTATTTGTTGCCGATCGGGAGCTGCAAAATCCGATTTGCTAAAACTCTCTATTGTCGTCCTATATCAATTCTACGGTTGCACGTTGGCACGCACTGGTCGCCCATCCGCAGAGCCCAAACTTGCGCGTTGAAATTTGGTGTCGTTAATCTGTTGAACCGCGAAGGAAGTAACCTGATGCCAGTATCCCCAAAATTAGCCCTTGGCGCGGCGTGATGGAGGCCTCCCATTGTTCTAGATGGCTCCTTTGTGTGCTCCTACATGTACACGCTCCGTCTGAGACCGTAGACAAAATGGCTGCGCTTGACGTAAAGTGATTAATCTGGCTGTCGGCGAAAAATAAGCATCTGTGCCACCTGACTGGTTTTGTCAGTCCCCTGTTGAGAGTGATCCTCTTTTGTGCTCGACTTTAAATTCCTTTCCGCATACAAGGATGCGCGGGTTATCGCTGTGGTCGGATGGAAAGCGATTCTACTCTAAATTTGGCGGTTTCTTTTTCCGTTTCTGTTTCAACAAGCTTCAAACTGGTGTCAAGATCTTCCGCGAGCCGTGAATAGTCGGATAACTGGGCTTTCTATATCTATGTACGCGTATAATTACACAGCTTCGGATGACTCTTTTGTTACTACCCAACTTGATTCAGGGCAAATAGCGATCGAATGCATATAGGAACGTGCGACGAAAAGAAAATGGCTGGTGGAACCTGTTTGGCTATCCTAAGCGGCACGAACCAAGCTTTGATCAGTACTTCGATAAGGCTTTGGTGGGACGACACCCATTCTACCGGTGCATCCGAGCAAGCGCATCATAAACTCATAAACTCAGGCGCATCATAACATCATGACTTGTAGTTAAAATAACCAGACATTTTATGTTGAATACAGTCCTAAAAATTATATAACACCGACTGCACATCATGTTATGTTATGCATGTTATTCATGTTATTTCTGTTACTGTTATTGTTGTTTCCTGGTCCAGGTACCTCGTCATGCTTATGCCTTTTGTACCTGGCCCACATTTCTGCGGAAATGAAAATAAATAAAAATAAAAAATTAAGAAAGGAAATAACTCATCAGGCACCGTAGTTGCGGTTAGTTCGTGAGGCAAGATTGAAAGGTGGCTGGATCGAGACCCGTTACGCGTTCTCCGCGACATTCTCTGGGACATCCCAGGGACGCTTTCAAAAGTGTCTCCCCGCAGGCGCGGTATGCCGCAATCGGCAGGGCCGGGCGTTCGCGGAAGAAATCTGTAATCAAAGGTGTCAACTTCCATTGGAGGTATTTTCCTTGAACTTCGTGAACTCCATGCGTTCACCTTCCTCGCTGGACTATAATTTAAACGTTGTCGTCGCTCACGTTCAAGAATCATGCCGGTTACTTTAGCAAACCGCCATATTAGCTGGATGAAGGTAAGAAAGACGGGACCGCAGCTATACTTCCTGGATGCTGCACTCTGAAGGGAACAACTCCACTTTTTCGGTTACTCTTACTCGCTTCCTCCTGTTTCCTTCGTTGCACGTTTTTTCTAACTGCCAGTCGCAGTCAATGATGAATGCGCCAGGACTGATGGGTAACAGACGTACGTTCTCATTTATGTTTCTCTTTTATTTTTAAATGTCCAGTATACTTGGGCAGTTCGTATATCAAATATTTAATGGTCTCATTCGTCCGAGGCGTAACGGGAATGATTTCGAAGCTGTGCGTGTAGAGTCAAATGCCTGTACGTGCTACGTTTTTCATCCGGCTTTTTGAGAGCGACCGTTACATAAAGAACACGAAACGGGGCGGAAATACTCGGGATATTGCCGGCTGTGGTTCTGCGAAATAGAACGTTGTGGTGCGCCTTTCGGATTCGAAAAACATGAAATGCCTCGAGCATCGATTCGAAGCGCAGAGTGCTCTGTCGTTGTAGAACAGTGTGAAAATTCTTTAGAAGTATTGTTGTTCAGGTGCTAGCACTGGGGGAAGCGGATACTTCCACTTCCTACAACCGAAAGTATAAGCCGAAATCTAATCCAGTCTACTTTAACGTTGCGATTACCGTATTTTCCGGTGTATAACGCGCACCCGTGTATAACGCGCACCCCTAAAAACGAACCGAATTTGAAAAATGGTCGATGTATAACGCGCACCGCAATGGTGCTACAAGCTTCTGTAGTGCCACCAGTATACTACACAGTAAACCAAAGCGGTGTATCATATATGCATATGCTATATTTGAAACACATTTAGTCAAATCAAATCCGATGCAAGCGTCGCTGTCATAATATACAGTGAACCCTCGTTATTATGACCATGGTCGTTCCCGAAAATTTTGGTCATAATGCGGAATTGTCATATTAACGGGGGAGATTTGCGGAGGTTTCACTGCATTGTTCCCCAGGAGTATGGTCATATAGCGCGTATGTCAGATTATCGGGGGTCATATTAACGAGGGTTCTACTTCAGTCTCCTCTCTGCTTTCCGTTTCGCGTCCTTTCTCAATCACGCCATTCTTCTGAAATGAATTGCAGATTATTGACTGCTGAATAGCGTCCTAATTAAGCAGAAGCATGAAGTTCAGTTCCCCTTTCGCCGGTTTTGTCAATTGACCCTAAGAGATATGGGAGAAAGCCACAGCACTGCACTCTGGAAGAGGCTAGAATTTGTACGTCACCGACCTCAAAAAGGAACTCTGCAGGAAAATATTTCCGTGTATAACGCGCACCGTTAGATAACGCGCACAACCCCTTCAGAACACTTTTTTTTTACTGTATAACGCGCGCGTTACACACCGGAAAATACGGTATATTGCAAAGCAGACCGCGAAATCGCCCGGAAGCTATAGTCGTGAATACGTAATCGTGCTCACTGGTCACTGGTGGTCCAAATTATTTAGTTTACGGAGCTCATACGGGCAGTGGTGATGGCGGTAACGTCGTTATCTACCGAGCACTTTGCATGCCATTATGGCATCTAACGCCTCATCATGGCGAGGAAGCATATGCGTCATTAGTAGACTTCGCGGGGAACCTTGGCGACAGTTGCCTTAGAGGGTTTAAGGAAAACCCGGGGCAAACACCCGAAAACAGCAACAAATAAACGATTGGAGTGTTTGACCTCTGGTGGGGTGCAGTACCTGCCGTATTACATCTGAGACTTTAGAATGAAGATGAAGTGAACACGGAAAAATTGAGGTGTCCTCTTGGCCAGATCGGGCCGAATTCGGCACGGAATTCTGTCCTCCGAAAAAAGTTCGGTCCCGAATTCGGTTCGGAAAGAATTCGGACGCTTTTCGGGCCATGCGGTTCACGCTTAAAGCGTCAGCCGCAAACCTGTGGTCGCCACTCTCTTAAAAAAAAAGGGTGTAATTTAACTCTTTTTTTCATGCCGCATATAGAACTCCCTTTTGTATAGTACAATTACTCTCAACAAAGGAGTCTCCTCACTCCCTCGAGGGAGTAATATTATTCCCTTACTCCCTGCCAGAGAGTAATATTACTCTCCAGTAGGGGTTAGAGCGACTTCCTTTTTGAGAGTAATTGTACTATCCAAAAGGGATTGATACATGTGGCAAGGAAATGAGTTAAAGTACACCTTTCTTCTTTTTTTTAAGAGTGCCGGAAGTTATTGATAAACATATGAAAACCTTGACGAGGAAGAACCCCCAGATCTCTCTTGTTGCCCCACAAAAAAACGCATGTTCTCTTGAATCGTGTTGCATGTCCGTCATCCATTCCTCAAGCTAAAGGCAACGTTACCTGCAGCGTCTGTCTTGGAATCGCTGTCTCGCCAGTGAAGCGAAACCAGACCGATGGAGTGCGTTTCTTCTGCACAGAGAGCATAGAGCCCCTTTTGACGAAGTAGAAGAGACGCCGTTGTTTGCCATCTTGTCCTAAGGCCGTCTGTCCACACATGCTATTAATAACGGCGGCACAAAAGGCCGCACTTTGTCTCTGACCTGCTGTCGCACGAACCGCTGTATTACGTCACGGTACGCATTGGCGTTTTTTTTTTTTTTTTTTTTCCCTCGGCATTGACGTCGGGGGCACCCTATAATGGGACCAAATATTTGGCGGTGAAAAGCGTAATTAAAGGGGCTGTCACAGTTCGCACTGAGCTATTTTGAATCTATGCATAAGGCAGTTATTGGCACTGATTTTAATCTGCAGTCCAAGAGATGGGTATGCGAGTCAGGTAGATAATGGGGAGTTTTAGAAATGAGCGCTTTAGGGTGTCAATTAAATTGGAAGTCGTCAGTGCGCGTGCGTGGAACCCAAGTTCGTGCTTCGGGTTCTCGAGGCGCGCGCGTTACTTTTTCGGAGATAACGTGGCTATACCCAAAGTGAACTTGCGTCGCACTCGCACAGCACTAAAGGTAAAAGCGACAAAAAGTACGAGAAAGAAACACACTAACAACAACAATAATTTGTTTAGAATTAAGAAGGGGAAGGTTTCGTGTCGCAAGAGAGCGAGATCGAGCTGCGGGAGGCTTTTTTCTGAGTACAGAGAAAGGTTCGGATTGTGTAAGTAATCTCTCGCTAAGTCTTTCGTCGAGGGAATTGGAAATTTTAAGTGTTCCAGTCTGCGTCAACAAATTCTTGTTGTTAGTGCGCGCCCTGTGTGTGGCGGCCCGGCGCCTGTTTTTCTTCTTTCTCATCCTTCTAGCGCTTTTACCTGGAATTAAAGTAGCACAGAAGTCATTTTTAACACCCAGTTTTCTTCTTATAAAACTGTCAAGTTTGCCAGTAAGATGCACCATGCGAAGTAATTTACACCACAGAGTCATAATTATCGCAGAAATTGAATTTAAAATACGCCGCAAAAAGCGACCGTACGCAACGGTGGTGAAGAGCAGTACCAGCCTGTGATCTGCCTGGAACCTCGCGCTGACGCTAGAAGGAGAACGCTCGCTGATTGGCCTAGAAAAATGTTGTCTGCTACTCCGCTGTCGTCTGCTACTCCGCTGTCGTCTGCTACTCGGCTGTTCGGAGTTCTGATAAAGCCTTTCTCCTTGCTCGGTAATGCTTCGGCCGCTCCTTCTATCCCCAATTCTCCGGGAAAACTGGCAAAACAGGTTTACGGCGGCAAAGGGACAATGCGCTGACCCCCACTGATCGGCAAACCAGAACGAGTCTCCTTATGCCGTCATCGGTGACGTGCCATCATACCTCCTCATCCTCGTTATAGCTGGAGTGGCGAGTTAAGGGTGAAGGCGCGGAGCTATGTTTATGTAAGTTTTTTTCTGGGAAACAAACTGCACACATCAAAACCTTTCGCGCTATTCGGTATAATGACACACACACTTTCATCAGATGTCTTAATCTAAAATTTTTTTGGATGGCCCTCTGTACTCCTTTAAGCAAAAAGAATCACACGGTTTGGTGTAACCTAAATTAAACCACGATATTTGAGACCAGTGCTTGTGTTTATTTCATATCTTTCACGAATGTCATATCTGTTTAGCATGTTTCTTCATTCGTAATAGTACACTGTCTCGCTTAATCGATCGCCCTTGGAGGCGTACCTTGCCCTCGATCGGCTACAACGTGCAAACAAGCCATCGACAAACGAACAGCCTACACAAAACAGGAATAAGACTCCTCGTTCACGAGAGCTTTAACTCTCTAACGAATATTTCTGTAGGACCCCACCATTCATATTTGATGCGACTCAAACTAATGGAAAGCACCTATTAGTGGGCATAGTGTATATAGCTCGGCCGGCCAGCCACGGCCAATTATCCAGGCCCGATCGCCACTGCGGCTAATTAATCTTGCGCCGCCGCTGGTTTAGCTTTCGTATCTTCGACCCCCGGCCGCGGCAGCTACACGCTTAGCTATTCCATTTCCAGCCCTTCTGGATTATTCACCACTTTGCCGATCCCGTACTGCGTCTAAACTTCGCTCAATACTTAATAACGGCCTCTGTATTTCGTAGATTTCCGTCCGAAAACAGAGAGAGCGAGCGAGCGGGGACTCTTGTCTTCTGCTTGCAGGCAGCTGTTGCACGATGCAGTTACTAGGGGACGTTTTTTTTTTTTTTTTTGATACTGCGTGTTAATGAGGCGATGTCTGCTCGGGAACTTCCGGTAATTTTGAGGGCAGCGCTTTCACGTGATAGCGGTGAGGAATTGCTCGTCCGTGGAATTGCTTTTTTTTTCTTATTATTCCGGGTTAGCGCCACGAAGCAACTGTGGCTATGAGCAGCGTGCAGACGCGAACATGTGGAGAGGACGGCGGGAAGGGGCAGGGATGGGGGTAGTATGCGTCCTGGGCCGACTTCATGGGGGAACTGTGCCGACATTCGTCTGGAAAGCCCAGGGAAAACCTCAGACAGCACAGCTGGTTGTAGGATTCGAACCATCACCTCCCAGTCTTCAGCCGCTAAGGCCGTTTTCATTGTTGTTGTGTTGCTTTCTTTCTTCCTTTTTTTCTCTTTCCTTTTCTTTTTTTTTCTTTTTCTTTCTTTCTTTCCCTTTTTCCTTTTTTTTCTTGGGGGGGGGAATTGGTAGAGCACGAACTTTTCTTCTTTCTATGTCAATTCAACTGAGCTCGATGCATGAGTGTCTGGTTTCGTGGCGTGTGTGTGTGCTAGTGTTCCTTAGTGCCTACTTCGGTGTCATGCTAGATCCTGAAACCATCATTTTGACCTTTTCGTCGTTACTTTTTTTCTATTTCTTTTTTTCCGATACATACCAGATAATACATCACCCCTTCTCTTTTTTTTTCTTTTTTTTCTGTCTCTCCTATATTTTTGGAGATTCAATAAGCGTACCGAGTAGTTGGTGTTCGTCTCTTTTACAGCGACAGCTGTTATGCGGAGTTAAGAGTCGTACAGCATGCGTGCACCGTGTGTCCCAAGATATCGCGTCGCGGTGAGTCACGGGCGAAGCGCGAAGGTGGTGTGATGCGACGTTGGGTATCACGTGAGGTGTGGTGATGCAGGTGGTAGGAGTGGGAAGCACAATACGCCAGGCTTCTCGCCAGGACGGTTCCGCCGAGGAAAGGTTCTTGTCTTGTGTACAGGATTCGAGTTGCAATGCATTTGTAAAAGATACGATTTCGAAATACAGTGAACCCTCGTTAATATGACCCCCGATAATCTGACATACGCGCTTTACGACCATACTCCTGGAGAACAGTGCAGTGAAACATGTGCAACAACAACAACAACATATATATTGTGATGATGAAGTGGGGAGGTTTTCCACTCTGCAACATGTGCAAATCGCCCCCGTTAATATGACAATTCCGCGTTATGACCAAATTTTTCGGGAACGACCATGGTCATAATAACGAGGGTTCACTGTATTAACATATTATGTGCTAAGAACCCTCAAAGACAGAGTTTGTGCAACACAAACGCGACGTAGCTGTTGCTGTATTTCAGCTGTGGGTACCAAAGGTTGCACAGCTGCTCGGAATTTTTTTACTGTCTCTTCGGCAACCAGTTTTTGCAATTTTGTATCCAGAGGTGAACGGATGAGTAACATTCCAGCTAGAATAAACGTGACAACTTTACGCAACGTACAGTATTGTCGCGTACCATTGAGAGCAAAACCAGAAACGAACACAAGCAAAAACAAGGAGAAGGGGAGAGAGAGAGAGAAATACATGATGACGATGATATGGGGAAGGGGGAAAACGGCTGCAGAGTGGCGTAACCCGATCAATTGCGCCTCAGCCTGTCACGTGACACTGTATTTTTGTTTTTATTTTCTATTTCCTCAATGCGCTTGCTCAGAGCCCCCCCCCCATTCAGTCTGGCAGGGTGTTCGAAAGCCGCGACATTTAACGTCATCCATCGCCATCTTTTCGTTCGGCGCTTTTATTTTAAACGATTTTCACACCGGGCCGCCGTGATTTCCTTCCGGTCAATATCGGCGGCTCAAAATAAAACGAGCCGCGTTTTTCGTCCCCTTTTGTTCGGGGCCTGGAAAACGACGCTTCCGATTAAAAAAGTAACACCGGCAAAAAACTAAGAGAGCGGAGGCGCCTATCGCGACAAAAGCGCAGGGTATCGGGAAACCCCAAGGGGGGGCAACACATCCCGCGGCGTAAAGTTAAAACTGACGTCTTATCAGAGACCATTTTTCGTTTTGTTTGGCTTTGTTTTTGTTTCATTTTCGAGCCGCTTGAAGACAAATTGACGCAACTGTTGTCGCGACTATATAGAGACGGCCGGTGTGTATATTTCATTGGGCATTGTCGTGGCGGGGACAGCACGTCTGGGTGGAAGAGCTGCATTGCCTGTTGCCACTGTGTTCCTTCGGACTTTGAAAAAAAAAAAAGTGTAGACCTGTAACTGCTTGCTTCAGCGACGAAACTCAGTGCATTACGGTACCTATTTTAGCTTCAGAGTTTTTTTATGTGTGTGTGTGTGGGGGGGGGGGAGATATGTTTATTAAGAAATAAAGAAAGGAAAGGTTAGCCAGGCAACGAGCCGGTTTGCTGTTCCGAAAAAAAAGGAAAAAAGGGGGGAAGGGGAAAACGAAAAAGAAAAGGAAGGAGAAAGAAAAAAACAAAAAGGGGAATCAAAAAAGAAAAGGAAAGAAAAAGAAAAAAGGGGGAATCGTATCAAAGGAAGGAAAGAAAAACAAAAAGCAACAAAAAGAAAGGAAAGGGAAAGAAAACAAGAAGAAAAAAAAGAAAGGAAAAGTAACGAGAAACAAAACGAAATTAAAAGGAAAGAAAGAAAGAAGAGAATAAACACTAGCACAACGTTACATGCAGCTCACGAGTCCTGAGACTCGGAGAAAACCGAGGAGAGCGGAAGCGACAGCCCACTGGTTGGGGTGCAAGACTTCTGCCACTTGTCAATGGTTAGCGTGACGCTGTGTAATCCATCGATTACATCCTTCGGTATTAGGGTAACTTGCGTAGAGGACTCTGAAATGTTCCCGTGGCCCTTTTTCCAGCATAGCTATAAGTTTTCTTTGGTTTGCGATACGGTACGTACGAAGGTACCAGCTTCCGTGGCATACTGATAGGACGATCCCTTTCGCTTTCGCCGAGACTGGGCGGTGACACGGGTTCGAATCCTGTCACCGGCTGTGCTGTCCGAGGTTTTCCATTGGTTTTCCGAAGAATTTTTAGACGAATATCGCCACAGTTCCCCCTGAAGTCCGCCCAGGACGCATACTAAACCCCCTGTCCCCCACTCCTTCCTGCTGTCCTCTCTCCATCTGCCCACGTCTGTACGTCGCTCATGGCCACAGTTGCTTTGCGGCGGTAACACGGAACGCGAAAAAAAAACATCAGATGAAGGTGTATTATGTAATTATGATGTATGTACTGATATAATCGTATGATTGATAATAGATACCGATGCCGAAGATTGACTTTTTTCGCAGATACGTCCATTGCAGAAATTTAAAAATCGATACAGGTAATTGGCGTAAATAACGAGAACTCGCAGAGGCACGCGCAATTAGAGAAGACACAGACACGTAAGCCTCAAACGCCCAGAAATTAACGAATTCAAACAACTCGGGGAAAAGAGGTGGTGACGCCAGGTTGCCTTACTAATAACCTGACCTAACCTAACCTAACCTAACCTAACAAGCAAACTGAACTATCAGGCTGCACCTCGCGCATTCAGCACAGAAGCGGGACCGCAACCTGAAATACTAGTGAGTTTTAGTATAACGTATGGTGTCGCTTTTGCGTACGTAAGGGATAGCGTTGGTTTTTCTGCGCACGCGCAAGACGCAAACAGAGCTTTGCTCATTGCGCAGAACCACCACGCTATCCCATACGTACGCAAAGGCGACACCGTACGATATACTAAAACTCACCACTACCTTCCACGTTTATCGCGCAGCATTACCGTTCGCTTATTAGACGTTTCGTTACCAGTACTTTGAATGCGGATTTCGAAAAACACATTCGAAACAACGAAATAAAAATTAAAAAAAAATTGCCGTGACATTGTGTCTTTTCCATTCTGGCCTTGGTGTTCTTTTTATTTCTTATTTTTTCTCTCTCTAATGGTTTAATGACTTTCTGTTCGTCGTTGGACTGCATGCACTCTTGCTCCCTCATCAGATGGATTTCTCTCTCCGCATGCACGACCTTTCTTTCGCTGTGTGCCCTAATGAAAAGTTTTTCCCCAGAGAATATCGAACGTGCCTCTTTTATCTTTGTCCTTCCTCCTCGGGAAGAGGATCACGTGATGCAACTGATTCGTGTACGTTGTGACTTTTGTTCGATACGAAGCAATACTTTTTGTTCTCTCTCTCTCTCTCTCTCGCTCTCTCTCTTTCTTTCTTTCTTTCTTTCCTCTTCCACATCGTACACTTGACAGAATGAGCAAAAGAGGGTATGTAAACTGTTATAAGTAGTATTACCTTCCCTTGCACGAGGATGAGTACCTACTCCTAACGATGGATTCCATCTTGTGTCGACGAGGTCACACGAGACTGATGCGGCGGCGGTGGTAGTTCCCGTTGTTTGAGGGATCAGATTCTGTGTTGAAGGCGTATCACCTGGCTAACGAAGCCACATTTTCAAAACGAAGTTATGGAAATCAGGGGATATCTTTTTGAGCTGCCCGGTTATTTTGAATAAATGTCCTGTAGCCTATACATCTAAGTGCAGGTACCAAAAAAATCTGTCAATTATTATTATTATAACAATTGTAGCAAGCTATGTCTTTTTGGTAAAGAAACATGTTTTCTTTCTTTCAGTTTTTCTTCTTTTTTTACTTTTGTGGTACTTATCAGCATTGAATATTTTTGTATAGATGTGACTTTCTTAGGGCTCTACGCGCGTTTTTCGAGGCAGTTGGCTACAACGGTCGTAGAAGGCTGCCCGTGTAACAGGGCCATTAGGCACCGTGAGTCCCTCGTTGTGTTGATCAGTTAGTGTGTTCTAGTCTCAGAATAGTTACTTTCCATCGTGTTCACCTTTTCGAGTATTTTTTAGACTTAATGCCGCATATTGCGTATGCCATGTCCTGGTCGACTGTCTCTCACTTTATTCTTCTTCTCTTCTATGTCCTTGTTCTCTGCTCAGTGGGTTTGTCACTTCATATATTATCCAAACAAAGCTTAATTGATTGATATAGGAAGAGTCAAGATCCGGCGTTGAATGAGACCACGGTGTCAGACCCAGCCGCTTATCAAAATCGCTGAAGTTGTTGCCACTCTCGATCCGTTCTTCAACTTTAAACTTGCAAAAAAGATTTTTGTCGGGGTGTATACTGTCTCATCTCTGCTAACTCAAGGGCTCGTATAGACAGCAATCTGTCTCTGAGCTCTTATCCCCATATCCGAGAAATATATTCTCACGCGCAGGGATGGGCAGTATTTAAATACATTGTAATTAAAATACTATTTAAAATATAAATACATGTATTTATATTTTGTATATAAATACAGACTTGAAAAATGTATTTATAATTATATTTAAATACAAATTTTCGGGTATTTATTCTTGTAAATACTTTATAAATACTCTTAAATACAGAATATACTGACTCATGTCTTAAAGTTGCCCTGCATTTGACCTTTCGGGAAGAAGGGCGAGTTTGGGGCGCAATTATGCCGGGTTTGCGCCAGCATGCGCATGCGACAAACCATTTTAGATGGCGAGTTTTTCACTGTTGTTGCGGACAACGGTCGTGACTACCCGATTACATTGTTCTACGAAGCATCTTCGTCAAATTTAATACAAGCATTTGTTCATCGGCACCTGTGGAGATGCTGTTCTCCTTTGCGAATCATATTGTACGGCCGAACAGAAGATGCCTAAAAGAAGCAGTCTTCGAGAAATTTCTAATATTAAAATCGCCATGATAATCTAACAAATAAATGCTATTCTTTCTTGCTAATTTGTCCTTATGATCATAATTATTTATATAATTCCCGATGACATCTTCCTCACAGTATTTATGGTAGTAGTTACGGTATTTAAATACAGTATTTATATTTTGTATTTAAATACTCATGTTGAAAACTATTTATGAAGAGTATTTAAATACCCCTGTCAACAAAGTATTTTGTATTTATATTTAAATACTCAAAAAATGTATTTATGCCCATCCCTGCTCACGCGTACATATCCGTAAAAACTTTGCCTTCTTTGTCTCCCGTCTTGACCTACGGTGCATATTTGAGCGCCCTACCATTTGCCCCATGTCAACAACTTCGTTACCGCTCAAGCATTAATCGCGCCGCCAGTCGTCCTTGCATTGTCGTCTTTCCTCCCTGCTTCCACGCACGTCTCCGCAAACTCTTCCACTGCATGTATATATAGACAAACAACACACACCGACTCCGGCATTCTCTGCTGGCAGTCGCTTCGTATGCATCCTTCATGAAATTACCTTTTGGGAGGAAAAAAGGAAGGGGGAAAAAGCTCGGCTTCCTGCACGTGGCTGGATTTGTAGGCTTGTTCCCGAACGGGCCTACAGAGACAAAGCGCAGCAAAAGGGACTGAAGCAAATGGAGAGAGTACCAGGAGACAGCCTTACATTCCGGAACCATTCTAGATTGAGCTCGGAATTTGTGCTTCCTATTTTTTTTTCTCCTTATTTCCCTATTCCAGCGATGTCGTCATTTGCTACATAAAGCGAGGTTTCGTGAAACAGAGAGACAGGGAGAGAGTGCTAACAAAAGCGAGGGGATCTGTCACTCTTGCTTACTTAATTAAAGGGGTTCGGAGGTTTTTCTCTCCTTTCCTTCTTTAGTTTCTTCGCGTGGTGCGCCTTTGTTTGCGTCCGCGCCGTGTTGGTTCTTGCCTTCGTGTTCAGCAGAGTATATTCGTGGAGTACAGCGTACATGTGGAAGTGTAATATTTGCTCGTCGTGCAACGCGATCGAGAAACTACAGTCTTGCGGGTAAAGGGCTTTAACACATTTTAATACACTTTTAAGGTCTTTAATACATTTTAATACAGTTGTAAGGGCTTTAACACATTTTAATGCACTTGTAAGGGCTTTAACACATTTTAATGCACTTTTAGGGTCTCTAACACATTTTAATGCAGTTTTAAGGTCTTTAACACATTTTAATACAGTTTTAAGGGCTTTAACACATTTTAATACAGTTTTAAGGGCTTTAACACATTTTAATACACTTTTAAGGGCTTTAACACATTCTAATACACTTTTAAGGTCTTTAACACATTTTAAGACACTTTTGAGGTCTTTAACATATTTTAATACAGTTTCAAGGGCTTCAACACACTTTAATACACTTTTAAGGTCTTTAACACATTTTAATACAGTTCTAAGGGCCTTAACACATTTCAATACACTTTTAAGGGCTTTAACACGTTTAAATACACTTTTGCGATCAATACGGAGCCGGGATATTATTTTTTTTATTTTTTTATTTTGTGCGGCTGCGACATCTATGTTTTTGAAGCATGCAGCACACATACTACTTCCACCAGGAACTTGATTGTTACGTCAAAATTGTTAGACGGTTAGGATCGTTTTTTTTTTGGTTTTCAGTATTCCTGTAATCACCCAAGCTGCCTTTTGCACATGTTTGTGTCCATCCCGTGCATTCAGTCCTGTTTTGTCGCTGTTTCGGTGCATTTGTATTTTTCCCGCTTTGGAATATCTGTCCCCAATACACGCTACCCGCCAGCGGCCAAGTACAGCGGTGAATAGGGCGTCCTCCTTGTGGCGATGACTTCGAGATAGTCATGCAAAAAAATCGAAACTTTCGATATCGATAAATATCAACATCGTGAGAAAACAATCACTAAAATTGACTAAAATAGCGATGTTTATATCGATAAATTATCGATATATATATCGATAATTTTGGAAAGAAATATAAACATATCGATGTTTCAAAAGCCGTCACGCCATTACTGGAACAATTGAAAAAAAATGTGCCCTTGATCTTTCATGCGTATTACTTACAGCTGAGGCACATGATGAAGACGCCCACGGACAACATGCATTACGAGGACCAATGAGGATACATCCTCAATCACCGTTACCACTTCTCTCACCAAATCCCTCTTTTCTTTGTAGTGGCTTCGAAGAGGGCAACATGCTTGAGCTTGAGGAAAGATTGACACAGAGACGAAGGACACGACACAGACAGGAGTTACATGGGTTTTCCACTAAAGTAACTGGTGCAAGTGATGTGGAGTTGCGGGCCAAAATCCCCATTTTATTTTTTCTTAAAACCAACCAACCAACACGACACAGACAGGCTCAAAACCAAAAGATACACATTTACTGTGCATGTGGACATAAATACAGCGAAGGGGACAATGATAAAAGGAGTACAACGAAGGCAACAGATTGGAGGCTATCCGCGGGTCCAGAGTAGGGTTGCCACCAGGCCGGTATTATACCGGCACGGCCGGTTATTTGCTCGCTCTGCCGGTTGCCGTTAGGAGGGTGATACCGGCAGCCTTTTGCCGGTATTTGCGGCTCAAAACCTTTCATAGGGCGGGCTTTTCCCTTCAACATTCCACTACAGCTTGAATAAATCTGGACCACAGACCCAACTCCGCGCAGTCACCAGTTGTTTCCTTAGTCACTCATTATTATTATTATTATTACTGTTATCATTGTTATTATTACACACAGGAACACGTTTAATCCTATTGTCTTGAGCTCTCTCTCTGGTTTTCTGTGTGGGCTCTTCCATCCCTCACCCACTTCCCTTTCCCACGAGCATTTCCTCCTTTCCCTCTATTCCACCCCCTCTCCCTCAGCCGGTATTTTTCACTACGAAAGGTGGCAACCCTAGTCCAGAGCCGTGTATAGGGGTACAATGGCTAAACGGGTACAACAATGGGTATACAAATGGGTACAACGGGTAAAAGGGGTGTAAAAGGGTCGCTCGTCATCGCTCATCTAGCAACAGAAAATCCTCTGTTCCGGCTGCCGTTGCGCGATCCCGTTCTGCAACTTCCGATGCGTCGTCCTGCACGAAATGCAGCCCTGGACGATCCACAAACTTTTGGAAAATAGACACAGTTTTCCGCCTAACGTGCATCACATCTTTACAGGAAATATCGGCATCGTGTTGTTTAATTGTCTCCCTAACCCTTCCTCGCCGCCAAAGCTAAACCAAATCGAGAGGGAGAGAGAAAAGAAAAAAAAATCCATTAAGTTTGGGTAACAAACTCGTTGATCTGCTCCTTTTTTTTCGCATCCTGCTCGCGCGCAGAAGCCGCCAAATTACTGATATTTCTATCAGCTCGCGTATCGATATTTATATCGATAAGAATATCGATATCGTTCTATCCCTACCTCGAGACCACGTTAAAGAATGGGACGCGGTTGCATTTCGAACTCCGGCTGGGCCATATGAAATTTGCCCTGGGTTTGAATTTTTGGACAAACACGTCTGCACAGTTCCCCTGAAGCCGGGCCAGGACGCATACTAAACCTCCTGCTGCTAAGGCATAAACCATAGTTGCTTCGTGGTGCTAACGCGGAACGTTAAAAAAAAAAAAAAACACGAAACACATCAGAACTCCGCGGCATAATCACATCTAAGGAAGCCCCCATTCCAGGCGTGCCCCGGTACTTTTTCAGGCGGGAACGTGCGCTCGACGCACATAAACAGACGTTATACCTGTACCGAATGCAGAAGAGCAACCGTTGAGGCGTGACACGGTAGCAATCACATTTGGCGCAACTAACGACTCTTGGGCCATCTCGTTTGTAAACTGCGAACTACGGGGACACCATGCTGGTGTCAACACGTAATAGCCTCGACCCGGGCTTTATCCGTCCCGAGCGTGTTCCGCGAGAGTGGCTGGCTAAATTTTAATGATCCGATGCGAGCACACGCGAATATTTACGGCACAGTTGTCCATTCTAATTTGGTAACTGTGTGAGGAGCACATATACGAGCCAACTCCTGGTGGCTGTATACGGTCGTTTCTGAGAACGGTTGCGAGTGCGTCGTTACACGTGTCTTCTGCTGTGCGAACTGTGAGAGCGGTGAATCGAGAGAGAGTGTGTGACCTTTATTCATTTTAATCGTTTCGTCCGTCAGTTAGGGCTTGTTTGCAGTTTCGTTGTAGTTTGTGGAGGAGTATATATGGGGTGAAAATACCAGTGATGGCCACTAACTACTTCTACAGTAGTTTAACTATAACTACTAACTACTTCGCGATGGAGTAGTTTAACTAGTAGTTCAACTAATTTTCAGGGGAGGTAGTTAAAACTACTTCTTTAACTAGTGCAATGTATTTTAACTACATCTATAACTACTTAACGTTGTCCATCAACACCAATCCCATTCTGTAGTTTGGACACCTAAATATGAATCACAAGCAGTGATAAAAGTGACGATTTAGTACACATGCACGGCACACTTGCTCTGAACCTCCGTTCTCATCAGACAAGTAGCTCAAGGTAAAAGTCGGAAGCACAATCGTGCCGTAAAGCTTGCGGCAAAATCGGAAGTAGTTGGCGCCTGCAGTAACCTAACTACTGTAGTTAACTACTCGAAATAGTAGTTTAACTAGTAGTTGCCACTACAGTTCTGCAAGTAGTTGATAACTACTGTTCAACTACAATCAGGTAGTTTAACTAGTAGTTTAACTACATGTAGTTAACTACTGGCCATCACTGGAAAATACACATATTCAGAGCGTGCCTCTTGCACTTCAAAAAAAGAATGAAGAGAAGGATGGTGGTGGTGGTGGTGGTGGTGATAGGGCTTGCTTGGATTAGTTTTTTGCAATCCAAGCACCTTCACCGCACGATACGCTGAAAGCCAACCAGCATTCAGATCGATATCGCTCTCTCGCGCGAAATTACTAAATACGAAGAGCATACGCGTTTTCTTTAGCCCGCGTTGCGTAAGGGTTTCAGAAAATGTGTTGTGCGGTGAAGTCCAGTTCTCGGAGTGTTCTGAGTCGTTGGCTAAGCAGAACGACGAGGAATCGAAAACTCCCTATTGGTTCTTGCTCCTGCTACTGTTTGTTACCGTGCCTCGGGACGAGTCAACCCTTACAGGTAAAACTCCGCACATAAATCTAAGCGAAGTCTGTGATTGGCTCAGACGGGCGCATGATTTGTTCCGAGTCACAACGTAGTTCACCCGCGTGCTTCAGACTCTCTCTTGTGCACTGATCATGTTGTGAGGGCACTTGTCGGGGACGACGTACTTCGAGCACATTTGTGTGTTTGTAATGTAAACACGTAACACATTGGCGCTATGCAAAACATTCAAATGGACTTCTGCCTGGCGTCTGCCACCTTCTCGCATGCCCCACTCTCACATTGTCCGCTGGTAGAGATCTCTATGACTGCAGCTCTTCTGTTCTCCCGGACACGGAGTATACCATGTATTCACACGAGCGACATACTCACGGAATATTCTAGTGGAAGAGAAAGCGAAAGCACTGCTTACAGAGCCGAGGTTCCGTCCCGTGTTATATTTAGCATTCACACGGTGAGAATATCGGGAGTGGCGTACTGCGCTCTTTGCAGACGACACTTCGCAGACGACACCGTCAGCGTGTTTTCGTGTCGTCTGCTACGGAATATCTTGTGGCTGTGTAGCAGGATGTTCCACACGGTTAGCAGCATACGTGAAGACACAACGTTGAGCGCTCGCGCTCATGTGACAGTA
The DNA here is from genome assembly GCF_037126465.1 of Ornithodoros turicata. Taxonomy (NCBI): domain Eukaryota; kingdom Metazoa; phylum Arthropoda; class Arachnida; order Ixodida; family Argasidae; genus Ornithodoros; species Ornithodoros turicata. Next base: position 137,618,578 of record NC_088202.1, on the reverse strand, counting down.
GAAAGCTATGACGCGTTTCGCATCTTCCGCTTCTGGGGGAATGTCGCTCGTGTGAATACACGGATAGTTGTGGCAAATACCGGCACAGTTTACGATTAAGTCTGCCCAGGACGCATGTTCACCCAACTGCCTCACACTCCTTCCTGTTGTCTTTTCTCCGCGTATCCGTGTATGTATCTCGCTCGTAGCCACAGTTGCTACGCGGTTCTGACACGCGATTTAAAAACAACCAAAAAGCAGTGGTTCTCACTGAGGCGTTAAATGCGATGTTTGTCTCGGACTCATCACTTAGAGCCTCATGGGTGACACTTTGTATCCTCTTCTTCTCTTAAGCTGTCTGATGTTATCCAACACGCGCTGTTCAAAACATGATCAACAATAGCAGATGTAAAAATGCTGTTCCGCGACGGGTTCCTGTTTGACGTTTGGCTGCAGTGCCAGAAAACATTCCTTCAGCTCATTGACAGCTCCCCTTAAGCCTCTTTCCATATTCCCAACCCCATATCTCAATGGCGCTCAGTAGTGGTCTGGCGATTTGAACCACGGTGCCTTATAATTTATAGCGCATGTGGTAGCACGAGGTGTGCAGATATTATTAATGGATATATGTCTTGGAGGAAAAGGCCAACGATGTAATTGAACTTACAGGTTCGTACCGGCGCTATAGAGCAGACTTGTGCGTAACGCGTTACTAGTAATTGCGTTACTTGTAATCAATTACCTTTTTGAGTAATTTACTGTCAGTTACTGTCAGTTACTTTACTGTCAAAGTAATTTTTCGAGTAATCAATTACTTTTCTGAGTAATCGATTACTCAGTAATTGATTACCTTTCCGGCAGAGATTAGCTTATCTTTCAGATGTTCTGCCCCAAGTCAAGCCCCTGGTGCCATCAGCCTTTGTTGGGCTGTTCTACTATAGCAAGCGGAGGTCATTGTAATAACGCTCTGGAATTTCAGAGTCTCTCTCCTAATATCTTCCTACACCAGTGAGATGGTATTGGTACCTGAAGCTTTGGAGGTTTAGTGAGTCATGGGGAAGTTCCACGCAATGCTCTTCCACAATCGGGTCAACGTCTTCCCGGGCGTACAGATCTCCTTGTCCTACGTGTTTTTGTTTGTCTTGTTATTTCAGCTGTTCCGCTGTTGAACTTTTTCTTTTTTTTTCGGAGGCACACAAAGACGGTTATAATTTGCGTGAATGCAGAGTAACGACCGAAGTAACGCGTTACTTTTCTACTCGTTACTCAAATGCATTTGCAGTCGAGTAATTGGTAATTGTAATCAATTACTTTTTCCACAGAAGTAACGGTAATGGTAATCAATTACATATTTCGAGTAACGGGCACAAGTCTGCTATAGAGTTATACCTCTTCCTTAGATACTTGGGATAGTGCCGAAAAATCACGTCAGGACCGCGCGGACTTATTATTTTCGCCGCTTTGATCGAACATTTTTGCCTGTGCGAGAACATGGGGCGCCTATACATTTTTCTTCGGTGGCGCGACGCGATGTGCTGCCTTACTTACACTGCTACAGACTTAGGGGAAGGTGGGGCAAGATGAGACAGAAATTTCCAATTGAATATAGAATTTTTAGTTTTCGTGTTTTTGAAAAAAAAAAAACTAGCCAAAGGCACATTCAGAGAAGTCTAAAGCTACTGATCCGTAAATCAGCACGGATCTAGCCGGTCTTAAAGTAAGCACAGAACAAAAAATTCAAAAATGCAGATTGTCTCACCTTGCCCCAACCCTCGGGGCAAGACGAGACATCGCGGGTGGGGCAAGAACGAGACACGGCCGTGGTAATGAACTATACAAATTAGTTTTTTTTTGCAATCCAAGCACCTTCACAGCCCCCTTGAGCAACACCGCCCACATGATGTGCAATGAAACCACACAGAACCCGGTGCTATTTCTCTCCACCGTCCCTCGCAAACAAGTCACCGCCAGCCTGATGTGTCGCTGGTCGCCCGCTTTTGAGTGCGCTTCTGTTTTGCTGGAAATATCCCAGGAAACAGGAAAATTTGCTGGAAAATCGTAGGGGATATGCAAAAAAAGAAATGTCTGATGAACAAGCATAAAGCTACCTAATAGTTGACTTATCAGTTTGTAAATTACATTAAATTTAAATTGCATTAAACTTAAATTACATTAAATTGTAGCGTCTTGCCCCGTGCATATTATCGGATTCATTATTTCTTCTGTTAAACACCGGGTAACCGAGTGTGCCCATATTTTGCATATATCAATATGAACGAATAAAGAAATAGGATGCGGACTTATATTGACAGAATAATCCTGCGAGACGCTACCGCACAGATGACAAGAAAAAGGGCAACAGAAAATCGCGCCTGTATTGCGGGTCTTTACATCCCAGGCAGAAGTAACCGATTTTTTTCCCCTCTTCAACGCAAACACCAATCCGGATAATACTCATGTGCAATAAAGCGTACATGCAGAGCCACCTATGACTGAAGTTTCAAGCGCATGGAGCAACGAGTCTCTGCGATAGGCGGCGTGGAACCCAAAATGTCGTGTCTTGCCCCGTGTCTCATCTTGCCCCGCCTTACCATATTCCTAAGGAACGAGCGTATTGAACCTGCTACACTCTAGGCGGAAAAAAATGATTACATTGGGGAGGAATTATAGTTTCTTGATAGATTGCAATTGGTCCCAATTTTAGTCCCCTGGCCTGGAAATGTACTCCCCATCAGGGTTGCGGAATGGGGCCACCGATTCCATTCCAATTCCATTCCGAGGAATGGAGATTTGTGATAATTCCATTCCTTTCAATTCCTCGGAATGAAAAGGTATGGCCAATTCCCACTCCCGGAATGGTCTTCGCAACCCCATTACATTCCGTTAATTCCGTCAATAAAAGAAAAGGGACCCGTAACCGTAGCGGCTGGCCCAGCAGCCACCGGGGCGCCCAGACCATTCCATTCCGAGGAATGGAGATTTGTGATAATTTCATTCCTTTCAATTCCTCGGAATGAACAGGTATCGCCAATTCCCTCTCCCGGAATGGGCTTGGCAACCCCATTCCGTTAATTCCATCAGTAAAACGAAAAGGACCGGTAATCGTACTGGCTAGCCCAGCAGCCACCGGGGCGCCCAGACCATTCCATTCCGAGGAATGGAGATTTGTGATAATTCCATTCCTTTCAATTCCTCGGAATGAAAAGGTATGGCCAATTCCCACTCCCGGAATGGGCTTGGCAACCCCATTCCATTCCGTTAATTTCATCAGTAAAACGAAAAGGACCGGTAATCGTACTGGCTAGCCCAGCAGCCACCGGGGCGCCCAGACCATTCCATTCCGAGGAATGGAGATTTGTGATAATTCCATTCCTTTCAATTCCTCGGAATGAAAAGGTATGGCCAATTCCCACTCCCGGAATGGGCTTGGCAACCCCATTCCATTCCGTTAATTTCATCAGTAAAACGAAAAGGACCGGTAATCGTACTGGCTAGCCCAGCAGCCACCGGGGCACCCAGACCATTCCATTCCGAGGAATGGAGATTTGTGATAATTCCATTCCTTTCAATTCCTCGGAATGAAAAGGTATGGCCAATTCCCACTCCCGGAATGGGCTTGGCAACCCCATTCCATTCCGTTAATTTCATCAGTAAAACGAAAAGGACCGGTAATCGTACTGGCTAGCCCAGCAGCCACCGGGGCGCCCAGACTATTCCATTCCGAGGAATGGAGATTTGTGATAATTCCATTCCTTTCAATTCCTCGGAATGAAAAGGTATGGCCAATTCCCACTCCCGGAATGGGCTTGGCAACCCCATTCCATTCCGTTAATTTCATCAGTAAAACGAAAAGGACCGGTAATCGTACTGGCTAGCCCAGCAGCCACCGGGGCGCCCAGACGATTCCATTCCGAGGAATGGAGATTTGTGATAATTCCATTCCTTTCAATTCCTCGGAATGAAAAGGTATGGCCAATTCCCACTCCCGGAATGGGCTTGGCAACCCCATTCCATTCCGTTAATTTCATCAGTAAAACGAAAAGGACCGGTAATCGTACTGGCTAGCCCAGCAGCCACCGGGGCACCCAGACCATTCCATTCCAATTCCATTCCATTCCTGCGAAAAACTGCTTCCATTCCCATTCCATTCCTAGGACAGTTTCCGCCATTCCGGAATCTTTCCAACTCCGGAGTGGCAGCTCTGCAACCCTGCTCTCTCCATCACTGCAAACAGTCCGTAAGCTTTGCATAAGATGCCGTGCATTTAGTCCTCAAAAAGGGGGAATAATAATTTTGGCGAAGCATCTATAGTCTCCAAAAGAACTAAAACTACTCATTGTTTAGAGTACAAGCCCACGCACTATTCATCGGGCAAAAGACGCCCACGAGTCCAACTAAAGCACCTGCCAAAATGGTCTCGCCTCTTTCTTTAGCTAAAACGTCCCCGTAACCTCTGTCTCTTCACTTTCGAAAAATAAAGAACAGCGGGGACCCGATTTGCACTCGATAATAGAGGGACTGCAGAGGGAGAGAGAGAGAGAGAAAAAAAAAAAAGGCGTCGATGGGGTTTCCATGTTTAAACCATTTGGCAAAAATGCTCCCTGGAGATCCCCGGCCATTCGCTCTGGTCCTCTTCCAATATCGGCTTCCTGCCGCCGCCCTTGTACCCAAGGGGATATCGAACTCGAAGGAAGAGAAGCATAAAAGGCACAGACTGTTGCTTCAAATCTTCTCCAAGGTTGGCGATGTATAGGGCCCATACGGACGCAGGTATTTCCGTCTGAAATGCCATCATTTCGAGCGGGCCCATTTCTCCAAACCTCTTCAAATTTGTCCTGCCTTTCTGTTTTTTTTGTTTTCTTTTGCGCCATTTTCATTCAGAAAAAGAGGCGAAGTGGAGATATGAGAAAGGATTGGTAATCTTAAATAATAATCTTTTTTCTTTTTTCTTTTTTTGGTAGGGGCGGGCTTTTTTTGTGCACCTTGAGAGGTGCCCGGAGTTTTGAACAAAAAGAAACTATGCAGCTTTTCCGTCTTCTTTTTTCCACACACCGAAGTCTCTCGAAATTAATTTCAGTGCGACTGTATTTTTCTCCTTCTAAAATTTTTACTATATATATTTGAGGCTCGCACCTTTCTCTCTTCTCTCTGTTCCTTGTACAGGCGAGGAAGATCGCAAAAGTTACAAACCACGCAAACTGAAATAAGAAAGAAAAAAAAGTTCTGCACGATAAACTTTTTTTCAAACCACACAGACTTGGAACGCTCGGACTCCAATACGCGAGATAGAAGAAAAAGGACGCGCGTCGAGGATTAAATTTAGGCTTCGTTGACCGTATTACGTCCTTTCGGGTTTGCCACCCAAAAGGCTGTATCTGCGGGGAACACATATACGGGCAAGCGAGCCGATCGCGGAGGAATTCGCCCACAAACACACACACACAAAAGAAAAGACAGAATACACTCTTCGTATTGTGTACAGTTCCCCGCGGCGTGGACAAAACAGCCCGCCAATTTGCTGCTGGGAAGCGAAAGCAATTGCGTTATATCTCGGGTGTTATGATTGCAGTTACTGTTTTTGTTCCTCGGAGTCGCTAAATGCGTTTCTATATCTCCACCCCAGGATTTTCACAAACGCCGTTGAGTTTGCGGTTCGAGATTCCCGTGGAATGTAATATAGTGTGGCGAAGGGAAAAAAGGTGTAGGTATATACGCCGTCTCCATGGTGACGTTCTCTCGCTGCACCTGAGCGCCGGACCCGGTGTCGAGCAGGATGGGCACCTACATTGATTCATGCGAGGGGCGTATCTCTCTGGTTTCCTGGCCTGGTTACGTCAGAAGTTTGAATCGATCTTTCACATTGATATGATACATGAAGCGTTCGAAGTCTCGGGAAATGAGCGTTCGATGCCCTGCGAGTTTGCCCAATTAATTTGCAGAATGACGCTTTGGAAGTGGATACTGGTTGGGCGAGGAGCGTGGTAATTTATCGATCAATTCATCTGTTTGACAAAGACAGATATCTGACAGATACACTCTTGCGGTACAATTTAGATGATACAGAACAGTGATAGTTGGACTTCTTGTCCGACAGCACTTGGTTCTCTCCACCGAAATGAAGCTTCCGGTTCTGAAAAACAGTGTCGCCGTAAAACGGAAGATACGAAAGAGCACATTTCACCGAAATCGTGTCGCCCGCAAAATGCTGCATCACATTGCTCTTCCACACGTGGAAACGTTCCTTTATTAGACGCCCCCCGTCTGTACGCGTTTAATCCCATTGCTCTGTCTTGCTGGGAAGCAAATATGCATCCGCAAATATAGGACTGAAGCCCCACGGGGTCCTGGCTAGAGGGATTAGGTCACGATGAGCATCGATCCCTGGGCTCATATAGTCGAGCAAACGTCCCCTTAGACAAGAGGTTGCTCAGCAAGGACAAATGAAGACAGACTGCTCCTCGTAGTGGCTACGCGTCGGGCTCGTCTTGGCTAGTCTTCTGGAACAAGCAGCGGAATACTGGTAGACAACCAAATGCGACAAAGACGCGCGTGTGTGTCCACGTACCGCGTTTGTTGTTGACGCTATTGGCCAATACGTGTCTAGTTAACTTTATACGTCAGTACTTCAGATATTTATTCTCAACGTGTCAGAAAGCCTTGCCTTGTAAGACATTAAAATGCAGACATGGCTTCGAGAGCGTTTCGAAATCCGTAGCGTGTGACATTATCCTACAAACCATCAGTATCGATAACCGCATCCGTACACTGTATGCGGCACTCTGTCGCTCTCAGTCGTCTTCAGTCTTCGCTCGCACTACTGGATAGCCGTCCATTGAATATTGGGACGGCCTTGGAAGAAAGAAAACACGAATTCTGCAGTGAAATGAACGTTTATTAGGTAACGCTTACGGCATCTTCATCTGGTCAAAACGGAACGCTCTGACAACAGCTGTTTCTTCCATCGTCTTTCTTCCTCCGGCTCGGAGCATCGGTACCGCCAGTCGAAGATACCATTAGAGAAGCTGCAACGGCGAAAAATAAAAATAGCGCTACAATTTACGATACGGCAACTCAAGCGACGCTCCTACTATTTCAGGTCATGCAAACAATCGCTAACACAATCGTATACATGTCGTTGTGCTCGTCTATATCATAATCAGCGCGACACAGCGAGTTTCTGAACCGTTGCGTGTTCAGCGCGAGCACCACAAGCGTGGGAACAGTGAAACTCCAGCAACACTGTGCTCCCCCCCTTTTTTTTTTTTCTTTTCGATTTCCATCTCTTCGTACTATCCACTTTGACGACGCAAACCCGAATGCACTCTCAGTCTTCCCAAGGGTAAAAGATTCGTGTCGTCGTTCAGAAAAAGAGAGAAAGTGGGCCTTACAGTTCGATCTGAAACGCACGGCCATTTCGCTGACCCGCTCAATCACTGAATAAAATAATGCACGACTCGAATGTCCGTCCCCCCTTCCTTCACCGGTTGTGCGTGTCCGTTGCGCATTTTGGAATCGTGCTCCCGAAATAGCCGAGTAAAAAAAAAGAAAAAGAAGAGGAGGACGTGAGTGACGTACACGGTCGACAACAAAGGAGTAGTCTGCTGAGAATCCGCTGACTGCGAAGAAACTTCCTCTTGTTCTTAGAATGCACGCCATCCTGCAAAGGGCGCATTCTTGTAGGGAGCAACCTTCATTACTCTTCACCTATGGGCGAATCTTACTTCTTTATAGCGCCCTCTTTCGACTAGACCGCTCACCATTTTTACAGCGCCGGGGTAATAAATAGCGCTTTGAGAAGAGAATCGCGACAGGATGGAAAGTGGGGGAAATAATAAGGGAATCATAAAAGAGGGGAACATTGTGCGGTGGGATGGTAAGAGAAATATGGCCCGCAGTGAATGTTAAAGCTGGGTGGGACTGGCGTAGACGGCAGGTGGTTGGGATGTGTGACGTATTTGTGTGTGGGGGTGAAGGAAAAGTAGGGGACGGGAAAAATATGGGGGCGTAGGGGAATAGGAGGTGCGATTAAGGCCGCTCCGATGTCGAAAGTCGAAGACTCGAGTGCTGTTGGACGTGCAGATAACTCGTATGGTGACCGTCCTGATGTAACAAGTGCTACAACGGCGCGAAAATTGTACTTTCTCTCTTCCTTTGTCTTTTCCTGTCGAGGACACGTGTTGGGGTGTGTACGTTGAATGTACCGGATTTTGTGTGTGTGTGTGTTAGACACGTCGTTAGATCTACCGTAGTTATTTGTGACAGAAGCGTATACGAAGAGGGGAGCCAAGTCCTGTAGATCACATAAACAAAATACAGAAACCGACACTGAAGATTTTTGTTTAAGTTTAATTTGTACAAGCTTTCGCGTGGGGGTCCACGCTTCCTCAGGTCCTCAGGTTCCTCCTACCTGAGGAAGCGTGGCCCTCCACGCGAAAGCTTGTACAAATTAAACTTAAACAAAAATCTTCAGTGTCGGTTTCTAGTTATTTGTGAGGGAGACTGAAGGTAAATTAAAGCGTCGGCGTGTTGATTCTTCGTCATTTGTAGGTCCCATTGGTTTGCTGGTTATTTTTTTAAGCAGAAACGCACGTAAACTTATAAAATACCAACCTGACACTACGGGCATTAAAACAAACACACACAGATGCCATCCATTGTCCTCCACCGTGCAGAACAGTGCACTCATAACCGCTGGGCAGAGAGGGCACCGCTCGAATTCACGAAACCACAACCGAATTCTCTTTTTTGAACCTGATCCTCACTTTCACCAAGAAAAGTGAAAAATAAAATAATTTTAATAATGTAATTTTTTATAGTCTAAACCCGAGCGCTGTCTGTGAACGTCGCCGTTTTTTAACGTTGGTCCTGTACCGCGAGCTTTGCCTCAATAAGCGTAGGCGTGCAGTGAAGAACGCTTTACAGGCAACTTCACGAACGCTCGTTTCGCCGGCGGTCATGGGATACGAATACGGTCATTCGATTGCAGTACACGTTACGACGTTCCTCGCAGCGTTCGGAACATTCTAACGATTCCCATTGAAACCCACGCACCGCTTCGATCCCATTCATTACCTCGAAACGAGACATTTATTTACGGGGGTCTGCCTACTTTGGAGTACACAATAAATACACACGGCACGGGCACAGACAAGTATTGGCGCTTTAGGAAATTAGTGCCGATCCCAAAACGACCCGTTAGAGAGACTAAACTTCGGTATTACTACCGCAACTGGAGAGACAGTGAGAGAGAGTTTGTTCGTTCGTTTGTTTGTTTGTCTCTTGTTGCTTCTTGGGTGGCGATCCCGCATTTAGATCCCTCGCCTGCCGAATTAGTCGGCAAGCGATTCGGAACACTTACTTTGACTCGCAAAGAGTGTTGCCACGTCGGTCCTTAATTGGAGACCACGGTAGGGAATTCGTCTTCATTTGCGAACAACACGGGCATTTCCCTTAATTACCGGGCACCCTCCTCTTCGTATACCTGCGTCTTTACGACCCCCACCTCTTTTCCTTGTTGCGTCCCCGAAAAAGGTGCTTTCCTCTCGCTGTGGGGGTATTGATCTGACCCCGGCGTCTCCCTCAGGTGGAGATGGAGTGGGCCGCTCTGTTTTTACGTCGCCTGACCTTTCTTACGTACCTTTATACGGCGGTTCTTAGGGCAGGATTTAGGGGTGGCCAGCTCGCGAGCTCGGTAAAGGAGATATACTTAGCGTCGGGTTTTCCCAGGTAGTCGTTCGGAGGTGTCAACGGTGCCGCCTTTCTCTTTATTTAGGGGAGTAAGAAATGGCTTGTTTTACGGGGAGCTGTTGGGGAGCAGGTTTCTGTGGAAGTAGGGTAGAGTGTGAGTTGTATCCGAAGTATAGACAGTGTGAGGGACCCCTTCTTGATGGCGGTTTATGTAGAATCGAAGCTGGTCATGCCAGGAATTTTTCGCGCTCAAGTCTGTTGCTCTGGACTCGTACTTCGCGTGTAGAGAGCTTTAAGGTTGCCCTCCTTCAATTAACGGCTTCAGATTCATAATGGTCTTCCCATGGTACGCTTGGTCTTCTTCCCTTATCAACTTGATATTTCATGTTTCACATTTTTGTAATACTTTCGTTATGTGTTTCTATTGCATTTTTCTTACGTGATTCTCATCCCTCCGTTAAGTAATACACCCTGGGGGGGTCTTTAACGTACTTGAATAAATAAATGAATAAAATATTGTTTTTTTATTATAGGGAGCTTCCTTAAAAAAATCACGGGACTTTCGCATGACGGCAATAGAAGATACAGGTTCTTTAACCGTTAACCTTGCAAGGTATTACGCCGCCGAAAAACGGCCGAGTCGGGTCCAGCAGCTTTTTCGTGGAACTTCCGAGTACACGGAATGTTCTTTGTGTCCTTGTGGCAAGATTGGGGACAAAGATACAACAAAACACAGCAACACCGTCAATGCGATTATGCAAACATTTGTACAGAAATAGCTAACCATGCAGCAAACTATCTCGCCTATCCGCGAAGCGCTTGCACCGTTTTCTTTTCCGTCCCAACTATAAATCCGCGGCTTTAATCCTCCCTCATTCAGTACCTCAGATCACTCGGTACATCACCATATCGTCTCCGCAAAAACTCGCTCCAGAAATGCGGAAAGAGATGAAATGCCTCCCCCCCCCTCACCCATCCGCCACTGCCCCGATAATTATCTTTCCTCAGTCCGACGCCTTCTTACCACCTCCCACAGTACTACGTACATGCGGGAACCAATTTGCCGCCGTCCTTTTTTGGGGTCCGCCTTATCCGCTTCCCACATTTCCTTATCTTATCTTTTTATCAATACAGCTGGAGCCTTTTTGGGCGGACGTTGATTTGCTGGTCCTCTCAATATATTTCCTCTTTTATCGCTAACACCACGCGAGAGCGAGCATTGAACGGCTTATTGTCGCTTCGAGAAGGAAGCATTACACGGTAGACCGCAGCTTATGCAAATGGGACCAGCGAGGGAAGCGCAACGCTCCAATGAGAGAATGTCGGAGCCTGTCGAATACATAATACATGGAGGCTTCCTTTTTCTCATTTCTCTACTGTAATATATTGTAGTCACTTTCTCTTTCGCCTTATACACTTTTTCGGGGAGTAGTTGACATCCTCACTTGATGTGTCCACGTGGCGAGGAAGGGAGAGGAGGTATTAAGCCTCCTCTCACTCTTTCGCCAATGTCGTCTGCTTCCCGATGCTTCTGCTTCTCGATGTCGTCTGCTTCCGTCAGTCGCCGCAGACGATTTCAAACTTTCGGTGCCCGTGCGCTAGATGGCTGCTTGTCTCATAGCTACGGCCGCCGAAAGTATTTATTAAGTAAAGCATTTATTTTGCGCGAGTAATTAATTCGTAAATGATGACGATAGCAAACCGAAACCGAAATGCGAAGAGCAGAAAACGGAGCTCCACACTATACGGCGGTTCGTCCGGAGGAGGATACCGTGACGTCACATAGCATTGTCGTCTGCTTCGAAACGTGCATTCTCCCTTGCCGTATGATGTCACCAGTGTGTGAATTTCAGCGCCCTCTGGCTTCGCAAGAAATTGGTTTGAATAAAATCTGCACAGTTTTGGAATATTTCATACACATATTCCTCACATCCCATATTTTACAGATATAACACAATCTTTGTTGTGATTTTGTTGCGGAGTCCCACTTTAAGTGATCAGGCCTTACTTACCTATAGTCGTGTTCAACTTAAGAAGGAAAGAAACGTAGTCCGTCAGGTCTCAAAATATTACTGCGCCGCAGATAAGATGGCTGGGCACAAAGACGTGACTCTCCCTCCTGCCGCCAGATAATGTAATCCATCACACTCACTCTGCTATGACACAGATATATGACACTACGCGAGCCCTCCCCCATGGCGGCGCTGCACTGCGCTATTGTATTGTGTCTCCTTATCTCCAACGGCGTATGCAGATGACGGACTAAATTTCTTTCCCTTCTTACGGTGCGTTTTTTTATTCTACCCGGGTAACCCCCGGGTTACGCACCACGCGACCCGAGTGAGATATCACGTGACCTGTGGGTAGGTACCCCCGTTTAGAAATTTTCGCCCATTACGAGTTACGCCCGTCTCAGCGAACATAGCGGCAGAGGCAGACGACGTTTTTGACGAGGACATGATTGTAGAAGTCGCGGCACTTGTGCTGCTTGATGCATTTGATGAAGGGGATGATGCCTGCATGCTAGTTAAAAGACGCGGGACTCTCACTTGACGTCGTGTGACGTCATAACCCTCTGCTACCCACCTGCTGAGCTGCGTCAGTGAGAGTAGGTACCCAGAGTAACCCTCGAGAGACGAGAGTTGAATTTTCGCCGGTAGGTTATGACGTCACTTCCGTCAGCGTCGATTTTTCGCCCAGTAAGGGTTACCCCCGAGTTACCCGGGTAGAATAAAAACACGCACCCTTAAGCTGAACACCAGTACAGGTGGCGCTGATTCCGGAAAAATGTCGCTCGTGTGACTACACGGACCAACAGCCCTTCAAGAAACGTATTCCATCATGGCCGGAGGGTGAAGTTGTCCGCTTTTGTATTTACACCCTCGTAGGACACGAGGTGGTAATTGCGCTCCAAGTAGCCTCGTCAACCGCACTGTCCGTCATCATTTGCTGCGCAATGAAACAATGGGAGGGGGGCGTTAAAAAAGCTGCCTCCATTTACTGTGTACTTTACGACGGAATCGTAAAAAAGTGCCTCTTACTTCCCTCGTGCATGTTTTACAGCGTGCTTATCTACGCCGGGCCGGAATGTGGTGTCTGCTCGCTATCAGCAAAGACCGTAGCCTAGCGGGTCGCTTATCTGCCGTCTCTTAAGGCTTTCCAACTCCCGGCCCTGGGGAGGGGACAACGTACGCTATGGCCGGGGGGGCTGGCGCCTTTTATTCTTTTCATAGTTGGGTTAATTACGTGAATGGCACTACGCGTTTTAGATAAAGGGAACACCGTTTAATGACGTACCGTGGAAAACAATGTATCTATAGAAACAGTATTTATTGAGCTAGAATACGCTAGTGTGGGATGTCTGTAATGATTCTTATTGAAAGGGTGTTTCGGGGCTACAATTTGGGCGGCGTATGTTCTTGCGGGGTGTGTGGGTTCCTGGTAGACTGTAAAAAGAATAGAACTGTGCTTGTTATGAGAAACAGAAAAAGGATGCGTCTCCACGTTTTTCGTTTTTATAAAAAAAAAAAACAAGCAGCAAAGGGTAGAACTAGACGAGATGTATGGGGGTGTAAAAGTACGTGTCCTTTGTGCATGTACGCTTGTGTTTCAGGACTAAGTAGAACTCAGAACTCTTCTTTCTCTCAGAAGAACTCAGTAGAACAGTAGAACTCAGAACTTTCAGAACTCAGTCTGCTGTCTTTTTTTGTGTGTTTTTTTTTCTTGTTTTTTTAGTCTATGTTCATTGTTTGATGTACAGTGCCAGTGTGTTGCTCACTCCCTCATGTAATGGCCCAAAGGCCCCTTGATGGACCAATAAATAATAATAATAAATAGTAATAAGTAGTATATATGAGTTGCCGTGCTCGAATATCTGCCCTGTCCGAATCGTTACCAAAGACGAAAGCGTGATCTGGACAGCTCGTATAAAGTAACAGGACGGGAAACAGAAACATAGATCGACGATGGCGAATTTGGCGGAAATCACAAAGGCGTGGAAACCAAATCGGTTGCATGGACCACGTGGCTCTCATTTGCTGTAGTGAGAAACGAAAACAGACAGAAGCAGCGACAGGTAACCCTAAACAGAAGCACGCTTGATGACACCTACGAGATAAACCGCCGGTATACCTGAGGCGAAGATGGACAATGGATCCCACGTTGCAGCAGAGTCGAACAACGAGTGAACTAGACAGTTTGGGAACAGGAAACGGAATACGAAATGGTCAATACAAAATGGAACGAGAGCCTTTTGCGTAGAATGTCGTGGAATGCGAACCACATACACTCTAAGGGAAAAAAAGGAGTATTTTTACTCCTTTTGGTGACTAAATGCTTTGCCACAAAAAATAGTCCCTTTCGGGAGTAAATGAATGTCGCAGAGTGGAAACTGCATTTCCCGCGCAGTTGTAAGAGTACCAAGTACATAATTCGTGTGCAGCCATGAAAATACTTTGAAGCAAACCGTCAACCGTGATATATCGCGTGATATAAAATCTTGCGCCATACATATAGGGCACAATTTGCGGAGAAAGATGCGATAACTGTTTCTTACTCTGTGTGGTTGGAAAATTGCTACGTTGTCTGAGTTATACAGCCTTATGCCGCTCAAATTGACCAAGGGCACATATTTACGTAGACTGTTGCATTCAGGAGACCATGCGCGAAGTTGAGTGACGATTTGCAGTCCTGGGGGAGTAAATGCCGTGACTAAATGTCGGGTTAGGGGACTAAAATGGGGAGTAATTGGCAGACTAGGGGAGTAGAAGCTGCAATTACTTCCCGTTTTACTCATTTTTTTTCTTAGAGTGTATGATAACATAAAACTTGTAGTACGGAAAGCTGAGGCAGAAGCAGACTTGTGCCCGTTACTCGAAAAGAGTAATTGATTACCGTTACCGTTACTTCTACGGAAAAAGTAATTGGTTACCGTTACCAATTACTCTACTCCAAATGTAATTGAGTAACGAGTAGAAAAGTAACGCGTTACTCCGGCCGTTACTCTGCATTCAGGCAAATTATGCCCCTCTTTGTGTGCCACAGGAAAAAAAAGGAAAGACAAAAACGCGTAGGACAGGTAGATCTGTACGTCTACTGTATTTCTCGGCCGAGAAAACGTTGACCTTATTGTGGAAGAACATTGCGTGGAACTTCCCCATGACTCACTAAACCGCCAAAGCTTCAGGTAACACCATACTGGTGTTGCAGGAAGAGATTAGGGAGAGAGACCCTGAAATTCCAGAACGGCACAAGGGGCTTGACTTGGGGCAGAACATCTGAAAGATAAGTTAATCTCTGACAGAAAAGTAATCAATTACTGAGTAATCGATTACTCCGAAAAGTAATTGATTACTCGAAAAATTACTTTGACAGTAAAGTAACTGATTACTCGAAAAATTACTAAAAAAAAGTAATTGATTACAAGTAACGCAATTACTAGTAACGCGTTACGGACAAGTCTGGGCAGAAGCAACGTTGCTTTCAGAAGGCAACGGTCATCTGGGCAGATGCTCCAGCACACAGCTGCGTAATGGAGCGGATAGCGGGTTCAAGATGAGGCTAGAGATTGGCCGCTGGCAACATCGATTTTTCCGCCGTTCCCGGAAGTTTTGCCCTGGATTTCTAGACAAGAGTTCCACTACGGAGTCTGCACAGGACGCGCATTGCACACTTGACCACATGTGACGCTCGAGAAGGCCAACCATTGCACAGAATCACACTCCTCGTTTTGTGGGAACTGCTGGGCGTCCGCCTCTTTGTGACAAGTGGCGTAACTGCATAAGTGTCACAAAAAGGCATACGCCTCCAGTTTTCAACACATCGAGGGAGACACCGCTCGTGAGTAGCTCGCCGCCGCAGCCACCGCCGCAGTGCCCCGACCTTCAACTTTCACATAGAGCGAACGCTACAGTGAACCCTCGTTAATATGACCCCCGATAATCTGACATACGCGCTTTATGACCATACTCTTGGGGGACAATGCTGTGGAACCTCTGCAAATCTCGCCCGTTAATATGACAATTCCGCATTATGACAAATTTTCGGGAACGACCATGGTCATAATAACGAGGGTTCACTGTATATCGTTATATTTCGAGTCCGCGCTCTCCCAAGCCGCTTTCATAGGCTCGTGGCGAATCACGGCCTGAAGTGACGCATTTAACGACGGAGGGACTGGGAGGTATCCGGGTTCGAATCCCGGTGCCGGCTGTGCTGTCTGGGGTTTTTCCTGGGTTTTCCTCAGACGCTTTCAGACATATGTCGGCACAGTACCCCATGGAAGTCGGCCCAGGACGCACATTCCCCCAGGGTGACAGTCGTGACGTTGCCCTCCTCTATGAGGCCGACAACGGCGGGCCCTTTCACCACCACCACTAGGGTCACTAAATAAGGAGCAGAGTAGTGACACTCGGCCGCGCCGTCGAGCGAGACCGCCATCTTGTGTCCGGCGCGGCTGCGTCGCCTAGCAACTGGGACGCCAAAAGGAACGCGATACTCTGTACCCCTATTGAGTGACTCTAACCAACACCACCGATGCATTTAACGCGTCGAAGATCGAGATGCTTCTTGGCTAGAATCGTGTTACGTGGTGAAGTTTTCGAGCGGGCAGGCAACCCCCCTGTCTCTCACGCCTTCCTGCTCTCCTCTCCTCACCCGTCCATGCGGGCATGTGTTCGTGGCCACAGTTGTGTCGCGGTGCTAACGCGAAAATTAAAATAAAAGTGACACCCTCTATATAGGTGGGGTCAAAAAACGTCGCCGTTGAACGTTCGCGCATAAAAAGACTAACCTTCACGCAAAGTTACCTGCGCCGTTACCCCGTATTTGGCTCCGTGCTCGAACCACGAAACAAAGGCGTCATTATGCCGTGAAACAACTAACAGCGTTTCCACCCACGAGAGTCAGCGGGGGCTTACCGCGACCGCCGTCCTCCTAAAAGTTGCGGCAATAAATTATTTTGGCAGCTCCGGCGAATAGGAGTGCCTTAATACGCCTCCGAGAGTTCCCATAAGCCGGCTTTGATGAGTTCACTGCCGACGCTGGAAAAAATGCCACGGCTGCTCGCCGTTCGGATGGGGACGGCGGGGCCAACAAATAGAGTATTTGTCGTCGGCACAGTGGGATCGCTGAACCGTACGTGGAACAGTTCGTGGCTAGATACAATATTGCGAACTTGTTGCTTACGAGTGAGCGAGAGCGGTATTTGTTTTGCGTGCATCAACGTGCGTTAAGCGCATGCTTAATCTCTTAATCTTAGTGTGTGCGTTGTGATGTCTCCGCTTGCATGCTAGTTGATCTATAGGTAGGTGTAAACCGACCGAGTGAGTGAGTGAGTGAGTAAATGAAAAAGAAAAAAAAAATGAGAAAATTGGCACCACAGTACTAGACACTTGGAGTGCAAACACTCAGATACGAAAAGTCACACAGAGTCACAACAGTCAATAAATAAATAAATTGAAGAACGGAAACGGAAACAGAGGCACAAAAGTCAAAACTTATCGTGGGTACAATTTCACGCAGGAACGAGACCAAGGTACGCAGCGCAAGCTCACTTTCATGCCGGGGGTCGGGCACCCAAAACCGTAGATAACCAAACCAAACCAAAACCAGCCGAGTAACTGTGCGTTACGTTCATCGAGTGAAGTGGTTGTTAAAGAAGTACGGAAGATTCCTCGAGCTTTTTTTTTTTTGTACCGCGTCATACGAGTACAGTGAACCCTCGTTAATATGACCCCCGATAATCTGACGTACGCGCTTTACGACCATGCTCCTGGGGAACAATGCAGTGAAACCTCTGCAAATCCCCCCCCCGTTAATATGACAATTCTGCATTATGACCAAAATTAGCGGGAACGGCCATGGTCATAATAACGAGGGTTCACTATACTACCTTCAGGAATGGTCACGCAAAATATTTACTTTGGAAAACGCGTATTTCCCGAGAAAATTAGTTCTCGCACCGGGCGACTATCTCACCCAGCTCTTTGTGACATGTTGTGACGTCATATCACCGACCACTTTTATTGGCTGTCGAGAATCTTCTGCTACGGCGAGGGCGCAAAGGCGACCGGTCGACTTCTGTGTCTCAAACGCGGGACTGGCGGCTCCAACTACGACCGCAAAAAGGAAGAAAGAACGCGCGCGCACTGGGTGAAAGACGCGGCGTCGACGCAATTTTTCTGACAGGCGAGATTGAATGCACAGCGGGATTGTGCTCTGCAGTCGTACTTTTTGTGCGATACTTTTTCCCCAACTTTATGTACCCCAGGGCTTGTAATCTTAATCTCTACCCCCTCCTGACATATATTTTTCGATTCCTTCGACGCTCCTTTACGGGCGTTGTGACACTTTAAAATAGGTGGTTCGTTACACTGTGCACCTAGAGCACTAGAAAAACAAGTTTCAGAGTACCGCCAACCGCTTGGCTTGACATGGCTTCGTCTCACGTAACCAAGCAACGACGCCATTTCCCTTCCACGCGAATTGGGCCAGCTGTGTTGACGCTCTGCGACAAATGCAATTTTATGTAATCTCGCTTGAGATTACCTGTGCTAGACGATCCCAGACGGTACATAAACTATACTGTCTGTACAGATATACGGGCATAGCCAATTTAAAAGCGAAAAAGGACCTCCTAGGTAGGGAAAATATAATATCACTTATTTAATAATTTGATTTAAGAACACAGGCGTCAGACTGTAGTATTTTAATCAACAGGGCCAGTGATCTATGGGAGCATTACATGTACAAGAGCTAACCAAATGAATAAATAAATGGAAGGGATATGGTGGATCACGGTCACGTGGGTGGATTCGGCCAATAACCATCGCGGCGGCAAAGGGAAAAGGCTGGCGGTACTCTGAAACTTGTTTTTCTAGTGCTCTATGTGCACCCACTGTACTGCACGCCACAGTATTGAGCACAAAATAATTATTTTTCTGCACACAAGAGCTACCAACAAGAGCTGCTACCACCCCTATTGGTACTGGTACGCACGTGATCTCCTCCGCGATGCCTCAGTGGGCATGTTGCATGACGCTTGGGGGCGCTCCGAACTGTATTCTGCAGCGCCAATCGTGGTCGTGTAGTTGGAGGCTTGTCCGTACACAGGCGTGCATGTATCGCGTATGCTGCGGCTCTGAAAAATCGTGGCGCAATGATTTCCACAAAAGAGATGACGTTCCCGGTACAGCGATAAGACAAGAAACACGCCGGACACGACCGCCTACACCCTAAGAAAAAAAGGAGTAAAACGGGGAGTAATTGCAGCTTCTACTCCCCTAGATTGCAATTACTCCCCATTATAGTCCCCTAACCCAACATTTAGTCCCGACATTTACTCCCCAAGACTGCAAATTGTCCCTAAACTTCGTGAATGGTCTCCTGAATACAACAGTCTACGTAAATATGTGCCCTTGGTCAATTTGAACGACATAAGGCTGTATAACTCAGCCAACGTAGCAATTTTCCAGCCACACAGAGTAAGAAACAGGTAGAGCATCTTTTTTTCGCAGATTGTGCCATATGTATGGCGCAAGATTTTATATCACTCGATATATCACGGTTGACGGTTTGCTTCAAAGTATTTTCATGCATGCGCACCAATTATGTACCTTGGACTCTTACAACAGAGCGTGAAATGCGGTCTTCACTCTGTGACATTCATTTACTCCCGTGCATTTACTCCCGAAAGGGACTATTTTTTGCGGCAATGCAATTACTCCCCAAAAGGAGTAAAAGTACTCCTTTTTTTCTTAGAGTGTAGAGCGTTCTGCGCACGAGAAGGGAGTTGGCGCTGCGCTCGCCGGACGAAACTGTAGTGCAACAGTTCCCCGGCGATTGTCTACCTATTGTAATCTGTAATTATAAGTACAGAAATGACATAAATCAAACTGGATTCAAGGCTTAAAATAATTGTCTTTTGCATTTATCCCGCACACCTTGGGACGAAGTGTCGCGACGCCTTTAGTTCTCTCACACTAAGCGTGGAGCACGTATAGCCTTCGTAATGTAATCAGATAACAAATGGCTCTTTTGTAGATACCGCTAGTTTTCGATTAGACGTAGCGCACCATTCGAACGCTTCACAGCATCATTTTAGAACTAACCTAGGAACTTCGACCGTGAGAACCCCGTGGGATCTTTAATCCTGTTCTGTACGAATGCACGATACCAGGTTCTCAAACGGCAGGCTTTCTCCCAAGAGCTTGGAACGACGATGCCCTTTGAACCATATGGTAGATCGCTGACATGGGGTCTCAGATGAACCGAGACTGACGTGCTGTACTGACACAACGTGCAGCGTCACAACTTACCAGACAGGAAGTTTTTATCTCTTTTTTTTCTTCTTCCTTTTTTAGGAGAATATAGTACGTGCCACTCTCCTAACGTATTCCGATTTTACAAACGTAGAGAGACGGGTGTAGAATCAAACAAAACTTTTCTCTGCCCTGCCTGCACCCAGACACACACTCGAGCAGTGCTCTGTCTAAATCAAATCGATCAATCGTATTCAGGACCCACCGAGCAACTCTCCTCACTTAAATTAACACTCTCCACCATCGTCCCTCTTCCCAGGCTTCCACAAAACCACGCTTTCTTATCTACTTCAGATTTCTCTCTCTCTCTTTTTTTTCACCCCCCCCCCCCGCCTCAGTATACACAGTCTATGTATCAAAGCTTCGAAAACAGCGCAAAAGGAGAAAGGAAAAGGAATGCCTCTCCCTCCTCCTCCTCCTCCTTGATTAATGATACTGTCCGAATTTATCAGTTCCTCCGTTCTCTACACTGCCAGAGCGATCGACATCAATTTGTCCTCGTAAGGAACTTTCTCGAAAACATTATATACGCGCACCCTCTACCTCATACGAAATAGAAAAAAGAAAGAAAAAAAAAGAAGGTAGAAAGGCAGGTCGGTTGATCACACCGAGTACATGCCATCTTTTGTGGCTATACTCCTCTCTTTGATCAGCTAAAAACTCGGGCTGCGTCAGCAGCTTGTCGGATCCGTTTTAACTGGTCCTCATTTAAAGGTCGGTAAACTGATTCTGTTTAGTCGGATAATTTCTTCTTTAAAAAAAAATGAGTGCAAGCAGAAACTGCTGACTCGCGCGCAGGACTTTTTAAAGTTCGAAAAGAAGTCTTATATTTCGACCTTTTTGATTCGATTCGATCTGATTGCAATCAGATCGAATCGAATCAGAAAGGTCGAAACATAAAACTAGCGAAAGATAAGACATAGCTTTAGGTTGAAACTTTCAGCCTAATATAAGCCTAAGTCGAAAAGACACAGAGACGAACTCGGACCTTTGACGCGCACCAATCACGAGAGAGAATTTTATTTTTTTATTTTTTTTAGGTAGCGAGAGGGAGATTACACCATCTCCCTCGCTTCGACGAGAAGTACAACTCCTTCTAGACGTAGCACAAAAATGAAACACATCCATAATTTTTACCGCGCGACCATCTCCTCATATAGACGAGAAAACCCGGCGGCGACCCGAACAACCACCACCAGCACCACCAGGCTTGTAAACAGACTTAACGGCGAAGAACCCGTGTTGACGGTTTAAGCCAATTTGTTCAAATCCTGCTGACATGGGACTCGCGGCTAAGTGGATCTTTCGAGTCACGTTTCCATTTATCTTGCGCGAGTTTAACGATGTTGTACGAGAGAAAGAGATGACACAAGAGAGAGAGAGAGAAGAAAAAAAAGAAGGGGAGGAGGAAGAAAACGGGACGTCGATCTCAAAGGAGAGGTAACGGAAACTCGACTTCGTTATGGGGAGCAAGCGAACACTGTGAAGTGTGTATATTTGTGCATTTTTTTGGATGAGGAATGCGAACACTAGAGAAAAAAATAGGGGAGGGGGGGATATTCGTGTTTTGTGGTTTTTGCACGGAAAAGGGCCTAAGTAGGTTGTTTACACTCGCATCCGTGACTCTTAATAATGGAGCATAATTTTTTATATCGCGAGAGAGACACACGGTCCGTGGAGAATGAAGTTTTTCTTGCCGCCGTATCAAGTTTTAGTGCGCTTTCTTTCTTTTTTTTTTTTTTTTTCGACGCTGTAGAAGTTTGTGTGGAAACCGGATACGATGGCAATAATAATGCTCGAAGTTGGAGTATTACTTAGAGGGGGGTAGTACTTATCTATTCGGGTGCTTATTAGTATAATTTCACGCAAGTTTGGGCATATTGGCGCAAACGGTCCAACCGGTTGCTATGCCGTTCGATAGTTTCTTATTCGTTTGGCGTAAGTTTGTTTAATACGATTATTGTGACGAAAATCTATGTATCTAAATAAAATATAAAAAAAGTATGCATCAGCGAAGTAGCTCTGTGGATATAAGGTCTCTGCTTCTTGGTTTGCAGATATAGGTGGGCATATTAAATACTGGGAGGGGTGGTGGAATTCGGCACCACAAGGGCTCTGCCGTCTAAAAGTCTCTCTCGCTGAAGTTCCGTACATACGTCGACACGTGCAGTTCCCATTGAAGTCTGCCCAGGAGGCATATACTCACCTCCTTTCCCCCGCACTCTCTCTTGCTATCCCTTTTTCGTCTGTCTAATACTGCAGCCAACACTGTTGCGGCAACAGTGGTGACTGCAGGCCAAAATATTTTTTATAAAGATTTTCCTCACCTCACCTCACCTCAAAATGTTTCTTGAAAATTTTCCTCACCTTACCTCAATTTTTTTAAAGATTTTCCTCACCTCAAACATCACCAGAAAAATTGGCCCTCACCTCACCTCAAATATCGTGAGGTGAGGGTGAGGCAACCCTCACCCTCACACGCCCTCGTGAGTGTGCCCACCTCTGCTGTTGCCCCGCGAAGGCTGTGTAGAATGAACGATTATACATCTTGACGAAAGAAAAAGAAAAAAAAAAGATAGCCCTCTTCGTAATGGCGTTATATGAAATTCTACGCGCTACGCCCGAAATAACGCCGAGGAAAGTTTCTAAATTGGCACCCCTTTCGCTGAGCGTGTAAGACTGCTTTGATAGGAGCATTCCTCTCCCCCTAATGCCGCATTGTGGGCCCAGCCGAAACCCCTTTGAACCCCTAGACATGACGAACGTCTCTCGCCCCCAAACTCGACAGTGCATCGTCCCTTTTTGTTGTTGCCACCCCCCCCCCCCACCCCCCGAAATACGCCACGTGGTCGAGGTGAGACGGAACGCATCGCAGCAGTGTCTTTCATTGCCAGGGATCTCTGATCGCGGCCAGGAAAACCGCGAGGCGCCGCCGAATGCCCTGGCACGAAACCAGCGCCCCGACGAAAATAGTAAAACGGGTGGGGACATCATCCCTTTCCCCCGCGATTCTACGTACATGCATCACCATCACCGCACAGAGAGAGAGAGGAGGAATGGTAGATTCCCTTCAACCCTTTCTCAAGCCCCAGTGTCTCGGGATCCCAGGTCAGAAACAGCGAACCCTTTCCTCTGTTGCTTTTTTTGTAATGTCATTGTTCAAAGTTGGCACAGGAGTCCTCGTCATCGTCGTTAAACAACGCGAAATTCCTGCTCTTGTAAATAACGGCCATCAAAAAGCGGTGCTTGCCTTCTTTTGCTCTCGACTCCGTGTGGCGGAGTGGAAATTGGATTAAAGCGCGCCGCTCCACGCACGCGCGCGCGCTGTTTCTCGGTGCTCTCCAGGTAGTGTGCCCGCGCTCTTCGCAGAGGAATAAGCGTCTTCTCCCTCCGTCGCCTGTCACCGGTATATGGAAGTCATACTCGTCCCACTAGTGAGTATGTCGTTTTTTTTGTCTGTCGTGCCCGAGTATACACGCAGCGCGTTGACATTGCATCGCGTCGTGTTTGCAGCGGTAATTCGGAGCTCGCGTTGTCACACAAACTCCGGCGTGTTCTTGTGCCTCCTGTGAATCATGCACCTGCCGTGCGTCTTTTGTAGCGCGTGCGCGTTGTATTCGCTCGTTTCCTTTCAAGTTTGTGAACCAAACGCCTCCTGGAAACGTAAGGTTGACGTCCTTGTTACGGTGTACGTTGATTGAGTGACGTACACTCCTTCGTTTGGATCAGGCTCATGTCTGCGTTGGGATTGGGTGAATGTTTGCGATATCGTTGGAGTAACATAAGCACATGTTGCATTCACATACGTTGATGACGACGATGTGCGTAGTGACATCTTTTGAAGGAGTGCTCGTATTTTATTACTCTATCAGAACGAGGACTAGCTTTAGGTTGAAACTTTCAGCCTAATATAATTAAAAGAGAAGGCTGAAAGGAAGCAACCTGCTGAGGAAATCGGCGGCATGAATACACTTAATGTTGGGGTGTAACTAGTTGTTTTCTTTTGTAATACTCAGGACCTTAGCAGATTGTATCTTTTCTAGCTGACGTCGTTTGCGATGCAGCTATCGTGATTATCTTTCGTTCGACGTGTAAATTTCAAACGTAATATGCTAGCGAGAGTAACTGCGAGCAGCAATCTTAGCAGATGTGGCATTTTTGTTATCGATACCTGGTTGAGGAGGTTAGTGAAAAAAAAAAAAAAAATGGGTTGTGCATTTGTCTCTTCATGCGTGTTAAGTTGATAGAATGGATTATGTTTCATGATTGGATGTGTGACGTTATGACACGGGCATAGCTGCCCACTAGGCCTATCCACGAATGCACGTTTGCATAATCGCAGGGTGCTCCGTGCCTGTTTCTTTTTCCCTAGAGTTGGCATCATTAGCTCCCCTGAGCCCCTTTATAGAGTCAACACGCCTTTCCTTGGTTCGCGGTGCCTCCGAGCACTGTCATTCGCCACGAGCAGTCACGTGGCTTGTGACTGTGCACTGCCATTGGACGCCAGGAACACGCATGTTTATAAAAATGTATTTTTATCGCTTTTGTAAACATGCCACTGGATGTCAGTGCATGGGCCATCCTGAATGATTTGAACTTTAACGTCGTCTTAGGAAGTTTCAAAGTGTACTACAATCTCTGTGAGCAACATAGACCTGTCATTAGTGCAAGTAACCGAGTGCAAGTGGAGCAAGTAACTAACGTAAATAGCTCACGACTTTCCAATGACGTGACTCTGCTTATCACATGTATCAGAGTATGTTCGTTCGTGCGGACGGCGCATCTGCATTAGAACTCCTCCTCCTATAACCATGGGTTATATTCTGCGGCATAGCCAGAGCCACAATATATTCTGTAGCAGACGAAAAAACGTAGCAGACGACAAAGTCGACAGTGTCGCCACCTATGTACGCAGTCCGCGCGAGTTCTCAACACCGGACGCCACGGAACATCTGCCCCGTGACCAGGCTTCTGCTTTCTATGCATTCCACTGGAATATTCCTGGGGGGTGTCGATCGTCCGAATGCAGGTGTGGTGCGTGCGTATAGTTACGGTATACCGTTCGAATTCCACGTGGTCTCCTTCTCGTTGCACAGCAGGAAGTCGGCGCACATGTGCTCAGCTTTCGTCTGGGGAGAGATGGCGGGAGAGATATCGTATGAAGAAAGTTGAATAAGAATAAAAAGTGAGAGTGGCTTCCTTGAACCCAAGCCAGACGCCGCCCTAGAGTTTGCTATGCGAGATTGCAGCCGGTGCGAAGCCAGCAGTATTCTAGGATCTGTCTCATAGCGCTCGCCAAGTGTTAAAATGTCTCCCCGCTGTTGTAACGAAATACGCGACGATAACGTTTTCGCGGTTCTGTGTGCGACGAAGGGCTTAGCGTCTTTGAGTTTGTAACGTTAACAAGCGTACCGGCATAATGCGCTTTGTAGCGGAACTCCGATGTCCATTACAGCTGCATTAGTGGGCAGAAGTGTACCTGAGACAGCGAACCGTTTCGTTCCGGTCCCGTTTTACTTGATCTTTTTAATGGAAGGGTTTGCTTTGGAGTATCGTTTCCGTCTGCTTTTCAGCGTGTTCACGCAACTACTTATCGATGGTATACACACACACATATATATTGGATGGTGATGGGGTGGGCGATTCACCGCCGCTGAGGCGGTACACTGCCCTATTTCACGTGGGGGGAGGATGGAGGGATGATGATGGGGCTTTCAAAGAGCCGTCGCTAGACCGGTGGAGCGCAAGTACTCCGCCAGAAGACGAAGGCCCTGCGTCTAGTGGGCAGCGTTCGACCACGGACAGAGGATCTTCTCTAGGTTGGACGGCCGCCTGTCAACGCGTTGCATAGAGAGTACATACATAAATTTAAATAGCAGTGCAAAAGTGAATATACCAATTTACAGTAAGCTCGCGCTGTAAAATACCGAACAGTTGCAAAGTTGGGAACTCATCAATGAAATCATGAAAAAGAGAGGCTTGATAGCAAGCATCACCGCAAGTTCGAAAATGGAGAACGAAAGCAGGCACGGAACCGTGTTCCTTGCTCACTTTACCTCGCAGTCGTGATTGAGCCGCGACCAGGATCGATTTTGGCAATGGGTTACGAGTGAAAGGAGACTGTCGCGGTTGCTGGATGTCACGCTTTCCCGTTTTCTGTCCTGTTGCTGCTTTAGCTTCTTGCCCTGTATACCCCTGTCTCTGTGCTGCTGTCCCCCTTTAATTGACTGGTGTGGTCTCTTTTTCTCATGCGTAGCGGCCCTCCGTTCCGCAACCACTACCTGACACCACCACACTGCCCTGCCTGCTGGCTCCCCCTCTCACCACCTCCACCACCATCATGGCAGCCGTAGATACCAAGTCCCTGGACGGCCCCTCTGTCACCCTTACTGTCAGGTTGATTATGCAGGGGAAGGTGAGTTCCTCTCTCCTCTCTATCTTCTGCTTCTCTCATTATTTACTATACATGTGCACAGCCAACTTCCTCGAGAACTCTGCAACTCCTCTGTGCCAAAATGTCTAGCACGCATCGTCTGCTTCGCAGCATGCGCTACCAAGTGTCGTCTGCAAGTAGTTGCAGAACAGTGTTGCAGATTTAGCGGAAGTTTCCCGCCAGATCTGGCGGATTTGATTATAGCGAGGTCGTGTTATAGACGGGCCATATTTTTGTTTGACGGCTAGCGGATGCTTTGGCGGGTTTTAGCGGTATGGTTCATTTGCCGCAACTATACGACTTTTCGTGATGAGAGAACGCACAGGTAGGGACGGACTGACAAGATCGTCGTCCCTTGACCGTCCGTGTAGACTTGTGTATTTTCTCATCGTGATATTGAACTAACACGCTCTCCATCTCCTTGTACGATATTTGGGACTTGTTTAATTCGCTTATTCCCACAAGAAAAAAACAACGTGTTGAACCCATGAGCCATGAATGTGGCCACAGGACGGTGTGCAGGTTTAACACACACACACACACAAATAGAGATACGATGATGAGATGGGTGGGTGGGTGGGTGGGCAGGTTTAACACTAACTGGACTTAGTTACACATTTTCGTCCTTCGCTACTTTCTTTTTTTTTTTTTTTTTCGACTACTAGGGGGGGAATGTGTTTACCGAAAAAAAAGAAAGAGAAGAAAGGTTTCGACGACTAGTCCCTGTTTGAAGCGAAGCGCCAGTGCGCGTCCTAGAACTTCTTTAACATATGTCAAGGGCAAGCAAAAGCTTTCGGAAAGAATGGCTCCGGGACCCGTTGCTAAGCCCTGGCTGCGCTGTAGAAACAGGAGGAGATAGCACCGAAATGGCTGAATGCGGGTATCGTGGACGTGTGTTTGGTTCCAAGCGTTCAGATCTGATGGCACAAAGAAACATTACGAAGCAGAAGGAAGGATCGAGTCTGCACACAGTTTACTTCGCGTCGGCTTCGTGCCCAGAAAAGCGCACCCAGCACAAGAAGCTCAAGACAAGATTGTACGAAGAAGACAACGAAGACACTGTTAATGTTATTTTTATTTATTTTTTCGGCGAGGGGAGGTGTACCACGAATTTGTCCCGTGAGTCAACCAAGAGTTTTAAGTTTCCGCGCTCATGCGTATATGCGCGGTGCAGTTAGACGCCATCGTCCTGACCTGTGGGCTCTGTTGAGTGACAACGCAAGACCACACGCAAGTCTCCGTGTCACACGATTCCTCGCTAAACGCATCGCTGTGCTTGCCTGATGACCTCTCACCGTGCGATTTTTTTTCTTTTTGTTCTGTTTCCACGCCTGAAAAAAAAAACGAAAAAAGAAAGCGCACGCACACTAAAAGGTCAGCGACATGAGAGCATCGAGGCTACTCAAGACTCTGTGATGATGGAGATGACTGCTATTCCATACTTTCCAACCCAGCATTTGCAGGAACGCTAGAAAAAAAAAATGGCATTGACTGCGGAGAGGACTAGTCCGAAGTTGACAGCAACAATTAGTTGACAACTTGAATTTCGTATTTTTTACATACTCGGTCTCGAAACTTTTGAGACGAAGGTAGTGCGTAGATCTGTTTATTCCTATTATAATTAGAGCCAAGGGTTTGGCTTCTGCTCTAATAAAATGGAAAAGCACCACTCTACTGTTCTTTTTTTTTTCTTCAGCCACCCCTTCAACCCGTCATGCATCATCGGCCCTTGGGCCACCGCGGCCCACTCGAGGGCGGCCTTACGTCATGTCGTTTTTATTGATTTTTATTTATTTATTATTTTTTTAGAAGACTGGCCTAATGGGCTCATTGTGACACCGAACAGCGCCCTCGGGCATTCCCACTATCACGATCAGGATCTAGCGTTCCACTCCTAGAGTGGGAAAACACCCCCTCTTCATCGTCAAAATATAATTGTTGTTGTTATAGTTATCGAAATGCACCGCACATTCAGCGGATTCTATAGCGGAATCACTGAGCCGCTCTGGCGGATTGTTCTTCGAAAGCTTTGGCAACGCTGGTTGCAAATAATGCAGTGTATTCGAGCAAACATCAGTGCCGAAATGAAGAGTTGTGCTCACGCCTTCGTTTGAAACTCATAAATCATTATGCACCTTTGCTTTCCGCAGTTAATGTCATCCTAGGCGATTGCAGACAGCATCATCTGATCGGGGACTAGACGATACCCGTAGGTTTTGCAAGGCTTGGTGACGTCATTGCGGACGTGGTAACATTTTACGCAGTTCGCGCAGTTCTTGTGAGTGATTACAACGCGCGCCATATCGGCTCATTGACGGATTTCGAGCGCAACACGGCGTACGCACACCTGCTTCAGCGTAATTCCTTTCATGTCCCCTGTACCTGTATTACTATCACATTCTTAGCGCTCGCTGCCCGTGCTGAGCCTGCTACACCTCGTACTCGCATCTTTCCTTTTAAGAATACTCTCTTTGTGGTACTAGGCACCCGAAGCGTCCCTCCAAAGACATTGTACTGTACCATGTGGTGCACAATGAGCCTCCAAAAAAATGCTGCTTAGAGTCCCAAAGCGCTTTTCGGCGACAGACTCATTAACATTGTTCAGGTGTACATTAAATAGCACGTTTCAGTGCCGTATACAACACAGCATACAATAGCAGATTCTGTTTGCAACTTGCAACGAATCGTTTCGTCCTTGGCACATTGTGACTTTTATGCGGTTTTCCTTATTTGTTTGTTCGTACCTTCAAAGCCACCGACGCGTCTGAATGAAAGCGAAGGGTTCCCATGCTTGTTTGAATCACATAGCAGCTGACACCTCAATCACCTGCCGAGAGCCTTTCTTATCACTTTAGCCACACAGGCCTCAACTTCATCAACGCAGCTGCCAATATCAACACACCATGAATGACAACCGCCCGGCATTCATGAAGTTTCGTGGCGTATACCGTAGAAGCGCACGGATCTTTTTCTATGTTTCTACGTGTTTTGTGCATTAAGATGGAGCAGCGCTCATTCTGTGCTCGGGAAGTACGTAACGTCAGCATCGGAATTAAGGCTGCGATTACGTACCAGCGACGTTTTCGGCGCGTTCCCCTATCGCGGTCCACATCACTCGCGGCAGACTCGCATTGGCGCGGCCGCAGCTTCAAGTTGTCCCCGCATAAGGCAGCGTCCCCTCTTTTTATGACCCATCTGCAAATCAAAATAGAGCGGCAGACGGAGCAACAGCGCCAAAGAAAACAGACTCGAAAAAAACACCTGATTACGCGAACAAGAGTCCGGCGATTCGGTGAAACGAAGAGCAGCGTTAATGGCGTGAAATCTTTCTCCACATTCGGGAACATATAGTGTGCGCGAGTTGTCTTTCCTTCAAAAGGGAGAGGGGCGCAGACTATAACTGGTGCATGATGATGAAGGAACGAATAATCGAGAGACACGGAACACGCAGACAAGCACGAAAAGTTCTAACTTTTCGTGCTTGTCTGTGTGTCCCGTGTCTCTCGGTTATTCGTTCCTTCGTTGTCTTTCCTTGCAGTGCCGCATCGCATTTATGTATCTTAAAAACCCCATTACATCCTTTGATTCAGTGTTTCTTCGGATGCAACCTTATGAAACTGTGACATCAGCCTCGAAAAAGACACACCGGCCTCGGTGGCTCAGTCGGTAGCGTGTTCGCCTTCTGATCCCGAGATCGCGGGTTCGAACCCGGCCGAGGACGCCAGCAACTTGGTGGCAGGGTACAAGTTGCTCAGACACGCCGTCTTCCGCGAGGGACGTTAAATACGGGGTGCCGTGTGATGAGCTTTCATCGCACGTTAAAGAACCCTCAGGTGGGCAAAAGCAATCCACAGACCGACCGCTGTGGCGTCGCTCATGATCTCGGTTGTCTCGCGACGTAAACACCCAATTATTATTATTATTATTATTCGAAAAAGACATTGTCTAAGAAAACTATTACAGTTGTCCCGAAACATCATGCAGTGTTCTTTGAATTACAACTTCAAAGCCAGCGCGACCCTAAAAGGTCCTCGAATATAACCCCGCTCGTTTCATGTCGGAACTGGAACCTCTGAATCTCCATGAAACGTTTCGTATACTCACTCATTGTTCAAGGACAATATATCGTGTAATTCTGGTGCAGTTTGGTCAAAGCCTTTGGCTAGCCTTGCCTTCCTGTTTCCAGTGTAACTAATGGCCGTTGCGGAGCATTATGCGAATGTTTGTATAGCCTTCCATCCCTATATACTTCTTCCGATTAGCTAAAACTTGGTGGATGTTGCATTATGCACAAACACACATCCGACGTTTGCCCCCCGCGTGTGTGTCTTGGACCAACTTTTACGCGTTGCATAGCACACCAAGGTGGTGGCGGAGGCCGTTAATGATGTTCTTCCAGCGGAGAGTTTGCGGGAGCCATCCGGTCAGCTAATGAGAGCTGTCAACGCCGTGCCGACCACACTGTGAGCGGGACGGCGGCAAAAGAGATTGGTTGCCGACTGGGAACGGCGTCTTGTGTGAGTTCGCGCGGATTCATTCAGAAGGGAATCAAGGTGCTTTAGCCGTTATGTTGGCAACCTGGGTTTCAATAGGTAACGGACATTGTGCTGACGGTGCCAAGCGACTCAAGTACTACCGGTTTAAGAACAGTTTGTGGCACGTACTTTGTGAACCGACCACCCCCACCGTTTGATTAAAGATATGTGTTTCCTGAACGTATGGCCTATGCGTCGGTGCAACCCGGCGTTCGGAGGTTATCGCGTACCGAAAATCTGACAATGTGACAGGCTCTCTCCGGTGTCCGCCCATTTCATCGAACGCCATTTCATCGAACGCCATTTCATCGAACGCCGTTTCATCGAACGCCATTTCATCGAACGCCGTTTTATCGAACGCCGTTTCATCGACGCCCGACCAAGGTTAGGTCAGGAGAGCCTTTTACGTATTCCACACGTTGCCGCAAGAAAAAGTGGCGGCCACCGATTCGATTAAACGGCGTTCGATGAAATGTCACAGAACCGCTTTCTCCCACATCCATCACAAAAATATCTGCTACTGTCGTAGAAATCAGGGAGTTTTTATAGAGTCGTAAGCGCTCTCCGATTCCGACTTCGTGTCGATGTCAGCCAATCAGAGCGGAGCTCGCCGAAACGAAGGCTGATACGTTTTACGGGCTAACCACTCCCTCGGCGCGAAAGGGATCCCCTTTCCGAAACCGTCTCGTAAAATCAATATGGCGACCCGCTGCTCGACCACTGTGTCGGAAACGTCACGAATTACATCCGATTGCTCAACGGTATATGTTTATTAAGAAAAAGAAAGGAAAGGTCAGCCAGACGAAGGTCGGCTTGCTATTCCAAACAAAAGAAAAGGCAAGGGAAGGGGAAGGAAAGAAAAAGGGCTTTTGTTTCAATCTACCTTGAACAGATTGGTGGATCATCCACTTTACGGCACGTATACAGGCCATACGGCGGGTATACGGCTAATGAAAGAGCTCGACAACGGCGAACTCGTTCATTAGCTCCACCACCACCACCACCACTTCATCTACAACGTGATAAAAAGTCGTATTAAAAAATGCTTTTCAGAACATTACGGGATCAACGCGGTTTATCTCGTGGGAGTTTTTGCCATGACTCGCGAGCACTTTTATCAAATTTAATTCGCGAGAAATTGAATTACTATCCCAATTGATCTCCGAAATTTGCCAAGTCAACCTCACGTATTTTTGACAGAAACAGAAAGCGCGTGCAGGATCTAGCCCATTCTATTGCAAAATACATTCACTACTACAATGATAATAGACGTGGAAAAAAAAATGCGACCCGTCGTTTCGAGGCGCGCAAAATGCCGTCCGCGCTCAGATCACCGAAAGAAGGGATGAGAGGTGGCCATGTACCTGCCCTTCCACTTTCCCTTTTCCGAGCGTCAGCTGATAACAGCAGCATGGTTGCAACACAAAGTTATCTGAAATAAGGGCGAGAAGGAAACAGGAAAGGGCGAGTGATCCTTTTTCGGTTGTTACCACAGAGTACGGAATGTATTTTGCAGTGCAATTGAGTAAATCCAACGTGACGTTGACTTGGCAAATTTCGGAGATCAATTGCGAAAATTCAATTTCTTAATAGTGCTGGTAATGGCAAAACCTCCCCCAAGTTAAAAAGCGTTGACCCCATATTGTTTAGACGGTTACATTTTTAATGCGATTTTTTTTTTATTACGTTAGGTGAAACACCCCGTATATTCTCAGTATGCCTCGCGAAATACTAAGTTAGATATTTACAGTATGCGATGCTGGGTGAGCAATGCAATAATTGTGAGGCTAAATTCAACTAAACTAATATTTTGTTTAGAGCTAAGAAAGCTGGTGGCGCTCTAATACAAAAAAAGAGTCTGGTGACCGTTGCATTAGTGCACCGTCAGCAGTGTTGTCGAAAAGAAATAGAGCGGTTCTTAGAACAAAAAAGGAGGGAGTAAAAAGACAACATAGTATCTTATCTACAGTCGTTGCCATTTTGGGGAAACTAGTACACGTTTCGCGTGGCGTTGCTTAATACCAGTGATGGCCAGTAGTTAACTACTAGTTAAACTACTTGATTGTAGTTAAAAAGTAGTTATCAACTACATGCAGAAATGTAGTGGCAACTACTAGTTAAACTACTATTTCGAGCAGTTAACTACAGTAGTTAGGTTACTGCAGGCGCCAACTACTTCCGATTTTGCCGCAAGCTTTACGGCACGATTGTGCTTCCGACTTTTACCTTGAGCTACTTGTTTGATGAGAAGGGAGGTGCAGAGCAATTGTGCCGTGCATGTGTACTAAACCTTCACTTTTATCACTGCTTGTGATCCATATTTAGGTGTCCAAGAACACTATAGAATGGGATTGGTGTTGATGGACAACGTTAAGTAGTTATAAATGTAGTTAAAATACATTGCAGTAGTTAAAGAAGTAGTTTTAACTACCTCCCCTGAAAAGTAGTTGAACTCCTGGTTAAACTACTCCATCGCGAAGTAGTTAGTAGTTATAGTTAAACTACTGTAGAAGTAGTTAGTGGCCATCACTGCTTAATACACACCGTTGTAGAGGGCGTTGTCCAGTCCTATACCCGGCTCTGAGGTTTTATCGTTTTTAAAGTATGCCTTATCATACCACGAACTTCATCGTGCAATGCCATATATAGCAACGAACTCCACCGTGATGAAACGAAGGCAGCTCCCTCAAGACCACCGAGGATCCCTCCACATCACTCACTCCATCCCGCCAGATGACAGTGGGTCAATTTATTATCCGTACTAGCAGTCAGGAGTCTGTGCCGGCCTTGTTCTTGACGAATGGTCGCTCTAATACGTCGAGGCGGGCTGTCTTTGTTGGCGCGTAGAGCCAGATGGCCAATGACCGAAGTGGCCGCTGTCGCCGTGAGTGGCGGTCCGGTTGTTATACCTTATGTCACTCGTTTGTTTCGGCGCTAAGCGTTAGCGAGGTAAGAACAGGCGCGCGTGCCTTAAGCTAGAGTCACTAGCTTAAGCAAGTATAGATGAAAGTGCAACACAGTACGAGGCCTTTAAGCCATATTTCCTGTTTGCGAAAACAAATCTTTACTAGATGTCATCTTATACCTGAATCAAAATTTGCACGTCGTGCTCCTTGGAGTTTCATATCGCAGCATTCTTTGGGTGCAGTCATAGTGCCGGAATAAAACTTCGCAGATCGTCCCCCCACGCATTTGACCGGCCTATTCAAGCTAAGCAGTATTACCCTTTACTTCGTTTCTTCGATGGCGCAACGTAGCAACTTCAATGTGGATCAGATGCGGTTTCATTGTTACGTTGCGCCAACATGGAGAAGACGAAGCAGACGGCACCATTGTTTGGCTCAAATGGAGCCATTCAAAAGCATGCGTTGAGATTGATTTTTTCTCTGCCTTTTATCGAAGCATCATGAGACAAGTCAGGAGAAAAAATGTACGAAACTGCAAGAAAAACGGTATTTGTGCGCAAAGTTCACATGATATATCGACTAGTCACTCTTTAATGCAATCTGAAGATGTATCACTTATTTATTGTATTGTATTTATGTATCACTTCTGTTATGTATCACGTATTATCACGTAGGTGAATCGCCCTACTACAACGCATTAAAGGGGATTGGGACACTTTCATGCATGTGGTTCATTAGATCGTGGACGCATTGTATTGCATGCCTAAATACTGAGGAAAAAAGAATTGTTATTCTACGTGTCGTACTTAGCGAGATACAAGCCCTCGAACACACTCCCGAGCAAAGCGCAGACGTCACAGAACTCAGAGTTGCGTCTATTCCCATTGGCAGCCGTAAGCACGTGACTTCTCGTGCGCTGCCTCACTGGAAGCGGCGACGGGGGCGGGGGCTGTGATGTCAGAGCCACATGAGTTTGGGTATTCGCCGTGCCCATTTTCTCCGCTTCCATTACCCTCTTCGCTGTGAAGCTTTCAATGCAGGTCAAGATCCGTCCAAAGAACCGCCTTTCATGTTTATCTGGGATGACCTGTCGTAACCCCTTTAAGTCTTACGGACGGCGTTCATCCATTTGAGCAAATATCCTTCCCCCCCGATCTCAATCGACGACCCTTATACAATCGAATTAACCCAATCACGCAGCGTTCCGAGAAACACCATGTGGTGGTTGCGAAACACACGACAGATTGCAGTGTGCTTTAGCCGGATTGGGTAACAGCCCGTCTAGCAGATACCGTCACGCGAGGCAGATCCGTGTGGAAAAAGCACTTTCCTTCTTATTAGGTCTCTCAACGAGGGAGACGTTGTGACATCGGAAGCACCTTCCATTGTCGTTACACCTTCCTCAGAAGTTCTCTACTGTACGTGCAGAAACTTATAAAGCGTGGATTGGACCTCCAGCGATAAATGTCACTGCCCCCCCTTGTCTCCTTAGTTTTGTTCCTTCCGCTAACGATGTTCATGCGGAGGTATCGCGCGTGACATCATCGATATCTCGCCAATGAGAGAGCGAGATTTCGGAAAGTTTGGCCAATAAGGGCGCGGGAATGAGGGTGCGTTGTACAGGCTTCGCTCGAAGTGGATTGGCTAGCGGATGGCTATTGTATCGTGTGGCATTTGATTATAAACGCTACAAGGCTTTAGTTATGTGTTCGGAAAGGTGACTGAGCCGAAAATTACGAACAGAAATGATCACGTGACAGGCGCCTCACGTGTGCAGGCCGAGAGAAAAAAAAAGTCATTTTGGTCTTTTCTTTTCTTTTTTTTTTTTTTGTGTGTGTAGCTAGATGCATTAGTACAACTATTCGGGACTAAATGCAGTTAAGCTTAGGAACTCTTTACAGCGCTGAGGATCGAATTTCAGACTCAAGGGACTAAACCTTACCTTATCTTAACTCTTTAGGTGCCTTCATCTGCTTCTTTGCTCTTGCTGCCTTCACTATTATTGTTTAGTGACCTTTTTTCCTTCTCATCATTCCACTGTCTCATGTATTGTTTCAAATATTGCAATTTTGGTGCCTCTTCCCCAATTATCGTTTTCTTCTATTATGTCCCCCATATGTACATCTTCTGTATGTATGCTCATTCTTTCCCACCTTCATGTACGTTCCATTATTGCATTCTTGCCTTTGTTCTTTTTATCGCTTTACCGTGTTGCTGCGTACTATATATGTATATATTACTTGTACTTTGCTGTAATCTGATAGCTTTTGCAATCATCAAGGCTCCTGCAGCCGTTCTTGGGCGCATTAAACTGTGTACTAAACCTTAATTACTCCAATTACAATTACTCAATTACTCCCCATTCATTCAAAATGGGGAGTAATTGCCACTGTGAGGACTATAGAAGCTGTAAATGTTCCCCTATTTATCCTTATGTATGTACAGTAAAACCTCCAAAGTCGGACACCTCCCTACCTCGGACAACTCCCCATGTCGGACAAGATTTCATAGCACGGGCAGGCTCCCATTGAAACTCACATGGGGACGAAATTCTCTATGTCGGACACCTCCCTATCCCGGAATTAGGACAGGGTTTTCCATGCTAAGTCGGAAAAAAACCCTGGCCAAATTACCTCAATCTCGGCCCATTATGCACCAAAAAGACCCAAAATGAGACAGTGATCTTGACTTTTTTTCCATATACTGGTCTCAGCATTTTGTTGTTTTAGTTTTTCGAGTCCAAAAACAAGTGCTGTCAGTCTACATTATAATTCTTTGTGTGAGCACTTGTCTTCGGTTTGTCTAGAGCCTTTGAACGCGCACTGCACCAAAGCAATGAAAAGCGGGCTGACGCTTCAGGGAAAACTCCTTGCTGCTCGAAAAGCTCCAGAGTGAATGACATTGAGTGGAATCTGAACGGAATCGAATCTACCAAAATCAGTAATAATTATCAGTGAAGAGTAGGTAGATGTACCACTACTACCAGGCACCACCACCAGGCACCACTATAAGGTCCATGACGAAAACCATTTAACCATTTTATCTGTACCACTAAGGACCATAAATTGAAGAAGGGGGACATTTCTGGCAACACAGCTGCGATTTTTTTTTCATTTTTTGTTTCCCTCATATTCTGTAACTCGGACACCTCTATAAGTATAGGACACGCTTCGGCTGCACCGCGGGTGTCCACCATAGGAGGGTTTCAGTTTATATGTATAGGCCACTTGCGCAACCGTTTTCGACCCGTTCCTCCATCTTCACGTAAGCAGAAACATTGCCGCGTTCCCAAGACGCACATTTCTCCACTAACGTTTCTGCCCCTTTGCAAAGTACGCGGGCCAAACCGACATCCGCGCTATGACGACGACGTCTTCTTCTACGGGACTCTCTCGTTTTAAGCAGGATGAATGCTCATGTAGACACCTAGGCGCGTGTTGCAGTGAAGCCCAGTTATCACGGCGCGATGTTTGGCAACGGGGGTTCATTTTCGCGTATACTCCATTATGCTTTTGCGTTGAAGCCGTGCAGTATAGTGGCTCCCCGAGGAGCCATCGTGGGCCATGTTCACGCGGCAGAATTGCGCGCAGCTTTTTGTTCCGGGGCTCCCGCTCCGAAAGCTTCCTTTCCGCCTGAATTGTCGGGGTTTGTGTCGCGCTCGCAAAAAAAAAAAAAAAAGAGAAGAGGAGACAGGGAAAGAAAGAGTGGTGGTACTGCGTTCTTTCGGTGGGAGAGAGGGGGTTAGTAGAGCGTACTTTCGCAGAGTTTTCGCGAGCGCATTTTTGTCGCGCCGTACAAAGACCAGAAAGAATAAGGCGCGCTGCAGGACGTTATATGACGCCACGTGATTTTCGCGAGAGCCTGAGTTCCGCGACAATAAAGACGGTGCGTTTTAATGTGAAAGGCTGCTCGTGTACGTGAAGGTATATACTGTCGGATCCCACCACACGCTGTGCTCTCTAAGGTCTATGCTGGATGACGTTTATTTAGCTCGTTGATGCTGAAGGGTTTTGCGGCAGAGTTTCCATGTACAGTTCTCTCCTTCCTGTTGTCCTCTCCCGATTTTTGTCCCTTCATATTCGCAAGATAATATACGATTTTTTAGCATGGAAATAAAGAAGAGGATCGATTCTACCTCGCTGACACATTGATGTTGAAGTAGTAATGTTGATGTAGAAGAAGTAATAGTCCGCTACAGATTGGTCAGGTGCTTCGTACGCCGCAGAAGGGTATGCAGAATTGTTCCGCGTCCCGGCCACAATGACGGGATAAAGACTTCGGCCTCCCGGGCAGCCTGGGGAAGTCCTGCTCTTCCCCTAATGAGGCTTCTTTTCCAGCACGCCAGACTAGTGTCACGTGTTTCACCTGCGCGCTAATGCATATATGCATTTGACGACATTGTAATGACAAGATTGAGTTCCCCTATATGCTCTAAGGACGTCGTGCCGCAACCGAAAGAAGCGCAGACAAGGTGACGAAACTATCGGTTAGGCTTAGCAGGTTAATAAGCGTAATATGCTCCTGCACTGAGTTCGTTATTAGAGAGTTTTCGCGCATCATGCGTGCGTAAGCGATAGCGGAGTGGATCTGGGCAATGCTCGAAGCTTTCTTTCTGTCTTACGCGTGCACAGAATGGCCAACGCTATCCCTTACGTACGCAAGCGTACGATGCACTAAAGCTTTTTAAGGCAGACTATTTCCTTTGCAAGATATAGAAATGACGAGGCATGCACTCAGGCAAGAAGCAGTCATGTTCTAAACCAGCACGAACTGTTTGAAGCGCATTCCTCGCGGCCGCAGATTTTTCTTCTTCTTCTTTATCTCATAGGTTACTATAGAGGACACAGACCCTGACATCTGTCCCTGACATCAGGACATTCATTCATTCATTCATTCATTCATTCATTCTCGTCACGCTCTCTTATCAAAAGACTACCGAGGAGTCATAAATATAACCGGATCACGCATCCACCGCATCTGACACTTGAGCTGGAGCGGAACAGAACTGACGCATCGAGTGGCGCACTTTTATCTCGCGCACCTGGAGCGACCCTTGACTCCATCCGGCGCACAAAGCTACAAATAGCGCGCAATCATTGCACGCGTAGGCAACACTGAAGAACGCCAGGCAGGCAGAGCGCGTCTGCTATTCGTATCCAGGCACTTACATGTACGGCAAGCGGCATAAACCCATTTTTCACCGCATCTCATTGTCTCCCCCGGTCGGCCTCAAAATAGCGGGGATGTTCCTGGTCTTACCTGGCTCCTTAATTGTTGCTCCCGTTCCATTGTTCCGTTTTTGCCCGCTCAGCGCATAGCTCCGTTGGTGTTTCGTGGATGCCTGTCACACTGCATGTTCCATTCTTCTGGTGATGCCAACTTGGCTCCGTGTACGTACTGTATGATGTCGCAGTCGGATCTGGTTATAGGATTCCTGCGCGAAGTCTATGTCGCGATGCCAGGTCGTGCCAGGATGCGGTGCAAGGACAGGTCCTGGAGGTCGTGCATATTTGTTGTGCGCCCTTGACGCTTTTGGTGGTGTGCAGCCCGGTCATGATATAGGGAAGGAGCTCCTGTAACTGTTGCATATAGCGTGACTGTGAGTGTGCTGCGCCCGCGTTCTTTTAATTCAGTGTTCAGTGCAGTAACTAGGGCCGTGAAAAAGGACAGCAGGAAATGGCAGGGGACATGGGACGTTATTGTTAGTCCTGAGACGACTTCATGGAAACCTGTGCCGACATCTGACTGGGAAATCAACAGGAAAATCCGAGGAAAACTTGAGGCAGCAGAGAAAGTGGTGGTATCGGATCTATACCACCATAGATGCTGCATCCCCTTGTACGCAGCTCTTGTACCGCCACTCTACAGGTCCAGTTGCGCAACTACGATAAACTACACTGGTGCGCGCGGTGCGTTGAACCTGTTTGCTGGCCCGGTCGTCATCCAAAACACTGTCTATACCGGGTGTTTCAGTTAAATCCCCGGGCTAAATAATTCGCGAACGGGTGCACCAATCCACGAACTTTATTTTTTACAAGTATCTGTCCGATACCACCTCCAAGCTGCACACCGTGTGAATGAGTGGGAGGCGCTCATTATTAAAATAAAAATGCAAATGAGTTTCGTCAAAAAGCGTATCTTCTAAAGCAGGGCGCTGTCGGCATTAAAATGGGTACTACCGCTTTTGGGACCTTCAGTGGACACCTTTTAGAGAAAAATCTGCCACCGAAGCGGGTCATTTGTTGCAGTAATTAATTGGTTTCGGTTTACGTATTTTTGTCGCGGCTGGTCGCGGCGAAGCGCAAAAGGGCGTATTTCATTGGTGTAATTCATTGGTGTAATTCATTAATGTAAGGACGTAATTTATTGATGGATAAGGGAGTGAAAGAGCGTCCTTTTGCGCTGCGCCGCGACCAGCCGCGACAAAAACACGTAAACCGAAACCAATTAATTACTGCAACAAATGACCCGCTTCGGTGGCAGATTTTTCTCTAAAAGGTGTCCATTGAAGGTCT
This sequence comes from Ornithodoros turicata, assembly GCF_037126465.1. NCBI lineage: Eukaryota > Metazoa > Arthropoda > Arachnida > Ixodida > Argasidae > Ornithodoros > Ornithodoros turicata. Next base: position 137,578,204 of record NC_088202.1, on the reverse strand, counting down.
CAAAAGGGGTAGTACCCATTTTAATGCCGACAGCGCCCTGCTTCAGAAGTTACGCTTTTTTACGAAACTCATTTGCATTTTTATTTTAATAATGAGCGCCTCCCACTCATTCACACGGTGTGCAGCTTGTAGGTGGTATCGGACAGATGCTTGTAAAAAAGAAAGTTCGTGGATTGGTGCACTCGTTCGCGAATTATTTAGCCCGGGGATTTAACTGAAACACCCGATATATTGTTGAACTGCCAGCAGTTCGATGGTTGTAACGATGCGGCAAACTCTTCGTAGCATAAGCAACGGGAGTAGGATATTGTCGACGTTTCACGTGGCAGCACACGGTATACAATCCACGAGCTGCACATTGCCAAGTTTTTTGCGCTGCCTCCGGTGCATACTTTGCGGGGAAGCTCCAAGCAGAACTTTCTTTTTCCCGTCCTGGTCATCCTGGAGAAATTATGCTAACGTGCATTACCGTGCAAAGAAAGTAACGACAGGCACGAAGAAACCACTTTGCCCGAGGAAGCAAGAACTGCCCCGAGTATGTTAAGCAAGCAATTAGCGTCTGCAGCAAATACTCGATGCCAGTTTTCTGCTGCGACAGACGGGATTTGATGAACAGCGATCGGCGCTTCCCAATGCCCGCGATGAAGGCAAATAAAATGCACCGCTGACTGTCCTTGTTTGCACAAGGCGCGCGCCCAGGGGCTGCTGACGTAGCACTTTCCCAGTGAATCTCTTAAGTAGGGGAATTAATGAGCGTTAATTGCTCCTGCTGCGCCGCTGGTGTGCAGCGTCCTACACTTTATCTTTGGATGGATGTCCTTCAAACTTGCGTTTCTTGAATTAGGGAATATTAACCGACACGATCGAAAAAAAAAGATATTTTTACGATATAATATCGTATTTTAGTGATGGAAGATACACGAAAGGAGGGTTGACGTTTGAGGAATGATAGAAATAGTCGAAGCTCTCGCTCCTGTTACGTCAGAGCTTGGCACGTCAGAGCACAAGCAGCGATATTCTTGTTCTTCAATGCTCTGGCGTCTGGAACAGTACGTGCACATTTATTTATTTATTAAGGTGCGGTCAACCTGCTCAGGGGTGGGGGGAATCCGTGCACCAAGGAAGAGGGAAAGATGATGGTGGTACAGGAAAGTGAGCGGGGTTTGCAGTCCCTCTTGCTCTGGGATTCAGATAGTCTCGGAGAACTACCAACAACAGAAAACATGCCTCCCTGAGTAGGTTTCTTTCGGATGTTCCGTCTATAACGGGTGATTAGGGGAAGCTACCCCATCGATGAGAGATATTCGAAAGGCAGCGCTTACCTGTTCTAGAAATGTTTAGAAACGAGGCTGGGGAAAGAGCTGGAGAGGGACATGGGGGAAAGCAAAGTCTCTGCAAGGGAGCATTGCCCTCTCCCTACAGGTCTCCGCCACTGAAGTTAACGGGGCTCGGTGAAATTAATGCGAAGTTTGGCATTTTCGTTATCCAGTCCAATCTAATCCAATCCAATCCAATCCGTACCTTCCATAGACCTGCGGGCCAGGTGGCGCTAGTGAGCATCAACGTCGGCGTCCCGAAATATGCAACGCGCTGTAGTTAGCAGACGACGGCGGCGCTTTCTGATACATGGTCTCGTATTGTTCGCACTTGGCAAGATGCACCGCTTTTTTTTCTGCGAATTTCCTGTACAGGTTTTGTTGCTTTCCTTGGCGCCATGCCGCTTGAAACATCATGCAAATCCCGCTAATGAAACTACCTACTGTTGGATCCGTGGCCGGATGGGCCCAAAATGGCGCCGTGCGAACATTGCTGCAACAGCCCTATGCGGGCTCCGTGTATGAGATGTGTGTCGTCTGCTATCATGCACTGTGCTTGTTTTATTTCCTTTATCGTAAATGACGTGCGAAGCCACAACAGTGCGTCTGTCGCAACTGGAACTGTGTTTTACTCATCTTGGGCTACTTGGATGAAAATTCGTAGCGCAAAGTAGTACATTGCGAAAATTTGCGGACAACGGGGGCACAAACTTCCTAATCTCAAATTCAATCACGATCACAACCGAGAGGATCCTCAAATGCAGCAAGAGTTGCGTATTTTGGCCACTCAACTTATATCCCCCTAAAAAAAAAAATCACGAAGGGGTGCAAGAAGGAAAAAGGAGGGATTACTGATTGCATTTCCCCTAGTGCCAATTTCCAAGTGTTGCCGTAACAATCTGCGGTGCTCGAAGTTTCATGAAAGTTTTGCTTGTTTTTCTTGAAAGTTTCTTGAAGAATCTTGGTTTCCCACGCGAGTACGGTGGGCGTACCATCAAGTACAAATCGTCGGCAACCGAACGTTGCGAAATTGTAAGGTCGGCTTCTCCTGCGACACGGAAATTTACGGTAGAGCACGCTTTACAGGCACGCCGTTAATGTCTTTGTTGTGTGAGTCAGCTGCACACTCTGTGTAGCAGATACCCGCTCGTGTGGCACTTCTTTCTGCAGTCGTCTAAGCGTCAACACGGCCAGTACTCTCTCACTCACTCTCTCGAGAGACAGCATTGTCTTTCTGCACGTCACGCTTGCCTGTGACATCAGCGCTAACGGACGTTGTCTAATGGCTGCACGCGCGAAATGTTACAAAACAACAACAGCAGCAGCCGCGACTAAAAGACACGACGTCAGATATTAAAAATTTCGCCGCATGACGGGGTCGTTAATATCTCCAACGTGGTCGCCTTTTTGGGAAGGGCACGCTTTTCTTCAATTTGTGTTTGACGTTCGTTCGCGCTCGAGTCCTTAATCTGCCTTTTAAATTTTTGATGCTCGCCCGAAGGTTCGGAATTAATTTATGGTGCGCAAAACTGTCGCCTTTTCGAGTCATCCGTTCGAAGGGTGAAGAGGATTTCTCCCGCTGGCCGCCATATTTGAAAAGGCCACAGCTTGCGTTGAAAGGCGGGCCTTTCCCGGTAACACGGCCGGGGCATTTATTAAAACATTCTCATTTTATTCTTCTACCGAAATGTCGCTAACAATAGTGTTGCGAATGATATAGCCTGCCCGTTATATAGCGTTCGTATCGCTGACGGCTGAGACAGAGCGATTATGAGGGTGCGACGCGCGCTCCACCTGTGTTCCCGTCATGTCCCGCGAACTTTCCTGGCGCGTGCTGACATCTTCACGATGAGAGGTATCAAGATAGCAAGCCCCCTATGAAACGCCAGCTTTTTTGTTTGTTTTTTTTTTTTTTCATTATCATTTGACGTAGAAACTCGTGGCGTATTTTCTCCTTTAATGATATGTCAAAAACATATTTTTGAATTCGCTTTTGGAAGTTCTGGTAGCTTAAAATGAACCGGTCTCGCATTACTAGTGGCAGCATTTCATAATGGTTCAGTGTTAGAAATTATGTAAAACGCCGGTATGGTTCGTTAAGGGGGGACAGCAACATGGATCAGTTGCGGGGTAATCAGTATGTTGACATACACACACAAGTAGCAGCAAGTGTATCCTAGCAATGTAAGAGGTGCTTATATTGTTACCAAATTTATAACCGAATCAAATGACGATGCAGTTTCTCAAAATCGAAATGTACAGGACGAAACTCGTCTGCATCTTAGTGTACAGTCAAACTCCTTTACAACGAAACTCAGGGGACAGCAAAAAAAAATTGCAGTAAAAGTATTTTCGTTAAAAAGGATGTCCATTATTGGACCTATAGGGCTCCAGCGGGACCGCAAAAAAAATTGCTGTAGTGGTATTTTCGTTGAAAAGGTGTTCGCTATAAAGGAGTTTGTCTGTATTATGCCGAACGCGTTTAAGTGCAATAGAGATGCAGAGCCATCTTCCGATCCCGATCTTCTAGTAACGCCTTCTTCCTCCTCTTGTCTCTCCGCAAATGTTACCGACGTTACCATGCAGGGCTGTCGAGGTTGGTGGGACCCATAGAGCGATCGCTTTAAAGGGACGGTCGCATCCGTTCCAGACGATCTCGAAACTAGAGTGTCATTTTATTCGTTCCCTATTGGACCGCTGACCACGCTATCGAAGATCCCACGCGAAATACTGACGTAGTTTGACTGTTATTCGACGGAATAAATGACAAGAGCAGACGACGGATGTTGAGAGTATGCCGCAATTCCCTCTCAGGAAAAACGAGAGACCGTCACTAGCTAAGATTAAGAACCAATGAGGGCGTGACCTTGAGGAAAGGAATGCCGCGGACGTCTCATAGAGTTACGGTGCGTCTGGACAACTCCTTTCCTCCTCCGTCAAGAAACGTCCATTCTACACCGACTACGCCTTAATGCCGCCAGGACACCTCTACTTCTCTGTAAAATGGATCTTCTCCAGTCGCCCAAATGCCCCACTTGCGCTGTTGAAGCTGATGTGCCACACCTTATTCTCGACTGTCACAGATTCGACACCCCTCGAGCCACGTTGAGACGACGCCTACTCGAGCTGCGGTGCACGGACTTTTCTCTGGCCACTCTGCTCGGCCCAGTACGAGATCACACACAGCGGTCTGTGACCAAAGCAGTTCTGACTTTTTTGAGAGATTCAGGTCTGATGAACAGCCTGTGAACTCAGTCGTGAAATCTCATTCTTCTTCTGTGATTCATCTCATCATTCCTTCACCGTTTGTTAGTCATCTGTTTTTGTCATCTTTGTCATTAATCTACCTCATCTTTCTTTCATCATCTGTTAGTTTTTCGTTATTTCCAAATTCTTTTTCTTTATTTCTTATTTCTTAATTTTCTTCCTTTATTTCTTTCTTATTCCTTCCTATTTCTTTCTTTCTTTAATTCTTATCTTTTCCTTTTATTTATTTATTATTATTTCTTATTTCTGGAATAGCAAGCCGACGTCCCGTTCGGCTGACCTTTCCCCGTTTTTTTTTCCTTTTCGTCTAATAAATATATCCCCCCTTTCCTCCTCTCAGCGCCACCCTCTCACTCCTCCGCTTAGGGAGTGACGTCACGTCACCGGAGCTTCTGCGGCCGCGGAAGCAGCGCTGATCTTTAAAATTCGTTTATTTAATATCTAAGCACTTTTCGGACAAAAAAAAAACTTGCCGGGTACATTGTCGGGCTTCATAGATGGGTTCCCGGATAGACAGGCTTAGTCGGGATTCTGTACGTGAGTGCGAGTGAGCAACTCCTTAGGAACTGAAAGCAGGTATTCCAGGAATTTCACTAGGTCCAACATTCATGTGCATTACCTCAGATCGCTACGTTGTTAAAAGTGAAAATAAATTACAGTGGCGCCGCATGTCCTATGTCTTATGGTATTATTGCGACACGCGACGCTTGTAATCTTGACGCGATTTGCCTTCCAAAAGTTGAATACAAAGTAAATTTACCTCTGGCTCTGGCATGACAGGGGAAGAAGGCCGCGGCCACGTTTCTCGGAAATGCGGGAAAGCGCACGTTCTTTGTTTCGCTAGTTTAATGAACTCCTCCCCCTTTTCTATTTTCACTCCCTGGTGTCTCCAGATAGAGACGCATCTGGGTCTCTCGTATGAGTGGGTCACATGAGGTAAGATGCACCCAAGCACAATGCTTCCACGATGAGAAAAAAAAAGTCAATTCCTTACGATAGTACACTGAACACGGACATGACCTTGAAGGTGTTTAATCGGCTTTCCGGGTGTGCCTATGTGGCTCGTTAATGGAGGTTCTATTAAGTAAATATACAGGCTTCGCCAAGATAAACTTCGGGGTTTTGTAACGAAGATAAAACAAATTAGAACAGTGTCGGAAAGCCAAAGTAGATGTTAGAAGACGTATTATGCCCCAAAATTTTATGTCGACAATGCCGCTTTCTCCGTTTCTCTGTGGATAAATCGTGAAAATCAAAAAATCGCTGCTGCCTAAACGGCTATACCTGTGTTTCAGCTTCTTTCCGTCAGATGACGAAACGGCCGGACGCGGCGTTGCAGAGCACGATTCTGCATTCAGTTCCACTTGTTCAAATTTCGATGTCGTCTGCAACGCCGCGTTCGACCGTTTCGCCATCTGACGGAAAGGAGCTGAAACACAGGTATAGCCGACTAGGCAGCGGCGGTTTTCTAATTTTCACGATTTATCCGCAGAGGAACGGACCAAATGGCAGTATCGACATAAAATTTTGTGGCATAATACATCCTCTAACACCTACTTTAGCTTTCCGACACTGTTCTTATTTGTTTTATCTCCGTTACAAACCCCGAAGTTTATCTTGGCGAACCCTGTATATCTTCTGGATATTTGAATGCTTTGAAATTTCGCAAAACGTTGCTTGATAATTACGTGAGCCCATTCAAAGCCAACAAGGTGATGATAATGATGAAAGGGCTCGTCGTTGTCGGCCTCACAGAGGTGGGCAACGTCACGACTGACGCCCTGAGGGAATGTGCGTCCTGGGCCGACTTCTAAGTCTCAGTGGTTAGCGTGCTGGCCATGTCACGTCGAGGCTGGTAGGTACCCGGGTTCGAATCCCGGTGCCGGCTGTGCTGTCTGGGGTTTTACCTGGGTTTTCCTCGGACGCTTTCCGACAAAGCCCAACAACAAGGCCGTATAACGTCAACGTAATCCTCGCTAGTATAGAGGTCGCTCCAATCAACACCACGCCTTCAGCGGACACAGCCTGCTTGTACACACAGGTCATTTATGCTAAATGACAGTTACTCAACTGACATTTGGCGTATCGCCTGACAGGGGTAAGACCCTGATCTTCACAAATTTGTCAGTATTCCGTAGCGAGGGACCAGCTCCCGTGATTTCGTAGCTAAGATGATCACCTGCCGAGACTGGGAGGGTGAGCCGGGTTCGAGTCCCGGCTAAGCTGTCTGGGTGTTTTGCTCAGCCGCTGTAAGGCTATCGTCGGCACAGTTCCCTGGGAAGTCGGCCGTGGACGGACGACCCAACCGAGCAACATGCTTCTACATCGGTAGGCACATCGCTCGATGATAGTCAGTTTTAGTATATCGTACGCTGTCGCCTTTGCGTAAAGGATGGCGTGGCGGTTCTGCGCAATGCGCAAAGCTCTGTTTATGCCTTGCGCGTGCGCAGAACCACCAACGCTATTCCTTGCGTACGCAAAGGCGACAGCCTACGATATACTAAAACTCACTATTAACTAAAGATGAGTGCGGTGCAGGTACCCGCGCAAGTTTGTTCTTTGCGGGTACACATTTCCGTGTCACCGCGGAGTGCAGGTAAGGTGCGGGTAGACCCGCACTACCTCAGCGAATTACGCCGGTATTACCCACAGGCGCAAAACCAACCCGTCGGATTTTGGCGTATGACCCGATTCATGGCGAACATTTGACCCAAAATACTTTCCTTCCAAGTTGTTGTTTGCCACATAGGGTTATCTTTGGCTATCTTTCGACACTATGACTGAAACACTTCCCATTAGTCAGCTGGCAACCAGGTCAGCAGTTGCCACAGCGTACGCGTTGGAAAAGTGGCTCACCAGCATCAATAAATCATATCGTGCCGTCACGATCGTGTGGCATAACTGAAACATGTTTTGGGCTGCGGGTATATCGGCGGGTGTGCGGATAGGCGTCAGTATGTGCAGGTGTGGTTACGGGTACCAATTTTCATACCCGCACTCAACTCTACTAATAACACGACGCCACCAGTTTTGTTGTGGTGATTCACTACGAGCTCCAGCGCAATTGGCGGCGAGACCCTCACTAGGGGCGCCACTGCGCCGTCTCTTGGTGGGGATCCCCGTTTCGGTTTCGTTTCTGTTACTTGCAGTAAAAACTGTCATATTGGAATAAAAATGCGATTTACTTGGAACACATATGTCGTTTTCTTCATGAATCACCAGGACATATCAATGCTGGACGGCCCCTAACACGTGCAATGTCTTTATACGCAATGCAATGTGAGAATACTGCCCGGGAACATCCCCACGACAAGGTTCGTTCAGTGAACACCAGTGGGCGACTCCCAAACTTCTCGGCGCCAATAGTTGCAACGGATTTCATTTCAAAACATCTCTGCCTTTCGAAACGCTTACCACGTGCCGTCGCGTGACCGATTTGGAGCGCACCAACTCGTCCATATCGCTACGTCTCTTATCGAATTTGGAAGGGAGACGATACGATCACCTGCTTCACTTGTGGGCGAGGCATCAACAAACGGCCAATCGCACCTCCAATCTCCCCATTTCCTCATCTCTGGAGTGTCCGTCGCAAACTTGTTCCGTTTCCATGGCCCATGCATACTTCCCAGTGACGGCGGCTTCTATCTCCCATTCATACGTATCGAGCACGATTTGTCTCGTGCACCTTCCTTTCAAAGCTGCGGCCCCGCCGTTTACGGAGCACCGCCGACAATGGGTGCTTTTCAGCGAAATTTGGCGCGTGCCTCCCCCCTGTTATGCGGCTTTCCCGCAGGACGCGTGCTTATATTAGGCTCGCCTTTGGAAGACCCGATAAGCGCTCCTCCTCCTGTTCGAAACAATGGTTAAAGCAGCACGCGCGCGATCTCGCAACAAACGACGCGCCCTGGAGTCCTTCAAAATAACGCTTGCCTTCCCAAATCACTTTTGTTCGCCGTTAATGTCCGATCTGAGGGAACAGTCCTATTGTTCGCAGACAACTTTTGTTGCGCGGAAGGAAGTGTGTACCCTGTGAAAGGAAATTAATTCTAGGCGTGAGGCAGAAATGTTGTGCGTGAACGAAAAGGTGATGACACTTGCTTACGTGGTCAGAAAAATTGGAGAATGTACGCTGAGTGGCAGGCACGTTGGCCCTACACCTTGGGGGCATTTCTCCTTTCTCGAAGATGTTATTGTCATGAACACTTGTCGAGTGTATGCGCTATTTATTCCTCGTTTGTTTTCATAATTAGTTACGAACAAATAGTTACAATACAAGCACGTGGTCGCAAAACAACTGTGATCGTGTGCAGGGGCGTCGGAAGTCCCTCACGGCAGGGGGGGGGGAGCCCTAATCTTAACCAACCCAACCCAACCTAACCTAACCTAGAGGAGCCATTGATGTTCTTATTAGAAACGACTCGTCCATGCAATCCGATGTATCCGATGTCCGATCTTTTTTCCTCCGGTTCCGATGACGACCAAGTGCTCGAAACGTTAACCGATACTTTTAACCTCTTTTTTTTTCTTTCTTCTTTGATTTTCTTTTTTCTTTTTTTGCCCCCAAACTGTTCTCCCCTCCTTGGTACTTTAGTCCTTTCGTTATGTTCCTCTACTTTTTGAACGGGTGTTCGTTTTCAGTCTGCGCGGTAACAGAACTGAAAGGCTTTCTGTCTGTCTCGGACGACAGGTACAGACGAGAAATTGGGTGTCGGGACGAAAGTTTAAGGGGGGGGGGCAGGGACCCCCCAGTGAAAACTCAGAGGGGGGCAACCGTCCCCTCTGCCCCCCACCTTCCGACGCCCCAGATCGTGTGTGATGTGTCCACCTGGAGGTTGACGTGACCGCGCTGTTTGCGCCACGCCATCAAATTGCATATTCTGTGGGGGTTGCCAACTAAAATTAACCCGTTTCAAATATTAAACGATTATTCATACGTCCCAAGACACTTTTTGCAAAACTATAAGTGTCGGAAGGTGTTACACATATAGACGTTTAGAAACCGCGATGGAGAAAGAGAAACAGAAAGGAAACTGGAGGAACTTATCCTCCATCATAGCGTAACTCACCTGCACTTCCAGACGTGTGAGTGGGCACGCATAATATTGTCTGTGTGCTGTATCCCTGAGGTCAGGAATTCATACGTATTGTTTGTCCTTTCAGGAGGTTGGCAGCATCATTGGTAAGGTAAGTACAGCATGGTCTTGCACCATTCATGTCTGTCCTGTACGCAGAGAGTGGTACGACTCATTTACTTATTTGTAGCACAGACTGCCTGTTCAGTATTTCATTAAATTAGCTTTGTGTTCAAACGTTATACAGCAACAAAAAATGAGATTGAGGATGTGAAGCGTGATGCGCTATGTCTTTATTGATGTACGCTTTTCTTAGCAGTTTTCAAAGTTGGTGGGCCTTTTATTGTGACTGTTGGAATGGGGGGGGGCATCGTGTCCTTAGGTGATGCTGTTAATGATAATTTATGTTAATAAATAATAGAATAATTCACTGAATGTTGTTGAAAAGAGCAACAAATCATGGCGAGATGCGTTTAATTTTAAGCTTTTTGTGCATGAATTTTTTTCTCAATATTTACACGGTATACTGTATTTTTGTTATTTCATGATCTCTCTGTGCTTTTTCTGATTGCAGAAAGGTGATAACATCAAAAAGTTTAGAGAAGAGGTGAGTACTTTTATTGGGACATACCGCGGCAGTCTTACGTTGCTTAGTCTTTGAACTAAACATGACATGTGTATCCGTATAATCAGGTGCCAAATGTAAGAATAAAAGTTAGCAGTGCGTTACGAGGCAAAAGGGGTTCTTCTCCACTCACATACAAACTCCTTCAAACAGAGCGGTGCCAAAATCAACATCTCCGATGGCTCCTGTCCTGAGCGGATTGTCACAGTTACGGGCTCAACAGAAGCCATCCTCAAGGCATTTTCCCTCATTGCAAGGAAATTTGAGGAGGTCAGTATATTTCCCCCCTACCTCCCCACCCCATCTACAGTCGAGAGCTGTCAGACACGTGACAAGTGCTCTCAGTGGGGGAAAAAATGTCACAGGGAGATACGTGCTATTTTAGAGATTGCTTTATGGATCAGGATTGGCAATGTGATCGTTGCCTTCTCGTTGAATGTGTTGGCAGTGAAGTCCGAGGAACGCTAAGTAAATCTTCAGCCAGTTCAGGTGTTGGAGTCAGGAACTAGGGTTGCCACCAGGCCGGTATATTATACCGGCACGGCCGGTTATTTGCTCGCTCTGCCGGTTGCCGGTAGGAAGGTGATACCGGCAGCCTTTTGCCGGTATTTGTGACTCAAGACCTTTCATATGGGCTTTTTGCGGGGTTTTCCCTTCAACATTCCACTACGGCTTGAATAAATCTGGAGCATAGACCCAACTCCGCGGTCACCAGTCCCTTCCTTAGTTATTCATCATTACTATTATTATTATTACACACAGGAACATATGTTTCCTCGTATTATTTTGAGCTCTCTCTTTCTATCTCTGTTTTCTGTGTGTGCTCTTCCACCCCTCACCCACTTCCCTTTCCCGCGAGCCTTTCCTCCTTTCCCTCTATTCCACCTCCTCTCCCTCAGCCGGTATCTTTCCCTACGAAAGGTGGCAACCCTATCAGGAACTGTGCCGTCTACTTTGTCTATGTACTGTTCTCTTCAATTATGCGCTTGAGTTGGTCGGTGAATTCTCCGGTCTGGACTTTATGATCCCGGATAACGTGATTTTTCGGATCGCGTAGTCAACGTATTTTTATTGGCGATGTATTAATTTTCGCGAATTTCGCGACCGCTAAAAAAATCGCGAAAAATTGTACTCGCGAACGGCAGCTTGACGTTTATCCCACGAAAGGAAACAGCCATAGAATCGCGAAATTAAATACTCGCGAATGACTTCGCAAATGACTGAAGGCACGATCCGCGAAAATAAATACATCGCGAATAAAAATACGTTTACAGTATATGGTAAAGTTTTGTGGCAGTGCGACAAGCTGAAGAAAGGAAAGCGAAGAAAGATGTGTAATGAAATGTGTACGCCGATAGTGTCATAAACAGACAGACACTGTCAGAAAACGAAAACTAATGGATCTTGCGGGTAAGCTCACTTCGCCTTTGCGTGACAGACAAGTGCCGAACACGATGACTGCATATATTTACTGTTGCGATCCGTGGAAGGTAAAGGGCCACAAAATTCCTTTCCAGGCGGCAACCCCAACACTTCAGGAGCTACAGAACAGCGGGACACATCTCCCCAAGCCTCCTGTTACCCTACGGTTGATTGTACCAGCCAGCCAGTGCGGATCCCTCATTGGCAAAGGAGGTTCCAAAATCAAAGAAATCAGGGAGGTTGGTGCACACTTCATCTTATATTGCACGTACTATAGTTACTTGAAATGTTGTATATGGTAAGCTTTCCCCCACCTGAGCCAAAATTCATTATCAAATTACCGAGAGAAGGCACAGACATTGAATCACACGCTAGAAGCACAAAAATGTGTCCAGCCATGGTCTTCTGAGGGTCTGAGTCCTGTACATGTTACTGCGTTGTTATTGAGCATGGATGTGTCATGTCATAAGACTGTCCCCGTGGTAACCGCTCAGTACAGCTCGATCACTGTCCATATGAAAGGCTATTCGAGCCTGGCTCCATGAGAAATGATTAGCAATCGCCGGCCGACTTTTCGGACCCCGATTTTTCGGACATGCTCAATTTTTCGGACTCGTACGCGGAACGGCCGCGGGTCCCCTAGAGTTGATGTGTAAGAACATTCAAAATTTCGGACTCTATTTGCCCAACCAGCGAATTTCTCTCTTGGGGTGACGGAAAATTGTGGTATCATCCTAAATTCATGTCGAAAGAAATCAACCAACTAAAATATCCAGCTAAAAAAAAATAGGCAATGATTGTTCATTTTTCATTCCTCTGAGTAGAAGAGGTCTGTCGTAACGCTTTTGCGTTTTCATTTTTGGGCAACGGCTTGGTTCCTGCAGTTGCGCGACAGCGCTGTAAAGGGAGCTTTACCTAAAGCACGCAAGCGTTAGGTGAAGCCGACTTGCGGATTTGATGACGGCGGTGCCTCTGTCTGTGTACAGTGACGAAACGTCGGTTCGGCAAATAGAAGCTGATGTTATCAGGCTGGAAGCTGGAAGCGCGTTATGAAAGCATCGACAATTTTTGCCAGCCTACTAGTGCTTAGTGAAGTATATTTTGAAGCGAAATTCGTTTTTTCGGACTTTTGCGCGATCCCCGCCGAGTCCGAAAATTCGGACGGCGACTGTGCTTATGGTGGTGTCTGGCTACCTGCCTACTCAAATAGGTCACTGTATCACCTTATGGGTAGCTATGTCACAGGAATTTACATTTGGCCCTCTAACAGTTTGGGCAACACTGAACAGAATTGTAATATTGCAGTGCATACTTGTTGTATTATCCATCTTCTCTAGCTGTCACCATAGAGGCTTACTTTCTGAACGTGTCTTAGAAAGAGAAACGCTGGTGTTACTTGCAGGTCACAGGTGCATCTATTCAAGTTGCAAGTGAAATGCTTCCAAACTCCACCGAACGGGCTGTGACAGTATCTGGGACAGCCGATGCGATTACGAAGTGCATCTACCAGATTTGCTGTGTCATGATGGAGGTAGTATACATTTTGCGCCAAACACTGCAAGTGACGCCGAGTGACCTTGACACTCCTCCCCCGCAGTCTCCCCCAAAAGGGGCAACAATACCATACCGTCCAAAGCCAGCCATGCCACCGGTGATATTTGCAGGCGGTCAGGCTTACACTGTTCAGGGACAGTACGCAATTCCGCATCCTGATGTGAGTACTGTGAGTTGGTTTTGATCAGATGCTCTCACACTGAGGTTTGTGTTTAAATCGGACGAAGAGTATGACTGCGTAACTCTTTCAAAAACCTGCAACGAGCTGCCGTGCACGATGCTGTATTTATGCAGTTGTGAGGCAAGTTACTTTTTCCTAACTAACTGGTACTGAAGAGACGACAGGCCAAATTTTTCGCGCGGTGACATGGCCAGAACACGCGAACCAAAATTGCCACATTCAAAGTGATGCGTAACTCTCGTAACTCTCGTATAATTATAACGTAACTCTAACGCATCTCTAACTATTATAGCGTAATAATAACGTAACTCTCGCATAATTCACCAGACGAAGACAAATAATGGTGGCCATAAGATTTGTATGGCCATGTTAAGAGATGGACAGTGCAATGCCATGTTGCTTTCAAATATAGGAACCGTTGACCTTCACGTCGGAACCAGGGGATCGGAACCTTTATATTTTTTCGGTTCGGTTCGGATGCAGGTTCAGGCATATTGGTTCGGTTCGGGTTCAGCTCCGCAGCAGCGCCAGATATCGGTTTGAACCGGTTCGAACCGGTTCAGGAAAGTGAACTTTGAGCAGATTGCCGTGGTTTAAAAGCAAACACATCCTTACGATTCTCAAATAACACGAACATACTTTTGTTGTTGTTGTTGTTGCCGACACAGCAGTGGTTCACAGCAACACTGCGCAGATGTACATTTCAGGTACAGTCAAACCTCGTTACAACGAAACGCGATACAACGTTACGTGTACAACGTTACGGTAGCAAGCTCTCTACGTTCACCCATCGTATAGTACACCCTGTTACATACAGCTCACGGACTGGCGGTTATTTTCACAGCCCAAAATGGAAACCTCGGGTTTGCTGGGTGACAAAAATTGAGTACAGCTTGGGACAAAAGTTTACGGAACATGGCACTGACGTATTTCTTGATCCGAGCGTCCCCCTGCCGGCTATCAGGAAGATATCGAACAAGAAACGGGTGATCGGCTATTCTGTCCAGCATGTGTGTCCGCTCCTGTTTGCTGCTAGGGTGTCGCTGTAATGGAGAAATGCGACACCCTTGGTGTTCCGTAAACTTTGTCCCGAGCAGTACAAGGAAACCTACAACTGCAAAAAGGACGACCTCAAAACTAACACAACTGACTGAACGCAATAGCTGTGAGGAGGAAATACCTCGCGCGCTTGGGTTGCAGTTCTGTTTTGTCCAGTTTCGGTTCCGAATTTGTTTGGCAACGCGGCTCAATCCGCTGTGTAAATCGTAGTTAATATCTCTCACAACGCACATTAATTCTGAACCGTTTCACAAATTGGTAACCGCATAAATTTATTTCAGTTCAGTTCCGGCTTGGTTCAAGGCTAGAAAAAAATATTTCGGTTCAGTTCAGTTCCGGTTGAGCGAAAACTACGGGTTCTTAGTGGTTTTTTGGTTCAGGTTCAGTTTCGGTTCCTATCCCTGGTCTGAACGTGACTGTATGTTGTCCCGCATTGTGGGTTTTTGAAAGTGCTACTTTGTGATATTTCTCTTTTTAGCATCTCGCATAAATGTGGTATGGTATAAGCTACGAGCACCGCATAATGCTTTAAAATATTGAGTGTAGATGCAGAACCAAAAAAAAAAAACTTCGGCAATTTTTAATTCTGAAAGGGTTCGGCAAGCTTCAGTAGTGAACCTTAGTTCGCTTTAAAAGTTTCCGGTTGCTTACAGTATGTGTGCTTATACCTGTCATAGAACACACTTGGCATCAACACCTCCTGCCCTTGCCTCTGTCTCTGTTCTCCTCATGTCTCACTCTGTGTGGATTGGATTAAAGTTGGATAAAACATCCTAAAATGTCATGAGTCCCGAGAGAAATTAGTGAGGGGTCTGCGAAGCCCACAATCAGGGGTATTTCTTTTTTTTCCTTATTTCACCCGACCCACGATTACAACAACTTGTTGTCTAGTCTCACATGTAGGTGGTGACAGATTGGAATGTAGCACTTATAATTGATGTATTTCACCCTGTATGGTGTGTTGCAGAAAGTAGTCACGATATTACCCAGCAAACCATTAATATCCCTGGAACATCCCCACAAGGTCGCGAACGTCCTGAATATCTGGACATCCGTAGGATATCTATGGGATATCGCACAACTTCAATGCGTGTTGGGCTTACTATATCGGGTTTTTTGAAACAGAAAGCGATGGCTAGACTGGCGTAGGGTCGTGTGTCTCATAGTTATGCTTTTCCGTCACGCATAAAAGTAATTGTATATAGTGAGTTACAAACATACAAACATGACACCCATAGATGCATAGATGACACCATTTTTGAAGCATTAGAATTAGGTATTTTAATACAATTCGCATTTTTGTGCTTGACGCATGTGAGACAAGTACACAATTTTTTTTGTCTCTGTGTTAATGTTTTCCGTATAGCATTCAAGCTTGCCTCGATGGGTAAAAGAACTTCACGTAGTGGGAGCTGCAATGTGTAACTATAGCATATTTCATAGGTAGTATTCCAGTTTCAACGTCAAAGTTGACATCGTCAGAAAAAAATATGTTAAACGCAACAGTGACAGGCAGAGACTTTAAATAGTACGCCGGTGGTTCACATAAAGCAGTAATGGTTTGTAGGCTCGAAAATGCGTGGACTACTTTGTGCTTCACAACCTGCATTTTCAAAACACAAAATATGAAAACAAAATTGCTTTCAGTTACATTCATTTCAACTAATACTTCTTTGAAGATGTCTTAAACGTGGACCTAATTTGAAACACATCAGCTCTGTCTTCTCCCGTCCCACTCGACACTCCTTCTTCTGTGCCCAAAACTCCCCCCACCCAAAGTCTGGCAACGACGAGTCGCTGAAGCGCCATCGTCCCATCCCCTTTCCCAGTCCCTTGTTCAGTGTACGTTCTGCCAGGTATGTTTGTAGATAATAGTTTTTTGACGAGAGCCGCTCAGTGAGCTGAGCGACAGGTCGACAGGTGCCGACGATACGAGCACTTGATGAATGGCTAATAATGATGACTACTCCCCCTTCCCCTTTCTCCTTCTTTCTTTCCCCCTGATTGTGGGCTCTCCCTTTCCCCCACCCCCCCACCAATCCGCAGCCGGGTACAGTGCCCGCTCCCACCGCCACCAATATGGCGGGCGTGAAACAGCCGACCAACCTCTCGTGCCCCTCGTGTTTCTTTGTTCCCGCTCCGCAGCTGACCAAGCTCCACCAGTTGGCACTGCAGCACGCGCCTCTGCTCCCTGGGCACAGCGTGGGTGCCATCAACCCACAAGGTGAGCTGGGGGACGTCACCTCACCACCCCACCCTCACCCCCAGAGTGGCTCCGTGGGCTGTGGCCACGGCTGCTACCTTCCTACCCCATCCTTCAAGCCCCACGCATCCTGTAGGTGCATTCACCATATGCTAGGTGCCATTGTTGCGTCTCTCTTCTCAAGTTAAAGATAAGTTGTGTGAAGTAAAAGCAAGGTTGCAATGTGCAAATGTATCGTTGCGCTGTCAAGGTCCCGAGACAGCCATTTTTGCTGCAAGATAACGTTAACATTTACGGCACGGTGGAGACTCTTTATAGTCGCGCTGCTCATAGTCAGATTACTAGATGTAGTCATCTTTTGATACGAACAGCAAAACCTGTGCTGAACTCAGTATAGTATTTCCAAAGGGTGTATAGTTATCCCCTTGCTGTAGTCATCTCAACTGATGTCCACACAGCAGGAAAATTGCAAAGTTATTTGCCATCTGCACTCCCAGGAATAAGTATCAACAAAACGCTCAAGTTTATGGCTCCATGGGGTAACAATGATGCAAATTTGTGCTACACTTATATTGATAACAGTTTTTTTTGGCCAGACTCTCAAGAAATGGGATGATGCCAGCACCAATTCATCAAATGACGAATAAATAAATAAAATAATACCCAAATTATTATAAAAAATATAAGGACTATTATAGTATATTAAATAGTAATAAATATAATAATTATAATAATAAATACTAATAATAAAATAAACAAATTAAATAAATAAATAAATCAAATCTGTCTTGCACCGCTAGCACCTTGTTTTTAGTAACTCGTCCTTGTGTTGCGGAATTTGCTCAGATCAGATATCTCGATGCTCTGGACCCTGTGTGGTTGGTTATCACACATAGTCTTTTTTTCCCTGCAACCACAAGGGTGATTATAAATAGTCTCCACTGTATTATATTGTGGTCATTCTTCAGAAAACAGCATAGGAAATTGCACAGGGAAGGGTTCCTGCACATACACAGTGCAGTAAAGCTGTAGTTGATTAAAAAAAAGCTATATCAACCAATGTAAATGTCCAGTACATTAAAGGAACGGTCGCATCCGGAAACCAATATATGAAACTGATACCAATTTTTTGGGCATCGGCCAACAGTTTACCTGGCTAATTTCTTTTTCCGTTCCAAAAGTGCTTAGCTATTAACTAAACGAATTTTAAAGATCAGCACTGCCTCCGCGGCTGCAGAAGCTCCAGCGGCGAGACGTCACTCCGTAAGCAGACGGAGTGAGAGGGCGGCGCGCAGAGGAGGAAAGCCCAGTAACTCTACGAGACGCCTGCACAGCCACGGCATCTTTTTTTTTTTTTTCTCGAAGGCATGCCATCATTGGCTGGTTACAGAATGATGTTTTCTCATTTTTCCAGAGAGGGAATTCCAGCATACTCTCAACATCCGGCGTCTGCTCTTTTTAATGTATTCCGTCGAATAGCAGCGAAACTACACCAGTATTTGCGTGGGCCACAACAACACGGAATATCCTCTGGATGTACGAATAACGTCCTGACGGATTCATACGTCCGAAGAACATCCCCAGAATATCTATCGGACGTGTGGATCCGTTGGGACGTTATTCGTACATCCAGAGGATAATTTGTGTTGTTTGTGGATCCCGGTCAGTGGTCCTCGAGGAATGAAATGATACTATAGTTTCGAAATCGACTGGAACGGATGCGGCCATCCCTTTAAAGGAGCTGTGATGTGCACACACTAATGTCACATTATCAGAATTTAATATGTACGTGGAAAACTGACTATGCTTTCTTCTGTCTCACATTTTTGTTGTCTTGGTAGAACATCACGACCGTGTAGCACTCCGCCCGCGATTGTTTACTCAGCTAGTACATATATGCAGCATTTTTTTACTGAAGCCCTTCCAGTGAAGAAAACTTATCTTGTGAGCGAGGTATCATCGCCTGCCGCGCTGATCAACTTGTTGGCCCGACAACAGCTAAGAAAGAGAAAAGTGTCAATAACGCTAGTGCCCTCTATGATAACACCTTGTCTAGTTGCAGAAACTGAGTGCCTGTGGATTCATGACTAGTTGTGCTCGATGACTACCCTGTCATCACTTTGATTGATTTCTCTACGTCAATTCTTTTCGTTTTTCTGCAGCAAGTCTGACAATGCGGTACACTAGTGACATTCCATGTACGTGCACACATATTTTGGGTCTTTAACCTTTGTTGGTGGAAATGGTGTCTGGTGGCTAGATGAACTGTCGTACAACTAGTTCTTTTGCAGCACAAGTCTTGATTGCTTCACCAAAAATGTTTGCTGCCTGCATACCATACCCAGTGAAAGAGCAGAATCCCCGCCAGACTAGGTGTTGCAAAAGAGTAGTATTACGACAAAGCTATATACTGTAATTTGTTGAGGCACATGCTGCCTGAAGTAGCATAGGGTGCATGTGAAAAGATTTTGTTGCTGTAAAGGAAGTCTCAGCTTGTTGATGTTTCCCAATGGCAGTTAGCAAATCTAGAGAAACCCTCCAGGATCACAGTTGGAAAGCAGTGCCTCCTATAAAGACGCACGTCTGCATTTGTGCTTGCATCTACATGTAGCCCTTTCATGAAAAAAAAAAATTTGATGTCCAATTTAGGTCTTTCCCATCGTTGTTGTGGCTGACACTTAAGAAATTTCATGTGACTGTATGGTGTAGAGCTAAATTAATTTCGTTAACTGAATAATTTTAATGGATTAACTAGTTATTAATTAACTTATAAAAATTACCAATGTAAATAATCCTACGCCCAAAACCTGGAGGGAGCATCTACCACCTTTTTTTTTGGGCATCAAGATGATTGCAAGCGCAGCTGAAAGGCATCCATGCATAGTTCCTTATACCTTCTCTATTAATAGCTAGCTAAAGATCGGACAGAATCATGCTAAACATGACATGACTATGCAATGTTAAAGCTGAGACATCCTGTACCACATTTGTTTGGTAACAACCCAGTGTTGCGCACTCGAGCCTGCATGTTCTAGTCCATAAGGGGTGGCTCCGAAAGCAGTTGCGGTTACGATTTTTGGGGTGTGTCTATAGATCTTTCACCATATCAGTGCAGCACTCCTTTCATCTTTCATGCCCTCTGTCTTTGTCACAACAGCTCTAGCTGCGCTGGCAACAACAAACAACCTGCGGCCAAACACGGCAGCTGCTGCCATAGCAACAGCAAGTACCACGACAACTGAAATGACCATACCCAACGACCTCATAGGCTGCATCATTGGGAAAGGAGGATCGAAGATAAATGAGATACGGTGAGCTCGGCTCCTTCTCTTCGCTGTTTTCCAGAAGAAGAAAAAAAACATGTTAAAAAGATTAAAAATGCACAAAAGAAAAGTCATCTGAAAATCGTGTTTCATGAAACAGATATCAAAATCTTTCCCATGTTTTGAACTTTGGTAGAACAGTGTTATCAGTAGCAGCAATCGCAATATAGTAGTGTATACCACAAGTATGTACCGGTCCAATGCAACTTTGACATTTATAACAACTCAGGGAGCTCTGACTGGTGCAATGACCTTGACAGCAGTCTCATATTGTACACGCTGCTTCCCTCCTGTACATGAAGGGAAATCAGTTTAGCACATTCAAGATCGACCCCCTGCGAGGGTGTCAATTTGTTCTCCCTGGTTTTCACAAATTCACAACTCCATGTGTGGTATGATTGTGCAATATGATATTGATAAAACATGAAATGTTCCTCCTGACACTGTAGTTTTCATTACTTCATTTACGCTGTCAGTGATGGAAGTGCCTCGAAGCGTTCTGGCGCAAGCACTGGCACAAGAAAAATGGAGCTATGGCGCAGCTTCGCGATCCGCCACCGGAGGGCCTCAGACGTGTATGGTTACTCATTTATGATGTGGAATGAACGCTTTCCACATTCAGTGCGGTTCATCGTGTCCACTTAATTTAGAGGCGCGAGATCAGGGGGAGCCACAAGCCTAACCTAGCGTAGCTGCGTGTCCGCGCAACGTGTTTCGTTGTCGATGCGTCTAGCGATCCTCAAAGGTAGCAAGTTACAGTGGCTGACAACAATAGGCAGCCATATCTTTAGAGACACGCAAAGCTACCCTTACGAATCGAAAAGCGGTCTTAAAGTGTGGAGAGCACCTCATGCCTCTCAGCTTGGATAGCGAAAAATGCAAACAAGTCGGTGTATACTTGACGTATGCAACATGTCTCTGAGCTTGGAGAAAACACAAGAGGTGTAACTGCAGAACAAACCGCACAGTTATTGGAACACCAAAGTGATGGTACAGATATGCGTCACTAGCCTATAGAGACTGCTTTGGCTAGGACTATAGGTAGAAATCACACATACTCAAGATAGGGCAAGCGACTATCCTTGCGTTTGCTGACCAAGAGCGAGGGAGGCTCCGCCTCCTGGATGCCAACCAATAGGAGGACGCGGAGGGCAGGCATTTCCCAAGCCTCTGCTAAGAGATAGCGCAGTGTTACCGTTGTTTAGCGTGTTGCAAGGCTTCAGCCATGGCGCACCAATCTAACCAACGGTTGAATGAGGCTTAGACATGAGTGTAGCTACCGGTATTTTGCCTGCCGCATGGCTTCTGCCATGGTGCACCAATCTAACCAACGGCTTCGCCGTCCGTCACCATGGGAACGAGGCCAAGCGGGACTTGTACGCATACCAGTTAACGGACGGCGAAGCAGTTGGTTAGGTTGGTGCGCCATGACAGAAGCCTTGCGGCAGGCAAAACAGCGGTAGCTGCTGGTTAACGAACGGCGAAGCAGTTGGTTAGGTTGGGTTGGGTTGGGTTGGGTTGGGTTAGGTTAGGTTAGATGCTGCGCGATCTTTTAGCCAAGAGCAGAGGCTTGGGAAGTGCCTGCCCTCCGCGTCCTCCTATTGGCCCGCATCCAGGAGGAGGAGCTCCCTCGCTCTTGGTCAGCAAACGCAAGGAGTGTCGGGCAAGCCGCCATCTTGACCCTGGGAACGCATCGAAGTAGTCGCCTGCTTCACGCTTTGGTGCAACTTTGGTGCAGATAGAGCAAAAACACCCTCTACGGCACAGGATGATGCGTACCACCCCGTGACTGGCGCAGCTTGGCACAAATGGTGCGGCACTGCCATCACTGCACTGTGTGTGGAGAAGTCGAGTAATTCTCGTGCATTACATATGGAGCCCTGTGTTTTAGAGTTAAATACAGTGAAGCCCATTTTTAGCCCCATTTTCATCTCCGTTACTTCGAGTGAAACCTTGAAATACGAGAGAACCGAAATTAACCAAAGCTCAAACTCAGCCACTTATGCGTAGAGCCTGAAGTTTTCGGGAAACATTTTTTTCTAAATTCGGGGGGTAAAAATCGGGTAAATAAACATGTGCACTAAATTCATGTCAATTCGGGTGAAAAAACTTCCAGTATGCTAGATTCGGGGTGAAATCGGGCTCAGTTACTCAACTAACTGTAGTGGTTTGGTACAAATGGTGATGTGACTGAATTTTTCTGCCAAACAAGTAAATTAATGCATTCCTACAGACATCCCAGTGAGGGCAATTTGCCAGGTAAAAATCGAGTTTCACCCTAAAGAGGCAACCTTCAATTCGGGGTGCAAATTCGGGGAAGAATCGGGTAAAATCCTAAAACTTCAGGCTGTAGTTATGCATATAGGCATTGGTGTCTCTCACCACCTCATGTGCATTTCTTTTTTCATATTTTTTTGTGTCACTTATTTTTCACTGTGCTTTTTCACGCGATATTACCAGGTTTTACAGCTTCTAACGATTAAAAACCCAATTTTTACCATCCCCCCCAATTATTATCACTATATTCTTTCACTTGCATGTGCGTAAAATAACGTTGGTGACCAACGAAAGGACTGATATAACCCTCTTACAGACATCTTATCTTATCATCTTATCTTACAGACAACTCTCCGGAGCCACAATAAAGATCTCAAATTCTGAGGAGGGATCCAAGGACCGATCTGTCACCATCTCGGGGACGCCCGAAGCAATCAACTTAGCTCAGTACCTCATCAACACTAGGTAGGCCTGTTTGCTGTGTTCTCTTTCTCTCTCTCTCTCTCTTTCCTTCTGCCTGGTCAGAAACAGGGTTGCCTCCCATACCAGATCATAAAATTCTATGACAAAACTGTGTCCCCTTCAATCACATAATTGCAAAAATTAACGCCGATGACACGGCATTTTTACGTGTCAAGAACAGAAAGAAAAACATGGGTGATATATAGTTTGTGCAAAAGACAGAAACATTGCTTTGCTCTTCTCAGTCTCCTGGTTTTTTTTTTTTTTTTATAGTAGTCCTTTTTTCCATGGGCCACACAGACACATTTCCAGAGCTGCCTGTAGTCCTAAATGTTCTCTCTCTCTCTCTATTCACCCTATACCTTGCTAAGCTTGGCGCAAAGCTGCTAGATGAGACAGGAAGCAAAAAAGGTTGTTGTGGGCATGACACCCTATGCCAAGCTTAAAAAGGGTAGTCCACTGTGTTCTTGTCATGCCACGATGTTGAAATCTCTTTCTCTGCCATCCTCTCGAAGCATCTTAAGAACCTGTTCTTCTTGTGAGAGCAGTCTTTCGGTTGCTGTCTGATTAACTGTCACCT
Source organism: Ornithodoros turicata (assembly GCF_037126465.1). NCBI lineage: Eukaryota > Metazoa > Arthropoda > Arachnida > Ixodida > Argasidae > Ornithodoros > Ornithodoros turicata. Next base: position 137,554,863 of record NC_088202.1, on the reverse strand, counting down.
CTCACAATGACAACAGTTTCAATGCACCCCTGAGGTGATGGAGTCAATGCTCCAACAGAAACAGCAACTGTGGCAATAACTAATGATTGCACAGGCTGTCCTTGTAAGACACACGGACACCCCACAACACGAGACCGTGTGGAGAGCTCGGTGTATCGTGCTTATATAGATGTGGTGACAAAGTAAACACGGCCACACACACACACACAATCTTGCATCGTATTCTTAACCCACCAGAAACGTCTCCCAATCCCTTGCCATCCGAACCCTCCACTGCTCTCCCCCCTCTCTGTCCCCCTGTACAGTCCCCCCTCAGCCACTGCTTCATGATTACCACTCTTGTTATTCTTTCTGTGTTTGTTGTGGAGTGTCATGGTATGCTGCACAGCCCACTGTAGCTGCACTCTTTTGCTTGACCACACCCTCACAAGGCAGCACTGCACCTCAGATCGAGCGATTCCTCTCTTATGATTTACCAGGTGCTCATACATTCTTAACAGCATTCTTGCTACTGACAGCTCACTGTAGAATAATATGCATTTGAATGTACTAAGCTTACTAAGACTAATTCTTTTCTGAAAATGTAGCGTCTGGGCCAACCCGTTTCTTCACAGTTAGCTGTTTGTCTATCGTCCGAAGCTTATGTCCGAAGCTTATGTCCGGAGCTTATGTCCGGAGCTTATGTCCGAAGCTTATGTCCAACTCCGGCACACGATTTCTCGAGTCACAGGAAACCAGCGGGCAACATCAGGAAATGTTAGGGTGCTTAGCACCATGTTGACCTGTAGTAATTTATTATGTAGAAAAACGAAAAGGGCATTGAAGAAGTTCGGGGGTTCCCTTCTAGCTGTGATAGCCTGCTATAAGTGTCAAGGGTAGCGAAAAAGAAACGCGAGCGTAAGGTAGGCATCATGCAAGGCATGATTTCTTTGAGATTGTCTCTATACGTAGTGTGGTGTGAAGAAACGGGTCGACTTATCTTCAAGATCACTGATATCATAAGGTGTGCTAATTCCTGTAAATGACAGAAAGCCCCTGGCAGTACGTCATAAGGCTAATCCTTTTTCATTGCTTACTGAATTAGTTGTTAGAGAACTAGAGTTAGGTCCTTGTAGTTGTATCACGAGTATTATTACAAAGGAGTTCCTACTTTGGGGGTATTTGATTACTTGATGTGACACATGTTGTTTTGAGTATGAAACAGCTTAAAATATCTTTTGCACAATAACTCGATGCTTTTTTTTTTTTTTTTTTGGGCATCCTGAACTGCCAAAGTAGATGAGCATGGCTGTAGATTATCTTAGCTTGCTTTCGTAGGGACTGGTGTTTACATTAGTATATACTTTTAAGTGCTGTTTTGTGTTAACTCATGCACCATTGTTGGGAGCAGATTTCCTTTTCCTTGTTTACAAGAGCTCGGCATAAAAATAGTTTCTGCTGGTGCAGTAAATTGTTATCCTTTATCGAAAACACGAGTCTTAGGGAGCTGCCGACTTTCAGTTTGACATGAAGTCCATTGTGTGTTAGCCAATGCAGCAGCTCCATAAGACCACCATTATGAAACTCAAATTTCATAATCTAGGTAACTGCCCCAGCTCCCAACTCTGCTTCACACATTACTATAATTTTGCTACCATTATTGTTTGATCCTCTTTTTATATATCTCTCTGCCTTCCTCAATTTATATATGTGTGTGCGTGTTGGCGTGTGTGTGTGCATGGCTCTCTTCTGCCTTTTTTTTTTCTTTTTTTGTCCTTTCTTGTTTTGGACACTGTCCGCTCAGACTCTTCTCTAATCCGAGACATCCCCTCTCCCTTCCCCTTCTTTTTTTTCTCCCCCTTCATTTTTTTGCTCTTTTTTCAACAACCCCGTCCTCCATATATACCCACTTCTCTCCTCCTCCTTGTTTTCTTTTTGTATCTCCGCAGCATGGAACTGCATAAGAACCTGACCCTAGACATGACCTCGAACCACAACCCTGCCTCGACCTCTGGGTCCCCGCCCACCACCACCACCACCATGACCCCGAGTCCCCTGGCAATCCCGCTCAGCCAACTGGTGAAACCCACGGCGGCAGCCGCACCCCTGGCCCTGCTGGCTGCCGAGCTGAGCAACCTGTCCTCCAGCCATGGCCACAAGGGCCTCACCGCCAAAATTCGGGCCTCCGCAGCTGCCTCGGGCTCCACACATAATGGGAGCAAGAAGTCGGAGCGAAACAAATTCTCCCCGTATTGAAAGAAAGAAAGAAAAAAAAGAAAAAGAAAAGGGGACTGCCTATCTCCTCTCTCTCTTGTCCCTCATGCCCTCTGCCTCCCCAGTTTCTGTTGGGTTTCGCAGCTTCGAGGCAGGACACATTTTTGAAAGATTCATTGCTGTCGGGGCTCGGCTGTGTGAAAGAGCGTGAGCATAAAGTTGTTGTGCCGGTCGTTTTTTGGTGCCAGCTAAGTATATGCGCATAATAATTAGACCCTTAAGTTTTCGGGTTTTATTTTTTTCCAAATTCGGGGGGGTAAAATTCGGGTCAATCACTCGATGTCGAAAATTTGTGCAAATTCGGGCGGAAAAATTACCATCAGACTGAATTTGGGGATAAATCGGGCTCTGTTGTCGAACAAACATTCGTTGTACAGCCTATCCAGAGTATCAGACGTTGAGATCAACCGTGTATCTTGTGAAAAATTAGTATGTCATTGCCGTGAGGTGCCTAGCTTAGGTGCAGTTTTGCGGGTAGAAATCGGGTTTAACCCTAAACTGGTGAACCTCGATTCGGGGTGCAAATTCGGGGGAAAATCGGGTTTAACCCTAAAACTTCAGGGTCTAATAATAATGTGCATTCTGGACATGTGCAATCAGTATGCCGGTATTAATACACTGACTGCATCAAAACGCTGCCGTGGAACGCGTGCAATGCTTGCATGGTCAAGAAATTACACAACCGTTCAGTTGCAATATAGCTTTAGGATGTTTAATTACATTTCACGAGCATTCTAAACCTTGCGGTAGAAAATGTCAGCTACTGCCCATATTCGAGTGCGACAGCAATGAATCGACACATTGTCCCCCTGAGACACAACTATAATGTGCATAGTCATGGTAGTGCGCGATGGATGCGCAGAATGGTCTCTCAACCACGCACCGCTGCAGTAGAGCGGTCATATACTACGTGGTTGTTACCGTGGTGACACACTGGACAAGAATATCTGTGCTGCAGTGTCGTTCAGTGCAGACTGTGTGGACACTTATCTGCGGGGTGGTCTTAGTTGCGAACGGGGTCACTACATCACGCAACTATACGGTGGCATTCCCCTGGTGGACGTAGCAAGAAATATATAGTGTTGTGTGAAGGGCTTTCTACGCTCATCTGGGAAGTGATAACGACTTACCTTGTCTATTTGATTGTACTTCTTGTTGTCTTTTGCATGTTTGTAAGTGCAGTTTTCTTGTGGGTTTGGTACCTCTCACTTTTTTTTTTTTTTTGTTGTTGTTGTTGTTTTCTTTTTCTTTTTTGGCAGTATTTCATGTGCCGTTTTTCTTTTTTATACTTATTTACCAAAGAGATATTCCCAGCACAGAGCTCTAGTAGAGCACTAGTATCTTTGTTTGAAAAAAAAAAAGGATCGGATTTTGTCTCTACCTTGTTTTTTATCTTTTTTTTTTCAATCCCCTTATTTTCTCAGTGTTTGTTGTGTTCGACATGAAGCACTGCACTATCTTTTAGATTTAGTGGTCAGATATATGCATAAAAAGGCTCGCCTTTCGTTGATACCAGCCCTTGTGAGGTCACAAACCCTGAATGCCCATTGGGGGAGGAGACTTGCGCCTCCTACTCAGAGATCATGTCCAGGGTGGGAATGTCACGAAGCAAAATAATAACCTCTCCTTCCCAAAAAAAAAAAAAGATGCCAACAACACAGGATGGCTGCTATCAAGTAAAGGCAGCTGATCACAGTGAAGCAATGAGTTTTTATATTTAGATTTCTTACACATCTCTCAGTGATGCTTTTATCATTGACACGAGCTAAGGCTTGCAACGTGCCATTCATGAGCAGGGTTTCTGAGGAATGAAATGGGCCACTCTTCTCACCGTTTTGTAGGTGGAAAATATGAGCCGCCTATATGAATGCTGAGGCTTGTCATGCCGTAGACATATCACATGTGGGTTTTGGGCTGGTATTTTTCTAAGTGAACTCGTTAGCCCGTACAAACAGATAGAGTAGAGCGCGACGGCCATCTCCGGGATGGAGAGCATGCTCGGACGCTGGGCAGGCTGTCAAGAATGACGTGCATAAAGCAATCAAGACAGGCACCTGTCTCCGTCTTTGCCCATTTTACTCTGCACAAGTGTTAGCTAGTCCACACTCTTTTTCCCTTTCCTTTTTGTTCCCCCCACTCTAACCAGACATTGTGTATTTTGAATACGGTATATAGGACAGCTCTATCATAGCTGTAGGTGTTGGTATCAACATTGGCATCAGTTCTGTGGTACCCCTTCTATATACATGTGTTTCTCACATTTGTGGTCTAAGTCATGTGCCCCAGCTGTCCAACTCATAATAATTGTTTTATGTACGTACACACACGATGTGGGAAAGGGGGTGAGCAATACGACAGTGCTTAATTGCAGCATCAGAGATGGAAAGTTCAGTGGCTTTAGTGTAATGCAAACAGGGTCTGTATTCCTGTTGTAGATACCATCTTTCATAAAGCACATGTTTTCGAAAGAGCTCTCTCTCTTTCTCTCTCTCTCATGGGGTTCTGTCACATGGCTCCTGCCATGCTTTGAAAGCTAAGAATGCAGACACTGTAACTGAAATGCTTGTGCACAAATGGGATCTATATTTCTCTTCATTTCATGGGATTCTTGCACAGAAATTTACTTTTCTGATGCAGCACTAAAGCTTTGCTATTTTTTTTTTCTTTATTTTTAGAGTCATGATGATCCGTGACTTTCATTACAGATATACTTTTCGTAACAGGGACTGAATATTCAACCATGAGTTTCTCCTGCCAGTTGTAAATATTTCGTTTTTACTGTGTCATTAATTATGAGGGCCAATTAATTTGATTTTGCTTTATAGATGCAGCTATTATAAGTAGTAACTTTATGAGTGATAGAAGTATTGTACAGTGTTCTCATCTAAGCTATACATGTAGCACTGTATGACATGAAGTATGAAAAATTTCTAATAGCAGACATTCAATGTAGCAATAACAAGCTTACATATTGCATGTGGTAAATACAACAGTAAGCTTGAGTGACTGTAACTCACATAGAAACTTAACCATGCCACTTGCTATCCTAAAGATGTGCATCACTCTGTGCTACTCGGCAAGACTGCTAATGTAAGACTGGCACGATTTTCAGTGCAGTGCAATTTTGAACATTTTCATCTACATATGCAGTTATTTTACGTGCAAAAATTTGAACGACAGATTCTTTCTTTCACGTTGGGAAATGTGCCTCTATTTCACGGATTGCAGAAATGGTGCCACAGCCTCAATGTGAGGCATAAGAACAGTGTTGAGCTTTTCGGTGAAACATGTCATGTTTAAAGCATGTGCAATGAAACATACTGGCCAGGAAGCTTTCTGTGCGATATTGACACATGACAGAGTGAACTGTAAATATCATAACTTAAAATATAATGTACTAATCTAAGATCTGTGTACATTACACTTGGATATCATTGTATAGCTATCGTACAAGGTACTGGTGTATACTTGTCAGAAAAGGAAAGCAATCTGTTCATCTGTGTTGAAGCTAAGTTATATTGATTGTACAGCAATGTTTTTGACATTGTAAGAGGATTACAGGCATATCATTCGGAACATATATAACTGTACGTGCTGTAGCACACCAGTTAACAGAAACTTGATGCCTTTACAAATGACACACAATGACAAAAATGACAAAATGACAAAAATGACACACAGCAATTAGTTATTACCTAAAACGTGCGTGGTGATGCTTTTCTTCACAGTCATTTTGAGTTTCACGTGACTTCTGAAATGGCTCGCATGATTGGCATTAATTCCACTGTCAGACATTATGTGTATTGCAGCCCTCAAACTGTCTCATCCTTTGGGAGTACATTTCATATCTGATGTGCTTTCCTTATTTTTCCTTGTCGGTCTTGTGCCCAATGTTATTTGCAGTTATGATAGATGTGTTTCTCAGTCAGCCTATGTGAAAGGTTGTGTGACATGCCCATACCCCTCCATTGTAGAATAACCATTTTGATGTCACTCATTAAAGGTTGCTCCAAAAGCAGCGGTCATGTCGCGTGTCATTCTTAGAGTAGGGAAACGGAGCGTGTTTTTGCCCCCCTTTTCAATTGTGGCTGAATATCAGTTACGGCTTTTGCAAAGTGGGTGACTTAGTACTCCCGCTACAATGGCTCGTTTATTTTACAAGGTTGCTAAAAAGTGCAGTGTGAACTTACTTTCTAAGCACAAACAAGACTGTTACGATAGATATATATTCCTGGCTAATAAATGGGTGCTCCATGAAATTGCACGTACTCAAAAAATTTAACAAAAAAAAGAGCAAAAACTCAATGTTTTCCGAGTTACTATGTAAACGGGTGATAAAAACCGGGCTGCTCGGTAGTTGATGTTAAAGGCGATAAAATACCTCAGTGCAGGGTACACAAAGAAGAGACTATCAGGAAGAGCCTCATGATCGTCTCTTCTTTGCGTCCCCTGCACTGAGGTATTTTATCACTTTTAGCATTACTACGTGATAAGACTGGTTTTCTTTTTTCTTTTTTTTTTCTCACTTGCACGATGTATAGAAAATACTTAAGCAGAGCAGAAAAATATCAGACAGCCGATCGAGTGATTTTAAGAGATCATTTGTCATGGAAGGACCCAGCTCTACTATTAGTTATCACTCCGAAGTGTTGACTAAAGGTTGCGCTACAACCGCATTATTCTTCAAACTACGAATTGCATTTTTCTGATTTGCTTTAACATTCCTTTCAAAGTGAATTGCAAAAATTGCTTTGCCCGAACAAGGTCACGCATGCTTTCCGCAGAAGTACTATATAAAGAAAGGGTAAAAATAAAATGAACTGAACTCAAGCTGGAGTGCTTGTCCACCCTTTTGGTCATGTCGTGGAGAAAACAGTGGAAAGAGGGAAATTTCTAGAGGAGTTGTATTTGATATCATCCTGAAAAGACAAGCCTATAGTAACATTAAAAAGAAGTAGCCTCATGTGTCTTGCATCTTTTTTACATAAATATAACGGTGACATTTCTGTCGTTACTTTTGTGCAACTGACATATAGTTCACTACAGTGAATCGAAGTGTGTCGCAAAAATGTTAGTTTGTGCCACTGTGTAGCCAGCTTTGCTTGTATAGACCTCGTGCATTGCAGTGAAGCTCTAATGTTGAGAGGTCGCCTGAACCGTTTCAAATGGTGCCATGTGCTAAAGCAAAGTTGCATGTGATGTACTCAAAGCCTGTCAAGCACTGTTACAGTGAAGGTGCTGATCATACTCTCTTTTTTTGTTCTTTTTTTCAAGCAAGAGGGTTTTAAGGTTCTAGCCCCTGATATTACATCTCGTGGAAAGTGGTGTTGCTGGTGGCAACCCAACTACTGGTGCTATCGCATACTGAATCATACACTTCAAGTACTGTGTTGGTCTATACCCAGGGCTTTGCACAGGACTTTCACCTTTGTGGGACACCAGCATCGGCTGACTTTTTGGGCATTTTTGGAAAGTATTTCGGGGGGAATTAATTTTTAGAATCCACCTAGCAAGTGCCTTGCTAGGTGGATTCTAAAAATTAATTTCTTTTCTTTAAATTAATTAAAAATTAATTATTTTTCTTTAAAAATGCAATACTGCATCGTACACTTCAAATACGGTGTTGGTCTACCCAGGGATTTGCACAAGACTTTCACCTTTGTGGGACACCAGTATCGGCTGACTTTTTGGGCATTTTTGGAAGGTATTTGGGGGGGAATTAATTAAAAATTAATTAAAAATTAATTATTTTTCTTTAAAAATGCAATACGTAGACTTTGCAAAGCCCACTTTGCTTCCTCCTCCGCACCATTACTGCGTAAAGTTCCATCAGCGTCTGCTACAGCAGTGTGCCAGATTAGCGATGCATATAGAGGATCCTACCTAATCCCACGATTTCAAACCTGTGGCTTCGTAGTATAATCGACTGCCACATAACGCGCATCTAGTAAGTAGTGAAGGGTATGAGCAGCTTTGCCATGGTTCATCCCCCCATTTGCAGTCGCAGATGATTTCTGGAGCTGTTGCCAGAGGGCCAAATTTGTTTCACGTGATTGTGAGTGGTGGGTCCTTCAGCGAGACCTCAGTCCAAGCAGCAAGCGGGTCCTGCTATAACTCTGTGTTGATTATTCGGCACAATTAATGCAAAGGCAAAATCCAGCAATTTGGTGACACAGTACATAGAGAGAAAGACCAGATGTTAGAAATTGTAAGTACAGTCAACCCTCGGTTTATGAACCTTCGACTTATGAATTCCCTCGTTTTATGAACACTAGCACGAGGAACCAAACTTTTTACATGCATTTTTCCCTCGTTTTATGAACCTCGATATTCGAATAATGAATGGAATTTCTGGGAACCAACTAGGAGTTGCCCAGCGTTCTTGACCTCAATTTATGAAAGGATCGTTCCGAGGCCAACAAAAACCTTCAAAGGGATTATTCCGTGGTCTTATGAATGACGCCTGAACGGACAAAACGTTTTCGAGGTATTGCACCCTCGGTTCTTAACCCCTCGAAATCCGAACAACAAACGGGTTTTTGCAGAAGTGTTCCTGACCTCAATTGACACAGCGGAAGGCATGGTCCAAAGCAAAATTAAACTATTTAGTATTGCATAATAAACAGAGTGTGTGCGCTAACATCTGTGTTTTGTGAGACTGATACAGCAGAAGGCATGGTCCAAAGCAAAATTACACAATATACTGCATTATAAACACAATATCAACTCGGAAATACTGTTCCATTTGCTCGATAGTACTCACTTAACGGAATTTTCGATTTATGAATCCCTCGATTTATGAACGATTTTTCGGGGAACCGAGGGTGTTCATAAATCGAGGGCTGACTGTATTTCAGGCAGAAGACAGTTCTGCTGGACACGCCCTCATCAGAGGCACTCTGCACTTGTAAAGTGATATGCTACGGGGAACCCTCAGGGGGGAACTACGGGGAACTCCCAGGCCCTACAGACATTCTCTGCACATCTTATTTATTGAGGGCCTGCAACAAGAACATATCCTTGATATCGAACTGTCTTCATGCACTGCAACCTCACAGGTGCTGCACAAAAGATGTTGCATCACTAATTGATAACTGGGTATCTGGTATGTGAGGAGCCACTAAGACCATTGTGCTTGTCATGTGCCCATCATTCCCTGTGCAAGCTAACAGGGCTTACTTCCTGTTTTTCTTTTCTTTTGTCATAGCATCCAGAATGCTCAGTTGCCTTTGCTCTGGAAGAACATGGCTGTTGCTCCTCTGAAGTGAGTACTATTTTCAACAGGGTTGCAATTAGGGTTAGCGCCCCATGCAATATGGGACTCCGTTTTGCTAGTGCATTTATATAGCACTTGTATGGCCAAAGTAACTGCTGAAGTGCAGTTTCAGTAACGTTAAAGAAATCACACACACACACAGGTATTTGTTTACACATCACGTTTGCTTTTGTTTGCATGTATTAAAACAGTTTGGTGTTAACGTGTGGTAGTTAAAAAAATTTATTGATACGCTTCTTGAAGAAACAGATAATGTTCCTTGACAAAAGAAAATTTACAATGCAGACAGTTTGCCTCTAGAAGTAACAAGAGAAGGTAATCTCAATCTCAAATTATTAAGCATGTGCTGCCTTATTTCAAATGTACCACGGTGATTAAATATTTACGTGGTATTAAGATTATTGCTCTGTATTACATGGCAATAGTACAGTATCACACAGTATCTTTCTGTTAAAACTTGTATAATCAACATAATCCGAGTCAGATCGAGCCGCCCCAATGGTACAGAGTAAGAGCAAATGCCCACGGAATAAGTTATAATTGGGGCCCTGTGTTTTCGGCTTTTATGTTTGTTTGTTTTAAATCGGGGAGTTAAAAATCGGGTTTTATTTCGGGAGAAGTAAAACAGAGTGATATTGGGTGGAAAAGTAGATTTTCAGGAGGAGAATTTTAAAAAAAAAGAACTCTGAACACTTCAGAAAAACAGAAGATACGGAACAGCTGTGCTGAATGTCCAATGCACAATGTCCTCCAGTCGCCGTATTGGTGGCTGTATTGGCACTTTGCCATGTTCCTTTTTGGGTTGTTTCAGGTTTTACCCTAAAACACAGGGCCCTAGTTATAATCTGCAATCTTTCATTCTTCCTGACAAGCGTTGTTTAAGTGCTATGGGGATGTACGTGAACACGTATTGTGTAGGTCATTTTACAACTTGTAGATGCCACAGTAGCATGTCACAAAAACCGAAACAGTTCTGTTGTCGTGTAGCTGTGGATGGTGTGGTAATATTTGAGGTCTCTAAGCAGCTTTTCCTCCTCTCCTATTATGCCCGATGCCGCTTTTCCAAATTTGGCGTGCAAGAGTTGGGCATTACATTCGAGCGAGGATATTCTTGTAAATTTGAACGAGAGAACGACATAAGTTGGTGGCTGTGAACAAAAATTTGTTGATAACGCTGCTGATAAAAGTAATTATACTCATTTTTATTAACAGAAGCGTATACGAAGAGGGGAGTCAAGTCCTGTAGATCACATAAACAAAATACAGAAGCCGACGCTGAAGATTTTTGTTTAAGTTTGATTTGTACAAGCTTTCGCGTGGAGGTCCACGCTTCCTCAGGTACAAAGAGGGTACTTTGTACTCAGGTACTTTCTACCTGAGGAAGGAAAATCTTCAGTGTCGGCTTCTGTATTTTGTTTATGTCATTTTTATTAATGAAATCTGAAATCGAATTCTCTCACATGTCTGAAAACATCACCTGGATTGCAGTCCCTTAGCATGGTTTGTTAAGGGAGAAATAGGGTTATACCCGGGGGCCATTGTGCATGGGGATGAGAGATGGGAGATAGGGGATGGGGATGCAATGTAAGAGAAATCACATTATCAGCAATTGCACTCGAAGTGTCTTCTTAACTGAACTGCGGGCGTGACAAGAAATCTCGGGCTGCCAAACGTTTCTACAAGTGTGTTTTGTGTCCTCCTCTCTTTCCAGCTGATGTTCTCCCGCTGTGACCCCTCGCAGCACCCCATGCTGTCACTACTCAGCCACCGCTGCTGCTACTCTCCTAGCTAGTGCAGCTGGTGCACGACATCTTATTCTTCGTCTGTATTAATTTTTTTGCACACAGTTACGAGTCTCTGCACACAACACACACACTAGTGGTATAGTGCTGTCTTCACCACTCTCTCTCTCTCTTTTACGAACCGCTTATAACCTGTCACGTGACCCCCATCATAACAGGAAGACTGACAATCATCTCACTGGACGAGATGACCTTATTTATTTACTTTATTTATTGAGTCGAACCTACTTATGACGGTGGCGGCTGGAAGTCGCCGGGTAATATATATGGGTGTGGAAGTGTCCTGGCACATTCTTGGCCCTACCATTCTAAAAGTTAGAGGCAATATTTTGTAACAAATGCTGTCGTTGCAAGTGGTTTTTAAGATGTGCTACCTCTTGTATGCACAAGAACAGCCTTCTTATTGTTATTATTATTATTTTATTTATTTATTTATTTGTTTATTTTTTTGTGTGCTGAGAGTTCCGAATGGTGGTCGACATGTAACCAGAGCACAGGAACCATTGGAGTTTTTTTAAATATTCTAGTATTCAGTTGTATCTTCAGTTGCCCTTTATTCATTATCTACGTACTATTTACTATATTATCTACGTAAGACAAGAAGTGCAGGTTTTTGTATTTACTGCTCCAGGTCAGTTTTGGGTTGCTGTGCGACACCTTCTTCGCAGTGAAGAAGGCTATCGATAATAATTTTTACGACGTTAAGTTTATGACTGCTTTTGACTGTCTCACACAGGGATTACGTTGAAGCACACTCTTTACTGACACCAGTGGTACCAACCGTTCCCCACGTAAAAGGAGTTCGCAACCGCTGGATGTCATACCAGTCAGACGCATATCAGTTGCCAAATCAGTAGACGTGTTGAGCCAGTTTTGCTTCATCTCCACTTGTACAAGATTGGGTACTGGATTCTAACTATAATTTCAAATGTATTGCTGCAGTCTTCACCAAAGTTTTACGCTAAATTCTCTCACATATCACGCCGTTGCGGACCAGGAGATATTTCCGCTGGAAAGCCACATAGATTGTAACACTTTTGAGAGCCCTGTCATATAGCAGCCACGTGCTGTGGTTTTTCCCCCCCAAGAGCACTTCCGAGTCGACAGAGCATGATTGCTTCACCGAGAGATCGGGCAGTGACAGCCTTGCCTCCCTTGCTACGAACGCCTTTCTTTTTCCGAGAAGCCTTTACAGCTCAGGCTGTTGGAAGGCCTGTGGGCATGGCATATCAAAGCTGCTATAATTAACATGAACTTGCAACGCACCTCCCCCCGAAAGAAAAATAGCCCTAGTTCAAAGTGAGCGCTGACCAATTAGAAGAAACTATAGAGCCAGAGGGACATATCACTATTAGAGTCAGTAGAGAAGCTCTGCTTCGGAGCACGGTCAAGGATCTGCAGGAGCTCCGACATCTCATAGCTGCGTCAGTACGTAGCAGCTACCCCAAAAAGGAGGACGTGACTAGAAACCAATTCTTATAAACAAGTCTTACGCGGATACTACTTCAAAATGATATGTCGTTCTAGTCTTCTACGCCAGTCTAGCAGGCGGCTTCAATCGTCCTGGTCTGGTGCTGCTGTCTGCAGACAGTGCAGATGCCATGATGTGCGGAGAGTCAGTGACCAACTTCATGTCTTTGGGTCTCGTGGATGTAGAGAAAGATTTAGACGGGTGAAATAGCGAGAAAGAGCAAATAACGCGAGACAAGATCGAAGCTCTCCGCTCGCTGACAGTGCCCTGGTGCCGAGCTTGTCCAGTGGCTCTAATCACCGTCACATTATTTTTCCACGAAGCAAAATGACGTGCCAACGTTTTCATGACAGCCAGCGAAGCTTCGATGGAAGCGCAAAAGGCATTTTTGTCGGAGAATATATCCCCGTGTATAAAGTCATGAGTTCCCGTAGAAATTCCTTCATGAGCTGCAAATTTCTTTGTTTCCAAACCCCGTAGTTTGATATGAGTGTTTTTGTCTTTTGCAAAAGCGTCACTACACTCAAGCTATGCACTCTTCTCAATGTACAAAGGACACCAAGAAATGAAGAAAAAAAAGCGTTACTGTAGAAAAATACCGGAAACCACCAAGTGTAAGATAGACGTGAGATACAGGATTGATCGCAAAACCAAATTTACGTGAAAAGATCCCACCTTTCGTGCTGTAACGTCGTGTTAGTTGTTTTACAGTTTTTTGTTTACCTCGCAGTAACCCTGTCTTTCTGGGCTGTAATTTTGATGTATATCTAGCACCCAATTATTCAAAATGCAGGCTTTATCTGTTACTTGTCCGAAAATAACAAATTTCGGTACTGATGAGAAAAATTCAAATGGGACTTCACATAAATATTGACTAAACATGGGAACAGCAGATTAGCATGATTTTTTTTTTTCCGCTTTGCTATATTTGATGCATTGAATATATCGAAGTAAAAGTTGGCAACCTATATCAAGACAGAAGAAGAAACATTTTATTGCACATTCAAGCATTTTGCAGTAGGCTTACTAAAGCCTGTTAATTCAACTATACAAGCACCGCATTTTTAGTTCTTAACACAGGAACTTCTGCATTGTATCCTGTATTGTCCTCAGTGCTCTGGCAGTTAAGGACTTGCATATTTCAACAAAGATGTGATATCTTCGCACAGTAATTTAACGGTAACAATAAGTACTGCAAGTACTGCAATATCAGTATTTATGTACAATAACAGGTGCGAGTTATACATTGAAACATACAGTTAACATACACGTTAGTCTAGTCGTACGCTGGAAATGGTCTTATGAGGGCACGCCATTCTTTCCTGTCTTCATGCGTTGTCGTAAACGGTGCTAAACAATGCTGTGGCAGAATGCATGACATGTCATCTTTTTTCATTCAAGTATGTATTACGAGGACTTTTTGTACATATAATGTCAAGTTGTTATGCGTTGGGTGCCATTTATACAGTTCATTCTGTGGGTAACTAAGCAAGTCTATGCACACTGTTAGATTGAGCAAATGCAGCTAAAAAATTTGTCTGCTTTAAAAAAAAAAATGTCTTAGCCATCCTATGCTTCCTCGCGGACAACAGCATGTTGTGATGTCGGGTACTTAGTCCCAACATTGCTCTGTCTTCTTCTTCTTTATTATTGTTACTAGTATTTCCCCTGTCTCTCTTGTGGCCATGGAGGTTTTATGCTAAAACAATACAAGAACAAGCCACAATCGTTTCAGATTCGTGTCTGCGGTCAACAGCTGGTCATGACTGCGGCTACCATGCCGAAATCGGCTAACATTACAAGGTATATATTGTCGCACGGCATATATGTCTGACGGTCACATGACTTGATTTCAGTGTTGCAGGACAACATTTACCAGAAAATATATTATGGACATCACCATACACTAAAATTCATGATTTTGGATTACGTATCGCACAAAAGCAACATACAGTAAGGACAAATGACTAAGAACAAGAACTAAACTTGCAATGTGAACAAGAACACTATCGTCTGAGAAATAAAGACAATTCATGTGACAAATAAAACAAAGAACGGCTGTGAAACTCCTACCTCCACAACCTTCAAAACCAAAACGTTTTTCTCATTAGTGACATGACCTGATTCTGTAACGTTCCAGTTTCTAAATTTGCTAAATGGCAAACCTGCATATTGATAGACAGGCAACAGTGCTTAGCTTCACTATGTTGCTCAACGTAACCAGTCCATTATTTATTCTGTTGTTGAATTCAAGGGGGCGCAGTAAAACACCTAGCATTCCTCATTTAAGTATCCAATCAGCAATAACAGTAGTAATCAGTAACAGCAATCCTTGCATGCAAACAATTAATGTCCCACGGAACATATATCTCAAAATTGTTTTAGTCAGCTGGCTGGTGAGCTGTGGTCTCCATAATTGTGTGGTCTCCGTTGTCTCAGACCACGAAATTTGGAGTGGCTTGTTCTAGTGGCTTCATGTTTGCCTCCACGCAAACGATAAGCTAGAGTATTGGTGTACACAAAATTCCTCTACGTACTGACATGGCCCATGACAGAGACTTCCTTTCTCATGACTGCAGATTGAAATTAGCATTACATACTCATAAAGCGATTTTTTTTCTTTTTCTTTCATGTTTGTCAGCGTCATTCACGCACATATTTGAACGCAACACGGATAACACGTTTTGTTGTGTATGTTCTTTTTTTTGTAGCCCATTATAATACTTCTATGTAACTTTTATATGTCAGGAATGAGTTTTTGTTTTATGCTTTTTTTATTATTAACATTACCTCATTTACTTTCATGTTTTACTTGCACGAATCGCTAATGTATAATCGGACTGTGCCATATACAGCCACAGTATACAGGAGAAAGTATATAGTATTACTTTTTATTAGCTTACGTTGGAGCCATTGTTTGGACAAGTAATCCATGAGACATTGTGGCTGTATCATTATCAGCTAGCACCTGACAACTCTTTTTGATGTATTTATTTCCAGTTTTGTGTTCACAGCGCATGCACGTGAATTCTTGAAGGAAAGTAATGCATATTTGTATATACAAATATATTTTGTTACACCATGTTTCAAAAACAAGTCCCAATACCACATACTGGTATGTTTACAAAAAGAGAATGTTTCTCCATAGCAATATTCGTTTCCAAAGGAATGAAATACAATGCAAATGACATGCACTCGATAATTCAGCATAAGTGATTCCGAATGAATACACGTTTTAATGAATACTCATGTTTAGGAGAGTGAGGGTTTACACTGTCCGAATTTTCATGCACACATAATTTTGTAACACTAGCCACTGCTCCCTCAGAAACAGGGTGAGATAGAATCTAAAAAAAATTGCTGCCAAAAAAAACCAAAGGATACTACAGTGGTATTGAGCTTGCTGCGTGCAAAGCTTCGATGAGCTGCTTAAATTGCAAGATAAGAACATATGCAGATATGTGCAGTTGAGTGACATTGGGCCAAACCCACATGGTTATCAAAGTATGCACTATATAGTGATCTCTAGTCATTCTGGCCGCAATAGTGAAGTACCGCAAGGGGATTACCTCCTAACTGTCGATAATGGGGCTATCCTTAAGACTGTCCCATGTAACTAAATGTAGAAAGCGAAGATGCTTTGGCTGTAGTTTTCCCACTGTCTCCAACACTGATAACTGGGATATACGGCCAGCATGTACATCAGCAGCATATATGCTTGTCATCCATTTCACCACGGTGAACTGAAACTGTCAGAACGTACTTGTGCTGCATCAAAGGCACGAGGAACCGGGAGAACGCCGAAGCAACGTAAATCAGTGTTTATATTTGTTCCGGTTTTCCTGGCCCCAGCGTTCTCAAATACAATCATAAGCACCACTTACGATGATTCAAAAACATGTGCTTTGTTTCATATGGGTCGACATGCTGAAGAGCTAATGCAATATCGCGAAAGTTCCGAAAGAAATTATCGCATGGATATGGTTAGACAACAACCTCGCTCACAAAAAGGGTTTTCCCCCATTGCTTATTTCCCACAAAATTCCTTTTATATGCAAAACTAGAAAGGTATAACTGTAAACAATGCATAAGTAATTTTTCTCTCTCTTTTTTTTTTTTTTTTTTTTTTGCATAGTCTCATTTTGTTATGAATGTGGAGTTTCATTCTGTGATAAAGTACGTATGCACCTATTTATAATGGTCGTTTCTTGTGTGTGTTACGACGGCAGTGATAATTTTCTTTGTGTTCATGAGACGAACTGCCGTCGGCACAACAGTGCATCGTACTATGTTTTCGTGCAGAGTAATGAGTCTAACTTGCACACGATAAAGTTAGAACCATTTCCAACTCGCTCCAGTTGCAGGAGTCAAGGTGACGAACAAATCTAGTCCGTAATCGAAGATGAGCCTTCTTTGATGAACGTATTGGAAATATACTTGGTGCAAAGTATAGCGGGAAGCTAATATTCTGTCTTGCTGTTTTCAAAGCAGATGAAAGTTATGTGGTACATGATCTCCAGTGCATTTCAATAAGACCGATGCATTTATGTGCAACAAAAGGCGTCAAGGACTCTCTAACGAGGTGGCGTTAAAACTGTGAAATTACCTCTCCTCCCAGTACGGCAAGTCTAGTCGAAACAGTAACGGTTTTTGCTGGGGACTGGTTACCAGGGGGTTTGCCAGTTTCTGTGAGGGTTACCAGTATTACAGCTGCTTTTATTTGTACCCTGCACAATATTTCTCAATGTAGCGATACTTCTCATTTTTTGACAGTCGATGCACTCTATTAAAGCATGTGTACAGTCGCCGACCGATTTTTCGGACATGCTCGATTTTTCGGACTCGTTCGCGGAACGGCCGCGGGCCCCATAGAGGTGATGTATAAGAACGTCCAAAATTTCGGACACCGTGCAGCTCCGTCGCTCGATATTTCGGACTCTGTTTGCACAACCCGCGAATTTCTCTCATGGGGTGACGGAAAACACTGGTATCATATCTGAAATTCGTATCAAAAGAAATCGACCAACTAAAATATTGAGGCAAAAAAATAGGCAGTGATGATTGTTGATTTCCCATTCCTCTGAGTAGAAGAGGTCTGTCGTAGCACTGTTGCGTCTTCGTATTTGGCCAACGGCCCAGCACGTGCTGCCCGCCCGCGAGTCGCGCGACAGCGCTGTAAAGCGAGCTTCACCTAAAGCACGCATGCGTTAGGTGAAGCCGACTTGCGGACTCGATGACAGCGGTGCCTCTGTCAGTGTACTTACAGTGACGAAATGTCGCTTCGGGAAGTAGAAGCTGATGTTATCAGGCAGAGCTGGAAGCGCGTTAGGAAAGCATCGACAAATTTTTCCAGCCTACTAGGGCTTAGTAAAGTTTATTTTGAAGCGAAATTCGTTGTTTCGGACTGCTCGATTATTCGGACTCTTGCGCGATCCACGCCGAGTCCGAAACATCGGACGGCGACTGTATATATATATATATATATATATATATATACATATTCTGCTTTTCATTTTTCAAACGCCTGTATGAAAAGGGGTGGTCTGTCAGATAATTTTAGATATGTTTGATGCTTTGTGAGAGACTAACACTGTGTCCCCCAAAAGCACATGTAATCTTGCGTGGAACACATATCAGTCATATGTGAAAGACACCTGAATACTCAAGTATGATAATGGCATTGTATGGAAAACCAAAGAACCAAAAAAGGGTATTGAATTTTTGAAGGGCCACTCTGTTTCAAAGATGGTAACAAAATGATATACGAGGACGGATAAGCGAGTTACAAAAAAAAAAAAATTATGCACGAGACTAACTTTGCAGTCACGCATTTACTGCCTCGAAAGGGTGAAAGCTAAAAACGAGAGTATTTCAAAATTTTGCACCATGGCTGCATAAGTTATGACATCATTTAACCTTATCACTTTCTCCAGCTTTGAGTTGAAGGACGTTTCAAATCCATACAAACTTAACACGTGTGTACAAGATAGAGGTACATATTTGGGGCTACTAGTTGTTGCAAACACATTGAATGCCACCGTATTACGTATTCCACTGGTGACTAGCGCGCAACCTGAATACTGCATCGCCAGTTTGAACTTACTGTAAATCAGATTGTTCGTTATAACCCATGGAACAGCAGTAAATTTTAGACTGAACAAGCTGAATCATGGAAATTTGAACAGGTAAGCGCTGAACACACAGAAAAGGATAACACAGGTGACTCTGTCGTCTGCTCACCGTTTGCCTGAGCATTTATGTTTATCGAATAGATCGATGTTCGCACACCTACCCAACATATTTTGTCCAGAGTGGTCCTTTCAAAAGTAAACTTAAGATATCTTTCATGCACCCCCTCCCTTAGATGACATGAGGAGATGAAATCCCACGAAATTTGCGCACTTGGCTGTAAAGTAAAAAAAAAAAAAACAGGGTTTTTGTACATCAAAAGTTGTCTTCTTTCTACGAAGGCATTTTTATGGGAAAGGTGCCTGTAGGGAAAAACAGGGAGAAAAGTCTCATCTGCAAAGCAAAAAAAAATGCTATCGTTGCCAAAGAACTGTAAAGTACTTGTCCGTACTTTATGTGCAATGTGTATACCGTTACTTATTGTTAGATTCTAAAGCAGCCCGCTTTTCGATAAGGAGCTGTATTATGTTTTCTAGCGTGGCTCAGATGCATGTCTGTACAAAGCGGCCGTTTTTTGACATGAATTCGTTGTGTGGCCAGTTGGTTGTTGTAGATCATGTACGAGTCCAACTTGAGTTGCGCTGAGAAGCTCGATGTATCAATCACTTTATATACACATATAAACTTCACGAGAGCTGTGCAATATCTAAAGGAAAACGGTCGTTGTGATCATTCTGCATTTGTTTTGTGGGTGTCGCTCTTACATGCAGAGAAAATGAATGTTCTTCTGTTTTGTACTTTTATTTTTATAAGAGACACACACACAAGAAGTGTATGCTCAAAGGTGGCGTTGTCTAAATGCAGTCTGTACGATAATAGATTTCTTAGTGAGGGAGGGAGGGGGGGGTGGCAGGAAGGTGGACAACATATATGTAAAGCTATCTATATATGTTTTTGGGGTGTTCCAAATGTATGGGTCCGTACGAGTTTTGGCCATGCGGTGGACGACACCCTTCTCGCTAGCTTATTATCACGCGGTTGTGCATAACATTGATGCTCCGAAGCAGACGCCGTCAAAACTCGTACGATGTACAATTTTCGGTACGCTTCGCGTAGAGTTGTGTGTATATTCTACACTACTACAACATATCATGCACTTTTTCACAGTTTTGCTCACATATCTTGTCGAGTGTGTGCATTTGATATATAACTGCTGCCCCCTGGTGTTGGCTCGATAGAGGATGGCCAAAGCGCGCTCCTCCCCTGAGACAACCCGGTGGGTAGCGTGTCGGCACAACAGAGCCAAGGACTTTGATTCTGATCTGTACATTTTCAGGTCTTATTTATGCAAATGGAAAAAGGAAATGAGCAATGTTTCCAGTGTATAGCAAGTATATGTGCGTGTGCCTCTGTGGAGAGTCGAGACAACTATGATGATTATTTTTTGCTCGTCTATGATATCTTGTACTACTCAGGAAACGGTATAATGCGGTGACCAGAGTCTCGCGCCGATACCTTTTTCACACGCTCTTCGCCTTTAAAAAAGAAGTGGAACGATTCATGTGCTCGCTGCAAGATCTAATCTCTCGAGTTACGTTTCAGAGTGGCACACACCCAGGACAGTGTTGTTCACAGATAGCCCCATTGACATTTATATGAGGCAGCAGTTTGCCAGAAGGGTTTACCATTGTTTCCAAATCAAACGCAATACTTCATTTTTTTAAAAACATATCGTAATCTCAAAAATACTTCGCAGCTTTTCAAATACTTACTTCGTACGAAGCACAGCTTCATCTTTACCAACATTCTGCTTTTATCTATTTCATACACCACATTCAGGTCTTCTAACATTTTCTGCTTGAGGCACATACAGAAAGTAAAGGTACCGAATTTACCCCACTTACCAATGTTGCGTATACTTTTTACTTTCAAGTTACAGTGTACACTTGGCACAAAAAGAGACTGAAATTTCTGTAATTACTCTTCGCAGGAAACTTGAGCAAACCCTCTCCATTTGACATTCACTGCATGGCCGCAGTTAGCACTTTTAAAATTACTCAGTTTGCCAATATTTCGTTAGTTAGTATTTGCTAGTATTCTGTTAGTTAGTAGTTAGTATTCGCCTCCTACCTCACACCCTCCTAAGTGCTCCAAGATAATACCATGCCCCTTTGAGACTATCTGTGCAGTGGTCCAACAGGGCTGTTCAAGTGTTGCAACAGCCATTTTCTCTTCAGGGTGATCATACCATAATGTTCTCTTTTCTTTCCTTTTTTTTCTTTCCTATCCACGACGAAAACCCCGAGACTGGGAAAAAAGACGAAAAACAGACGACACAACACGAAGTCTTTGTGTTGTGTAGTCCGTTTTGCGTCTTTTTCCCAGTCTCGGGTTTTCGTCGTGGATCTTAGCCACCAGCTCGCTTGCTTTTTAACCATTTTATCTGTTCTTTCCTATCTTTCGGTATGTCCTTATTGCGGTCACTTATGCTCATAATTGGAGCACACTTAGAAAGCGTACTGTCCTTGCCATTATTTCTCGAATGAAGTGTGGAAGGATGGGGGAAAAAGGTATCGGCGCACATGTATGAAAAGGTGGACCGCAATGCTGTTGTTCTGCACTACTTCCGTCATGACAGCACATTCAAACTTTTGTTTCTTGTTGTTTGCTATTGTGTGTTCAAGAGGAAAGAATATACTTATTTCTCATGTAAAAGAAAGCGCACCGCCATCTGATGCAATAATCTTTGGACAAAAAATTGAGGAAATAAAGGAAATATTTATAGATGTTCGCCAGTACTTACTTTTAATGATTACTTGCGCAGCCAGCATTGTTCGTCAGTCCGAGAACCAGCTTTAAGAGCAAAAGCAGAGCAGGAGGAGGTTTTTCCCAGTGATGGCCACTAACTACTTCTAGAGTAGTTCAACTACTTTTCAGAGGAGGTAGTTAAAACTACTTCTTTAACTACTGCAATGTATTTTAACTACATCTCTAACTACTTAACGTTGTCCGTCAACACCAATCCCATTCTATAGTGTTCTTGAACACCTAAATACCGTATTTACTCGCGTAATTTGCGCCATCGCATAATTTGCGCACCCCCACTTTTTCACTAAAAAAGTTGTGAAAATAAAAACTCGCATAATTTGCGCACTCCTACTTTCGTGCGCAACAGAGGTCGTTCCCCCCTGACGCTCTCGCGTCACCGGGCGCATGCTGCTCCTTCTTTCGAAAATGGAAGGAGATCCTCACCACGAATTCCCTACATCATGCTGCGTAATGCAAGCAAGGACTCTCCCTTGGTGGAGGAGATAAGATCAAAGGGATTACCCGGTATGGTATCTTATCTCTGTTTTGACCTCTTATCCCCTCACTACAATAAACCGCGAAGCTGTGTGACATCGCGCTGGCTTAGGAAAGAAGGACCAGAATACGTGGAGGGAACATATCAGGAAAACTTCTGGCGACAACATACGCGTCAGCATTCCGCAAGCTGGCTTCACCTAACGCATGCGTGCTTTAGGAGAAGCTCGCTTTAGAAAAAACGTGGAAAGCACGTGCTGGGCCTTTTTGAATTTCTCTCGCAAATTTTTACAGCATTGGCCAAAAACGAAGAGAGAAAATCCTTACGATCGACTTCTTTCACTGACCGTTATAGAAAATGAACAGTCACTGTCTATTTTCTTGCCTAAATTTTTATTTTGGTGTAATTTTTTTTATACGAATTTCGGACGATACGAATGTTTTCCGCTACCCCGTGAGATTCCTATCACCGAGATTGTATTGTATTATTCACCTAAAGGACCATCTTTTAACAGATTTTGCACATTTTTCAAGTCAGCTTGTTAATGCCTCACGTAATTTGCGCACCCCCAACCTTCGCGTCATTTTTCGGTAAAAAAAGTGCGCAAATTATGCGAGTAAATACGGTATGACACACTCCGACACACTCAGCATAGTTTTGGCGCTCTATGGCCTTTGTTGCCTTTGTGCCATTAAACACATAATCAATCAATCAATCAACCTAAATATGAATCCCAAGCAGCGATAAAAGTGAAGATTTAGTACACATGCACGGCACAATTGCTCTGAACCTCCGTTCTCATCAAACAAGTAGC
Organism: Ornithodoros turicata; assembly: GCF_037126465.1. Classification (NCBI taxonomy): domain Eukaryota; kingdom Metazoa; phylum Arthropoda; class Arachnida; order Ixodida; family Argasidae; genus Ornithodoros; species Ornithodoros turicata. The sequence goes on along the minus strand of NC_088202.1, from coordinate 137,531,814 downwards.
TCAAGGTAAAAGTCAGAAGCATAATCGTGCCGTAAAGCTTGCAGCAAAATCGAAAGTAGTTGGCGCCTGCAGTAACCTGTAGTTAACTACTCGAAATAGTAGTTTAACTAGTAGTTGCACACTACATTTCTGCAAGTAGTTGATATCTATTTTTTAACTACAATCAGGTAGTTTAGCTAGTAGTTTAACTACATGTAGTTAACTACTGGCCATCACTGGTTTTTCCATCCTTTTCAGCAAAAATGTCTGTACAGCCCTCCAGAGCCCTTCATATCTCCTTTGCATACGTTGAAAATAAAATGATGCACCTTCCCACGAAAATCCCACATAGAATCGCATTTCTGTCAAGAGCCTTTACGATCATAATCCGTAAATAATACTCCGAGAAGGGCATCACATCATCGGAAGGGAACATGAAGATGATGATCAAGCATACGTTGTCGAGTTGAGAACGAGGGTGGAATGAAGGAACGATGCTTGAATGAGTGTGTAAACATTGCCAAAGTGTGTTAAATGTGTACTAAAATAGTGCTACAATAAATTTCACTCAGTGGGTCAGTTTGACTTAGTGAAACCCATTTGTTGCACATTACAATTTTTCTATAGTAAATTTCGCATATTTCACATCTCCTTTCAATGTGCTGACATTAGCAAAAAAAAAAAAAAAAAGCGTAGTTTCATCTTAAAATAATTCTTATATGCAAGGAGATAAGCCACGTATCACTGATCCATCAAATTTTATATGGTCCTAGAAAGCATACAAGTATCCTCTGTCCAGAAATGGGACATGCCTACAACAAAGCTATGACATCAGCATCACCCTAGCACTACTTGTCCTTCGAATAAGGTTCTGGCAGTCCGAGGCCAACCAGCTTAGCAGATTCCTCAACGGAGCGTTCACCACGACCGTGGTATTGCTTCTCGATCTCCTAAAAATGAGAGAGGAAGAAATTGGCACTCCTGTAAAGCAATCGAAGGTCATGACGGGAAAGCGCATGCAGTATGTCCACGAGACGTACGCAGTATGTCCCATGTGGAGCGAACCGCGTTTGCAAAAGCAGAGAAGTTGCCTCGAAAGTGTGCCTCGATTAGAGAATGGCAATTTTATATGGTCCTAGAAAGCATACAAGTATGCTCTGTCCAGAAATGGGACATGCCTACAACGAAGCTATGACATCAGCATCACCCTAGCACTACTTGTCCTTCGAATAAGGTTCTGGCAGTCCGAGGCCAACCAGCTTAGCAGATTCCTCAACGGAGCGTTCACCACGACCGTGGTATTGCTCCTCTATCTCCTAAAAATGAGAGAGGAAGAAATTGGCACTCCTGTAAAGCAATCGAAGGTCATGACGGGAAAGCGCATGCAGTATGTCCACGAGACGTACGCAGTATGTCCCATGTGAAGCGAACGGCGTTTGCAAAAGCAGAGAAGTTGCCTCGAAAGTGTGCCTCGATTAGAGAATGGCAGTTTGCAAAGAGTCGCCACCAGTGGGACACAGTGAGAAGCATGCAACTAGGCACTGTGCAGCTTAAGTATTATGTTTGCCATGCCATGCTTTGCTACTGTTATATGTTACTGGAAACACGCCACCAACAGGAGAGGGAAGAATTACGATTGCTGCAGAAGTCTTCTCCTCTGCATTAAAGCTCCGCTTCAAAAACAATATTTATGAGGCGTTAAACGAGGGTGGAGGTAAATTTGTCTTTGCGGAATGCAAAATGTGTAGTACACAAAGCCAGATAATAGTTGGTCATGAGAGAAATGATGTTCTGATAGGCTGGAACACATAGAAAGGATAAGTACATGCAAAGCCCCAAGTGCCCAAGAAATTAATGATCAAAGATGGAAGCCGCTGAAAAGGTTAGCCACCTGTAGTCCTACAGCTGGCGAACCTTTTTCAGTGGCTTCCACCTTTCATCAATTAGTTGGTCATTGAGTTGGTGCAACTTTGGGCCATAGAATGCATTCAATATGCAAAGAATATCACGAAAAGTATCTGTACTCTACAGGAACACAGCTACTTTTGGTACACCTGGGGACGAAAGTTTACGGAACACCAGCACTGGTGTGTTTCTTCATCCGAGCAGTCCTCCTGCAAGATGTCAGGAAAAGATCGAATAAGAGATGGGTGACCGCCTATTCTATCCATCTCTCAGTGAGCATCTCCGCTCCTGTTTGCTGATAAGGTGTCGCTCCAGTGGAGAAGTGCGACACCCCGGTGTTCCGTTAACTTTTGTCCAAAGCTGTAGCGTAATTCATGGGCCTTTCGAGGACGTTTTTAAGGCCCGGCCGTCATTTTGCCCGAGCTGTAAAAACAGAGTTTATGAGCAGAAGCCACAAAATATTTAAAATATATATACAGTCAAACTCCTTTACAACGAAACTCGGGGGACAGCAAAAAAAAAAATCGCAGTAAAGGTATTTTCGTTAAAAAAGGATGTCCATTATTGGACCTATAGGGCTCCAGCGGGACCGCAAAAAGATTTGCTGTAGTGGTATTTTCGTTAAAAAGGTGTTCGCTATAAAGGAGTTTGACTGTAAATATTTTATATAATATTTTTTACATGTTTTATAAACATTTTTTACATATTATTTTTAAAATATTTTATAAAAAAATATTTAAAATATTTAGAAGCTACGGCCTACAGGTTATCGCACGACTGAATACGTGTGGGGACTGTGCAATAGTGATCCGTTCACAAACGTGACAAAGGACTCCTGAATGTTAAAGATCATAGGATAGGAAGGAAGACTAACTAATACGATGGAGGGCACCTCTGGTATCCGCTACTGATTTCTGTTGACACAAGCAGCAAGCAGAACGAAGACCGGAGAAGACAACAAGGAGACAACTGCTGATTGCTACTGCAACGACTGCAACCTCCTGTGGTTTCGAGCCTGTAGTGCTGGTGACTCCAGATAATCAGAATTTGCAGTGCAGCTTTGCGAGAGTACGGGTTTTCAAGTGGGACTCCGCAACAAAATCACCACAAAGGTTGTGGTATATCTGTAAGCTTTGGGATGTCGGGAACATGCGTACAAAATATCTCGTTCCAAAACTGCGCAGATTTTATTCGAACAAATTTATTAGGAAGCGAGCGCTTCACCTCTGTGAAGCAACACGCTGCTGACACCATCCGGCATTTTTCCGGCATTCATCCGGCATTTTTCCGGCATTCATCCGGCATTTTTCCGGCGTACTCCCTTCTGTGCCTTTGCACTCGACGTTATTATGGTCGACTCAATATGTTGCACGAGTGGTTGAGGTAAGAGATTCGCTACACGACGGAAACGGAAACTACATGGGGCGTCCTTTTTTGTTTCCTTAAAAACACAAGGGAGAATGCAGGTTTCGAAGCAGACGACAATGCTGGGCGACGTCACGGTATCCTTAGGGTTCTTCGTTTTCGAGTTAAACCGGATTTTTCTACGATAGTTCCCCCCCGAACACATTCTCGAGACTTCGGGTAAAACCCGATGTCTACCCGAAATCCTTGCGGTCCTTCAACGTGTCGTTCTCGGCAAACCGTCGGACAAGTGAATCATAATGCCGGCAAAGAGAGCTATTTGTGACAACCTATATTTGTCCTCAATTTATGATCCCCTCCTGCAGGAGTCAAACAAGAGCTCTTGTGGAGCTCAGGCGAGTGTTTGAATACCACAGTCATTCTCTATCCCAGTTACGAGCGGAAATATAAAAATTACTGTTTCTCGTCCCAGTGTCACGGCAGTGGCGCTTGTTTCACATGCCTTTCGTTTCATCCAAAAAATTCCCCGGTTACACATCAAACAGAGATCATATCGCCCGATTTCTCCCCGAATTCTCGTCTGTATAATAGCACCCGATTTTTCCCTCCCGAATTTGAAAAATCATAAAACCCGAAAACGAAGGACCCTAGGTATCCTCCTCCGGACGAGATATATAAACAAAATACAGAAACCGACACTGAAGATTTTTGTTTAAGTTTAATTTGTACAAGCTTTCGCGTGGAGGTCCACGCTTCCTCAGGTACGTACAAACTTTCGCGTGGAGGTCCACGCTTCCTCAGGTACCGAGATTGTTTATGTGATCTACAGGACTTGACTCCCCTCTTCGTATACTCCTCCGGACGAGCCGAAGTAGTATGGAGAGCTCTGTTTTCTGCTCTTCGCCTTTCGGTTTGCTATTGTCGTCATTTACGAATTAATTACTTGCGCAAAATTAGTGTGAATGTTGTATTCTGTATCGAGGGGGCGGTTCATTTGAATCCCCGCGAAGTCTCCCTTTCAGGGGACAGGAAAAATCCCAGGGCCTTCCAGAGATTGAAAATTGCATTTTCGAATTCCAGGGTATTCAAGGGTTTCAAGGACAAGCGGATACCATGCACATGTTAGTGGCAAGCATGACAGTAAAAAAAAAAAAAAAAGTGTTGGCCTGCTTGCAACTTATGCAAGTAACGTAATGTTTGCACTAAAATACTGACAGTACAGAGTAGCACAGGTTAGAAACAGGTGGTGACAGAATCAATCTTAGCACCGCATGTAGCACTGACTATGTTCCAGAACTTGGAAAGACAGGAATGCTGGTACAGTTCACAGGAAATCAACCGCTCGCTCAAAATATGTAATAGTGGTGTTGGAAAATGTGCAGATCACCTGAAATATGATACATCCCTGCATGCACACACTGTGTAGGTGTCCCCTTTAAACGAGGACACAATACTATTCAAAAGCAATCTCTGCGCATAAATCAGTGGCTGTGCTTACTTGGCTTCTGCGTGTGCTGGTTAAGTAACAGAGGTAAGTGGATGCTCTGTGCTGCAGTTCCAGGTGTGCCTGGCAGACGCGTTCCTCTGTCACCTGGTGACGACGAGCTTCACTCAGCATGTAACGCACGGCCACATGGTGTTTCAGTGGCTTCTGAAACATAGCCATCACCACATTATGTAATACTACCGAGCCTGCGCAAATATAAACTCTCTTAGGAGCGGGGACACGAAGGATACTAACAGCAAAGGATACGAAACACGTTCAAGCCTCAATTTGTGGACGGTGCTCAAAAATCGTTTATGAAATGAGGGATTCAAAAATTGAGGTACGAAATTGGGTGAGCACTAATGAAAGAAGAGGGGGCTCCTGACGATGTGAGATGGCAGTTTTAACCCATTTTTATTTGTCTACTTCAATTCACTCCGAAACAAGTTTGTGATAATACTCTGGTGCATTGACTCTCCGGTGTTGATTTTGCCCAGGAGAGAAAACAATGACCTGACACTAGAGATACCATTCTTGCACTCGAAATTTCTCGCGACCTTCCATCTCGGAGTCTGCCTCTAAAGTGGCAACACGCACGGGACGAAAAGTCCAGTCTGATCTTGTGCGGACACTCCTGGGATTGCCTGCTGTTAGGCATACGAGCCACCGTGTAAGACACCCACGGTCATTGATCCTTCAGTTGCCGAATCGGTCGTCCTCCCTGCAGCCTCGGCCCCAGATATAATGCCTGACTGATAATGCTGGACCTCCTGTGACCTCCACTGACTCTTCTGTGCTACTGGCGGTGGAGACCCGAGTTGTCCCGTTCATAAATCGTGGTCAAAAACGGCATGTTTACTGGGTTTGGTGCTAGCACAGTGTGTTCAGTGTGGATATTGATGGTTCATAAAGTGGGGGAATTCATGCACTGAGGGCTCAGAAATTTACGGTTGAGTGTACATGGGTGAGTTGGAGTGCCATAAGTTGACAGAGAAGAAGCACCAGTGCGTTGCTCACTCTGCATATTTGTACCATTATTGTAGTGATACATAGTATATGTAGGGAGAGACGTTTTTGGGTTAAATGTAGAGATGGGTCAAATCCAAAATTTTGGATTTCTCAACTTGGATTCGTCAACTATATAAGAAATGCATAAATTCTCCCCCCCCCCCCCCCCCCCCCCCCGAGTGTGGATTATTCCCATAAAACTAAGCAACAATCAAGAACTAAACCGGGTTACTTTTAAACTTGTAATGTATAACAGTTCCTGCCTGAGCTCTTTCAGTTCACAGCAATGTAAGCAAACAAACAAGAAAACGTCACGGGGGGGGGGGGGGGGGGGGGGGGGGGGGGGGCAATTTTTACAAAGCGACCTTGCCAAGCTAGCTCGGATCTCACCTGTTCAGTCGCCAGCTTAATCCACAGTAAAAACTTAAAAATCCTTCTGCATCGTGTATCTCAACGTAACGGGTACAAAATAAATATCGCTTTAGCACCGGGAAGTGGGTTACACATGCCCCCTGGTGGGAAAGTTGTCTCACTCACGTCATTGCTCGTGAAATACTGTTTTCCAAATGTTTGTTAGTTTGCCTTTGATTACCCATGTTTTCATGTGTACCTGTGTGTTTGTATGAGTAATTTTTTAACAGACTTACAGTGCGCACTTCATTCTGGAAAAATATTCCACTTTATTTACAAAAGTCACAGCGCAAGCCACAGAAATGGGGCTCGAAATGCTGTTCAGTGAAATCATGTTTACTATTTGTCCGGTCGCGGAGCACATCGATCCATTAGAAACGGAAGATAAACTTTGAACGCGCACAAAAGCGTCTACGGCTGTCTTTGCAGGAATCTGAGCACTTCAGTGCACTTGAGAAAAAAAAAAAAGATTCAAAAGTAATATAAACTATAAAGCAAACATGATCATGAAGAGATAACGTCGACAACGCAGTATAGTAAGTATACCCAAAGCATACAGTGCCACAACCAAGCTCAAAACACTTGTCCATGTTCTCGAATGAGTATCAAATGCAGTGAGCACTAAGTAATGTTATGGCAATGTTATGTACAGAAACATTTTAGCACTGCAGTTTTTAAGGTGAAAACAAACCACAGAGGACAGAAAGCTCTAAATGCCATATACGTCAAATACCTCACATTGAACAACCTTAAACAGCTTTGATTTAATGCGTCTTATTGTGCACTTGAAGTTTACAGTAATGCAACTAAAAAGGTACCTGAAAGTTCTTCCACAAGTTGGCACCAGGATCAGATATGTGACCTCTTAAAACACAACACCTGCACGTGCTATATAAGCACATGCGTCAACTTTCAGAACTGTACAAAGAAGATAGCTTCTCCTGTTAAGGTGTGTTGACAGCATACAGGGTGTCCCAGAAAACGTGTCATTGAATTATAATTAAAAAAAACTACACCACCTAGAGTCATGCGGTCAATGGCATTTGTTCTTACTGGGTTTTTGCCTATGGTTCGGTGCTCCGAAAAGCATGATATTCGACTATTTTTTCCCGATGGGATAGCTCGTGAATATCACTGTGAATTATCATGAATTTGAGTTAATTCGGCACGCTCTTCATATTGGTGGGGTAAAAAGTGACCTTTACTTGGCAAATTTCCAAGTTCAGTTTGCAAATATTTACATAATTAAGCTTGGAGTACATGACATTCACATTAGGAGGTGGCAAAAACCTAATAAGAACAAAATGCTGTTGACCTCACGATTCTAGGTGGCACAGTTTTTTTATTATAATTCAATGACACGTTTTCTGGAACACCCTGTAGAAGGATTCTTGATTCGCCCAAACAACTGCTCCAAACTGCTTCAAGTGAAGTCACTGCACAGTGCAATGTGACACTGCTGAAACGTTTCAGACAAGAGCACACCGAAGCTTTCGCTTCTTGTACAGTTAAACAGTACCGGAGCACATTATGTGTCTTAACATTTCTAGTGTTGGCACTTTCTCACACTGAGGTAGTGACATTGAAGGCTTGTTTTCTTCTTTAAGTACACACGAAACAACATGAACACAGTGCTTCTAAAACCTTGCCTCTTTGGTTTTAATTGTTCTGGTACATAAACTTTTCGTTACCACGGGATTTGAACATGCTGGAAGGAAGGTCTACAATAGCTAGCTGGATAGTTATCTGATGTTGCTGAACAAGACAATATTGCCTTTGATTAATCCTTTACCATCAACATCTCAACAGAATAATGATGAAGTCATTATGAAACACAAGTCTGAACACACTGGATTTTTCTGTGTGACACAATCATATCAAGTTCACTGATAGTGATAATTTGTGGGGTTACGTTGTGAGACAACCATGATCATGATTTTCCATGAAGTTCACTGTGACTGATCTAAAAACTCTGCGGAAAAATATATCACAGTAACACATCCAACAAGCAGTTTTCCAATGGTACCTTTGCGGATAAATGCGCTGAAAACACTACGGGCGAGACTTAAAAATCTAAAGGTAATTTTTAAACGTAAAGGAATAAAAACATTAAATATAAAGGTACAAACATATCAAAACTACAAACTTATCAGATAGCACACTGCTTGCTGTCCCACAGTACAAAACAAAATTTTTTTTAGTCTGTACTGGCACTTGAAGAGGCAAGTAAAAGCAGATGTGAGCGATAAACTAAAAAAAAAAGAGATAAAATTAAGAAAATTTACAATGTATTAAATGAATGATAGTGTAATGGCACAGAGAGTAACCGACAATAAGGCTAGAATGAGCCGAAATGAGCAGAAGGTGCACTTGCACTCGTGACAACGGAAAAGTTGGCATAAATTTCAGGAACGCAGAAAACAAAAAACAGCACATGAGTAATTCTACGCATCAGATTCTACCAAAAAAAGATCACAGGCAAGTCAGCAAGTCCTTTTGCTGTGGCTGAAATCACCCTGTCGCAGTAACCTGTAATGTCTTCACATAGGATGTCGCGGAAAATTTTGTGGCACGTCCCCTTAAGCCCCATTCCCCCCTGCTCTCTTGTCTGGTGAAACAAAACAATGCTTCCCGTCTCGTTGCTTGAGAGGTGCTCCCGTTGAACGCGAACGCGGAACACGCCTTCGTCAACCCGGCGCTTCATCAACGACAAGTTCAGAGCAGGCGCCCCTGCAGAATCTCGTAGGCAATGCGGTAGCGCAACTTGGGCAGGTCCCTGCTCGAGAATTCGAACGGGATTCCCCTCACTAGGCACTCCGCGTAGAGGCACACAAAGGCACCGCAGTCGTACGTGTTGGTCTGCATGGGGACGTTGCGCACAAAGTTGTGGTCCCACGTGTCAGGTACGAGTTTCCGGCCGGTCTTGTGCCGATGTTCGCGCCGCAGGTAGTCCATCAGCATCCTGCAGCAGTCCTCGTTCCTGCGCCCCATCGAGTCGTAAAAGTCTATCTGCTTCGCCTCGACGTTGAGCACCGCCAGGGACCAGTGGTCCAGGTCGTGGACGGGCACCAGGACGAGCCGGTACGAGAACAGGTCCACGTTCTCGGTCCACTTCTGGATCGCCTTGTAGCCCCGGCTGCGGAGGACGCTGAAGAAGTGCGTGGTGAGCGCGTGGACGCTGCCCGCGCCGCCCTTCTCCTGCGCCATCTCCGCCACGAGCTGCATGTACACGTCGATCACGACATCGTTCAGCCAGTTGCGCCTCAGCACGGTCTGGACGTCCTCGACGGTGACGTTGTAGCCCGCCTTCCTGCTCAGCGAGCGGCCCGCCTTTTCGTTGAGCAGCACGTACTTGACTCGCTTCCTCATCGAACCGAACTCGTCGTCCTCCTCGGCGTCTCCGTTTTCGCTGGGCGAGGCCGGCCTCTTTGTGGTACCATTGCGGTACCGGAAGTCGGGACAGGTGTCCTCCAGCCGTTGCAGAGCGACGCAGCAGTCCTTCATCAGCGGAAGGAGATCCGCCATCGTCCTTCCCGTGTTCGCTTCCGCCAGGATGGATGGTAGAGCTCTGACAAAAGCACCGCGACCGTCTAGGCAGGCCTCAAAGTTCCGAGAGTCGGCCCGACAGCGGCATCGAGACTTGGCGCTCAAGATGGGGACGAAGTCTTGGAACATTCGGGCAATCGACGGGGATGGGGGGGGATCACGCACGTCGGTCCTGAAAAAATGTACCGTACTTATTCGACTTGTGGGATATTATCACGTAAATGCTCTCAACAATGACCCAGTCAATTTTTGAGAGTGTGTTATCAGCACTTTCAGGCACAATATCAAAGACATGATACCCCCCCACCCCCTTTCCTGAGCATCGACAAGCGGTGTACTTTCCGTTTTTTTTCCCCTGGCCATTAAGCCACCAGTCGATATCGTACTTCTAAAGTAACTTCACATCGAATAAATACGGTACAATGGTAATCTTCCTTTCTCTTGCTTAAATTGCTCATGAAGCATGCATCGAAGCCGTTACGGGGCTTTGATGTACTGTAAAAGTGCTTTAGTTGTTTAGCACAGTCCTTGTAAGGCGTGAATTTGCCAGGCAGGATGTTGAGGGACTTTAATTTCACAACGCATGTTCCGAGCTGTTGTACCATGAAGCTCACCCGGGAGAAAATGTTGGCTTTGCCAAAAGATACCAAGAATTGTGTGCGTTTCCACGACACTCTTGTATAGTCTCAAACCCTTCCTTGGTGCTCTTGCCATTGGCAATCAATTGTATATTGTCGAGTTGAGATTGAGGGTAAAACGGCGAAATGATGTTCGAATGAGTATGGAATCCATGTGTAGTAGTGTAAATCTTGCTAAAGTGTCCTCATTTTTTGCTTATTTTTTAACAGAACTACAGTGAATTGCATGCAGTGAGTCTGTTGGAATCGGAATTTTTTCATAGTATCCTGTCACTGTTAATATCTTGCAGGACTAACGTGAGACAACTTGCCACTGGGGGATGCTTTTTGCTGCAACATTAGCACCCCATACAAAGTATCATGATTCTTTTGTGATCCAGAATTTCTGCCAGAAATGTGTGAAAATATGCCACAGGAGCCATTTCACAACACCAAAGGCACACCTCAGCCTGCTATGATGTATCATATCAGGACACTAAAAGCCCAAAGAGTGCAAATGAATGGTCATGTTGTACTACATGGGAATAAATATGCTGGACTATCTACACGAGTGTCATGTTACAAATGAGCAGAAACCTTCGGCAATGACAACCGACGTGCTACAATAAACCGACTATCACAGCGCAAAAAGGAGAACAAACAACCTCTGACTAGACATGAACTATCAACAATGCTTAGAAATGCCCGTCCTACTGGTTTATACGACGTTACCCTGACCCTGAAAGCCCAGGGAGTTCTCGAACGCGAGTTAGCCGCATCTAGACAAAAATGGTGAAAAAAGTTTGTTAATGGTTTATTTCTTCCAATAAGTGATTCTTTCGTAAGCCACCTGCGAGCGGTTCCACTTCCAAATATTGTTCGCACGGGCACCAACAACGGGGTTATTTCACGGAACTGTGTATTCATTAGCAGTAAAATGCAAGAGTATGCATTGTTGATTCCGATAATAGGCCTTCCACAGCAAACGAACTTTCACGATCAAGCTGAAGAAAAATGTGCTCCCAAAAAATCTGTAACGGTCATTTATCACTGTGCACCCCCCGGGAAACGCACCTTTCACTCAAATGGTTTCCACTGTAACAAGCAAATGTGCGCACATAACCTGAAGAATGTGAGCAAAACATACCTTGGGTTGTGATTTTCTGATTTCTCTAACAATTCCACGAATTAAATATAGTGCGCTGCTGTTAAAGCCGGCCATCTTCCCATTTTACGTCACTACCGTGGTGGTGAACATGAACAAGAGAAAAAAGCCAAGAAAAGCAATCACGTGCTAGAAACGAAAAGCTGAAGTTGTAGTGGTTGTAGCTTTGTAGCTGGAGCTGGCTAGAGAGCTGGCTAGGCTAGAGTCGCTATAGTCACGTGATCTGAAACAACGGCCATCCGCATCTCCGCATCTGCACTCGCGGCACCTGGCAATGAAAACGTTAGGGAAACCCTTCGACATGTCCTACTTGAATCTAGAATGCGACAAACTTAGAACACCTGAGGCACCAGACGAAGATGACGAAGGCGACGACGTCACCAAACTGATTTGAGAATTAGGACAATCAAACCGAAACCGAAACAACGGCCAAGGCGATTCCAACCAATGGCACGTCGCCGCCAGTCAAATGGGAACAGCTAAAAAGTGTAAAACGGACAGAGAAGCTGGGCAGGCTATCCTGCTTACATGATTTTTTTTTTTTTCTGGTGATTTTTTTGGCTGCACTGTATCAAAAGGGAGTTTAGGTTAGTTTCACTCCAGAACCAAGATTATGACATAAAATTACTTTCTTTCTTTTAACCCCCATTTAACTCTAAGCTTATCCCATATTTTATGTTGTTGCTCTGACGAAACAACTCATTTTAATTCAATGTTTTATTTGAATTCCTCGATATACACAACCCTTGGTAAGCTACACAGCTTTGCCCATGCCTTGTTTCACCTTCTGCACAGACCAATCAAGATATATACATCCCTGTAAGAACAATGATGATGATTGCTCCACAATGAAGATTATGATGCGGATGATCCAGTCGTGTTAAGTATATATAGTCTTATCGCAATATTTGTGGACGTAGAACAATTTGTGGACAAGGAGAGTTCTTCAGCCCCATTCTGACAACATCAGAAGGAGAAAGTTTCAGCTGGTGGAGGCAGACTTGGCAGTTTTATATCTTTGATGTTCTTCAGAGCTGACACTGCTCGTGCTGGTGCAGCAGAAAGTCCAGCCTGGGAGAAAAAATACGATTAACAAATTCACATTATTACAAATTAAAAAATACATTGAGACACTCGTCAAATGTCAGAGACATTACAGATCGAAATGCCTGTACCATAAAAGTGGCTACTTTTTGCAGTCTTAAAGGGGCACTAAATGGGTATACGAGGAGTACTTTTATTTGATGTACTGCGCTACGTTGCCTGTTCAGTGGCCCCTTAATTAATTAATTCTAATTAATTCGTAAATCTGCATCGAGGGACATTGGGAAATATGTAGTTCGCAAGACTTCAATTTCACAGTGCACGTTCACTGTGGTTGTACCATGGGGTGCTTCTGGGTCAGACTGTCTGATTTGCAGGGACACCGGAAATTCTGCGCTTTATTAATTTTTTTTTTGTTTTTACCAAAATTTACGAAATTTTATTTTGCAAATGAAACGGTTTCATGGACCTTTTAGAACCATAATAGGGAGTTTTAGGAAACCATGAACAAGAAGAAGAAGAACAGCCTCTGTTCGAAATATTGGCGGCTCCTGTCCTGAGGCAACTCCCTTCATGAACCACCTCCGATTCCTTTCACATAATGCTATCAGCAAATCAGTTATCAGTGTAGCAACAGCTGTTTGGCTGATAGTGATATGGAAAAGGAATCAGAGGGTGCTCACAGCTTCCTAACACTCCCTAATGATTCCCTACCCTACCCTACCCTAATTCCCTACTCTACCCTAATGATTCCTGTACTTACCTCCTGCTTTTCAATTTTATTCTGGTCCTCTATTCTGCCAATAATTTCCGTCATGTTCGTCTCCAGCACCATCCCTCCCATCACCAGCTCGTTAAGAATGTAGTGAACCTGCACGGGTAACATGTCGTCATCATCGCTGGTACTGTTTAGTGGATCAAACGCTATTGCCTTGCATACGCAGGGATGCCTTGCATGGGCTACCAGTTTTTTTTTTTTTTGAAAACATCTCATTTGATTTGTTCAAGATTAAACATAGTGGCAATGCGTGCCATGCATGGAAGTACAGTCAACCCTTGATTTATGAATTCCCTCGTTTTATGAACACTAGCACGAGGAACCAAACTTTTTACATGCATTTTTCCCTCGTTTTATGAACCTCGATATTCGAATAATGAATGGAATTTCTGGGAACCAACTAGGAGTTGCCCAGCGTTTTTGACCTCAATTTATGAACGGATCGTTCCGAGGCCAACGAAAACCTTCAAAGGGATTATTCGTGGTCTTATGAATGACGCCTGAACGGACAAAACGTTTTCGAGGTATTGCACCCTCGGTTCTTAACCCCTCGAAATCCGAACAACAAACGGGTTTTTGCAGAAGTGTTCCTGACCTCAATTGACGCGGCGGAAGGCATGGTCCAAAGCAAAATTAAACTACTTTAATATTGCATAATAAACAGAGTGTGAATGCGCTAACATCTGTGTTTTGTGAGACTGATACAGAAGGAGGCATGGTCCAAAGCAAAATTACACAATATATTGCATTATAAACACAATATCAACTCGGAAATACTGTTCCATTTGCTCGATAGTACTCACTTAACGGAATTTTCGATTTATGAATCCCTCGATTTATGAACGATTTTTCGGGGAACCGACGGTGTTCATAAATCGAGGGTTGACTGTAGTTCAAAGCGGGTGGTGACAACCGCACTAGATGTGAAATAATGTCAAATATTAGAATAATTTGTACGTGTTGTTCAATAGCGTTTTGTCAGTTATTACATTTTAGGTGCATGTGTCATGGGACTCGGTTGCAGACGACAACTTGGTGCCTCTTGCATTGAAAATACTTGCAGAAAAACATGTGTGCATGAGCACGGTGTAGTAAAACATGCTTTGGTCTGTCAGATGCAGAACGCGTAGTAGCTTATCATAGCGTATGCAAAACGATTGCGTGCAGTCCACTAGAGCTCTCTGGTACAGCCTTACCTTGTCTACGTGGAAGATGAGGTCTAACTCACATACATTCTCGAAGCACTTGTCTAGTGTTTCCACAAATACCTGCGTACAACCGACAAACATGAAAAACAAGGGGTACTGGAGCTCTTAGATTTGTCCAAGCACCCGAAGTTCATCCGACAGTCAAGTGATGTGACAGTATTGACATGTTACTGTGTGCCAACTACATGTACCATAAGTAGAGCCTGAAGGTTTGGGGTTTAACCCGATTCTTCCCCAAAATTTGCGTCCCAAATTGAAGGTTGCCCCTCTAGGGTGAAACCCAATTTTTTGACCCAGCAAATTGCCCTGACTGAGACGTCTGTCGGAACGAACACTAACCTGCTTGGCAGCAGATGCTGTTACGTTACAGTTTGTACCGAACCAGATTTCTCAGAGAATTTAGCACACTGAAAGTTTTCTACCCGAATCTGCATGAATTTAGAGCACATGTACGTTTACCTGATTTTTACTCCCCGAATTTACAAAAAAAAATATGTCACGGAAACTTCAGGCTCTAACCATAAGTAATCAGAGTACAAACACACGAAATTGCTTAGCATCACATGGACAGAGATGTGGTTTTGTATGTACGTAATTACTTGTTGGCAAACCTGAAGTTTTTGGTTTGTACAGCTTTAATGTGGTATGTGTTTGGTATGTTTTAACTGGTACAAACTACAACAAGGTTGCCTGCTATGCCTGCTTGCTCAGTTACTACTAAGTTCTTGGGCAATCTGAACGTGTGCCACCATGTACTACTGCATGTTCTACTCTTATATTTCACAATCTGAACGTTCTATGCATGCGCTAAGTACATGCCTGAATCAGGTCCAGGATTCCAAGTTCACTCTCGGACGAATCGACACAGAAGACAAAGTACAATGTTGCATAATGTCGGTAGATGATCTTGTAGTCTGATCCTCCTATGAGCCTGAAGATGAAAGAAGATTATTGTCTCCGACATTACTGTTGAAAGGTGAGACTTCAGCAAAATTTATTGATTAATTGAATGTCTGCTCTGAAAGCATCGATATAATTTATATTTTCACTAAATGTGTGTTATGTACAGACTCACGTTCCCCCTTCCAAGAAGTTGCACACATTGTCGTCCCTCTTTGAGACTAACTGGAATGTCTCTCTGATTATCTGCTGCTGGGAATCTTCTGGCTGTCGGTGAAGCAAGAGTTACATAAACGTGCAATTTTAGATAAAATACGCATGTGCATGTATATTTTAACAACAAACTCTGGCTGAAAAAGACAAACTGGAAACAAAAGTGGATTGCAGTTTGGTTCCAATGTGGGTTAAAGAAAACCGCTTCTGACCGTACAGAGGTTATAGTGGGCCAGAATATATCTACTCTGAGACATGGCTATGGTTAACATTGAGTATGTTAAAATGGAGTCACTCTGAGGCCAGACTTAGCTTTTTAGGCATAGTCAGCAACATGAACCACAAATTCTATTGTGCAAATATCATGGATGCTGTTGCATCCTTTTCAGCTGTGTGGTCTTATAGTGACTGTGTTCATAGGTATATCCGTTTCTGACATACAAAGCATGAAATTGTTAGTTTTATTTACAGAATCACATCACCTGGGACTCTGTTACTCTCCTGCACCATTGCCAAAAAATTGTTGGGAAAAAACACAGTTGTATTCTGACATGCACGACCAAGACACTTGTGAGGGAAGGTCCAGACCCGTCCAGTGTACTACATACATCGCCTGGGACCAATTGACTGCCGTCAGAACATCACCCCTGCCTAGATCTACCCCTGTGCATCACGTGCTGCGCGTATCGACGTCTGTGATGTATATATTACACGGGGATTTTTCCATTTGGATAGTTTC
This sequence comes from Ornithodoros turicata, assembly GCF_037126465.1. Taxonomy (NCBI): domain Eukaryota; kingdom Metazoa; phylum Arthropoda; class Arachnida; order Ixodida; family Argasidae; genus Ornithodoros; species Ornithodoros turicata. The sequence continues at coordinate 137,515,450 of NC_088202.1, read as the reverse complement.
GTTCTTGAAGCCATGTCATTTGTTTGACAAACCACCTACAGGTTATTCCACCAGCACATGTTTCTCACGTCGTGTGTGAACGAAGTTAGTGCCGTCATGTCATCCATACATATTTTGGAACACCTCAAACATGCATATTTTGCGTTGGTGTCTTTGGGAGAAGAGGAATATGCTCAATAAAGTGATAATGCCTACATTTCCACACACTTTAACTCAAAAAGGAATGCATTTTAAATCGTCATCATCAACCAAGCACACAGGTTTCGTTAGTCGGGGGCAAATTTATGAAACCTCTGCCATACTAGATGCGGGGATAACAGTTATCATTCGTACAAAAGCCGCATTCTAAGCTTTTACACATGCAAGTATTGCAATAGGCCTAGGCAACAGCGCTACGTGTGATTCGTCGCTCAAGTATCACACTTACATAGAACTGGTAAAACTTGGTAAGCCTGGGTTTACCGTGATTATTAAACACTAAGATGGCTTTTATCATCGTTGACAACAATGACCATCGAGTCGATTTGGTTCCAAAGGAGATAGAAACGCAATGTAGGCGACACAATCTATTCGTCTGCTTCGGTCAGTAATTCTGGCGCTCAACACCAGACTGCGGGGTCATCGCTCGAAATCGCTCACTCAATGTTGTAAGCCTTGCGAATTGCTTTCGTGAAATGTGGACGTAGAATGAAAAAAGATTGCAGAATTTGTTTCAAATTATTCTATCCTCGAACTCATGTCAAGCAAACAATACTTTTCAAAGCCAGCAGGAATTAGAGTGCTCATTTGCACGGGATAATAAGGATAAAAAAGGGAGGTGAACGAAGCGGCAGCATTCCAAGCGCTGCTCGAGGCGAGGCAGCATAATTCATTCCAGGTTACGTGATGACACTGGGTTAAGTTTAGTTTAAACGTTGCCACGTCCTCCAAAATTCTCATATTGCCAGGACATCGGAGAACGTTGCCATTGGCGGCATCAAAGGCTGACGTCACATCGCACGCCTCTGAGCAGACGCGCCTTCGCTTCCTGACTGCCGTACGCGCGTATTGTGTGAAACACATCCAGAATGGCATCGTCGAAGCCGCCGTGCGCTGCATCTCTGGATGACTTGTGTCGCCAACTTCATGAAGTGTTCAAGGACGATAATGTGAATATTGAATATGTGCATGACTTGATGTTTTCATACAAGAGTAACCCAAAAGACTGGCAGAAGTACGCAAAGTTTGATCAGCACAGGTAAGTTGCGACCTCCAGCCTCGTTCCGTTGCATGAACCAGTTTCCCTTATCTGATAAGGATAATTATCACAGTTACGCTTTTGTGCTGCGTAAAATAATTTTATTCACTCTGAGAGCTTACTCCGCTTTCAAGTTCTGTGTCATTGCGACTGTTTTAAAACGTGTTCCTCAGGTGGGACAGTGAGGGTAGCGCACGCTGCCGTGACATCGGAAACATTGTCGTCTGCTTCATCGCTCCACCTCTTCCTGAAGGAAGGTGCCTCGGTTCACGGAATAACGAGGAAAAGGCCGGGAAACACACTTGATGAATGTAGGAGAAATACTATACTGAAACTCGTTGTCAATTGGTTTCTGACGCCCGTTTTTTTTTTTTTTTCCTACATATTTTTGGCGAAAGAGCCATATGTCTTAACTGCGTAAAGCGAAAGTGTAATTGGAGTTTGTTGCACTTTTCTGGCGTCCGAAGTGGGACGACCATCTCCAATCGTCTTCGCGCCCGTCGGCTGAGTGATAACAAACTTGCCAGTCGTGAACACACCGCGATATCTGCTTTTGTCTGGCTGGAGGGTTGAAGAGATAGCTTGGTGCAAGTGGGTTCGCCGCCGTGAGAAACATTCCTTAACATTCCTGCCGGTGTTTGCGTGATGTAAATCACGCTTGATCACGCCAATCACACCGCACCTGTAGTAGCAGAATAGGCATTGGGATTACTGGGAGTGCCTACTACACTTCGGTTGTTTCTTTTTGGTAATTTTTCTCTCATTTTTTTACCTTGCTTCCATCACCGCAAACGCCAAAATTAAACAGAAATGCACATCAAGAGTAAAGGTGTTAAAAACAATGGCCAGTGTCACAACTGTGGACATGCACCCCGTTTCATATGCAGTTTTTTTTTTTTTTTTTTTACGGTTAACCTATTACAGAAATCCATTCATATAGGGCCTGCAAAGGGAAATTCACTTTATCTATTAACTATAGTCGTTTTGAAACTAAGAACATCATCGTAGCATATAGACTCAAAGCGGTCATATCAAATTCATATCGTGTCATGTCATATCTTTTCTGGTATGGATGTTTATTACTCAAACGGTAGTAGAAGGTGCATCATTTATGTGTTATCAGTTAACAAAATGCGCTTTCTGGTTCTTTTGCTCTTAGGATGGCATCCTTTCCGGTATATAAAGGTTACGCAAAGGGCGGGTCCAAGGGAGGGGGGGGGGGGCGATCGCCCTTTCCCCCAAACGTCAGTTTATACATGGGATTTTCCTCTCTCCCCCACCACGCGTTCCGACAATGAAACCGTCCCCCCCAGTCCCAGGGGCTGGATCTGCCCCTGGGTTACGTACATGTGCTCTAATTAAGAATAGAAATCTCGCGTCATTTGCGCACTCGTGTTTGGTATTTTGAAGTGCGCACATGGCGAAGGCATTTTGTTATTGTTTGTTTTGTTGTTGTCTTGGCGCTCTTTCTTGAAACGCTGCAGGTGTGTAGCGAACCTATTTTTACGGCGTAGTGTTGTCTGCGCCCCATTGACAGGACAAAGTATGGGCGTACGTGTTTTAGTTCACAAGAAGGTGTTGGGGGGGGCAAAGGTTCCGAAATCATAGGCTTATCGCGCCTTTCTCCTTCCAAGTAGCTGACGTCACGTTGCTGATCTCTAATGTGATCTCGTTTTCGTATAGTGCTTCAGATTTGAAAACTCCCTATACTTGCGCGTACCATCCACGAAAGTGGTGAATACGGGAATTGTAAGGAAGCTTGAGGCACGCAATAAATCATTAAAATAAGCCTAAAAATAGGCAGGCCCGTTGCTGACATTGCACGCTATCTAGATTGCTCCCATCCTAATTTTATTTCGTGCAATAATTATCGTCTTTATGCTAATTTCGGTTTTACCGGTGCCTCTATGCGCAGAGCTCTCTCAGCTAATCCTCATTTACATGATAGGTATCTCTAAAACATTCCAACTGTCTCATTCGTGGCACTGTCTCTCAGAGTTGTCATGCTTGATACGCGTGGGACAGTGCTCTTGACATACCTGCATGGGCGTATACAGCTATGAGCTCATTTGTCGTGGTCTGCTCACGTTCAACATATCGTTTCTGATGCCAACACAACGATTACATTGGAGGGAATCTTGTTCTTGTTGTATTGCGCGTAAAACAGCCTTTCACATCGTGCACATTATGCCATCGATTTTGGACTTGCATCGGAAATATTTCATTGAACGAATCGGAGTCTCTAGAAATCATGTGGCGCCGTTTTTATCTCTAACTATTCTCGTTTTATTAGTGTATCCTATAGTCAAAACGTAAACTTTGTTTTTATAACCCGTCACTGGGGACGACTGCGATTATGTTAAAAATGTTATTATCTGCAAAAATGATGCAAGTGAAAATTTTGAGTTTGGAGAAACTGGAAATAAACGAAAACTCTCTGAACGGAAGTTATTGCTCACGTGTTCTTTTTCGCTGTGTACTCCTTGTGATAGGATTATTCTATTTATCGACTTCTAAAGACTTATCTTGAGCCAGTCAATTATTATTTGCCACTGACTTACGCTCGCCGCTTTGCGATAATGTTTTCAAATTAAAACGCCAGAGGTATTGTTCTTCTGCCTTTTATTTTCTGTTCCACCATTATGGAGTGGGAGAGAGCCTCCTGGGGGGTCCTGGCATCCACGATGAGGGACGCCTGAGCTTGGGGACCGAAGGACAGCTATTTGCTATGCACAGACCTCAATGTATATATGTACACAAGCACGCTGAAAACCTCTGAGAGTACCTAGTTCTCAACTTTTTGGCTCCCTGCATCCAGCAGCGTCGTGAGAAAACATTTTCGGAGGGATTTCACGGGAACCTTACATGCGGGGAGAGGATTTCACCCCTGTTTTCCCTCTCCCAGATGCACTACAAAAGGTACCCTTTTTTTTTTTTTTTTTTTTTTTGAGGGAGCTTAACCTCCAGGTCTCCTGCTCCTTCTGCATGCCAGTTATGAGGCTGAAGATGCTAACATGATCACAATCAATCAATATGTTCCAACTGCGATGCCAGGCCTCAATCCCCGTTGGTGGTCAGCGTGAGGCGTTCTACAGATGCGATGGAAACGCGGAGGTGTTTCTAGTGACGACTGACTGCTCACTCGCAGTCGTACGTCGTAATGGCCTCACCCAGTGCTTCCCAAACTGCGGGTCGCGACAGGATCACCGGCTTTCACTATCACTATCACCTGATCTATCACTATCGCTATCATTTGATCACCGGCGGGTCGTGAAGCGGATCGGGAACTTGAAAAAGGGAGAGCAAGAGTTACCGCTGACGCCGCCTCCCGAATTTCGAGTAGGGTTGGCAGGAAGATACACACTCTTGAGTACTAAAGCCACGACATTGCCATGACATACTTATTAGTAGGGCGTGGATTTTCATGCAAATGCATCTTTTTTTCTCTCTCTCTCGATATGGTTCCGTATCTGGACAATGACAAAACACTTTTGGTCTTGGTTTGGGGCCGATCAGAAGGGTTCTGTCGTGCATATAAATGCATGTTTTGCACGTTGTGGCATATTTCGCATGAAAGTGCATATTTTGCCATTTTTCAGGTGCGAGAGCTTACTACTTCTTTTTTCATGGACGGTTTTGTTGGTTTCGGGACGGCGTTGGGTGTTTTTATTTCGCGAAAATTCTGGTCGGAATTGGACATTTTTCTTGTTTCGGTGAAGTGCGGTGTTCATTCCGTACCATGGTCCCTAGCTGCTTCATCCTCCACTGCGTGCATGGTCGATGGGCCGTCCGTACTTCACGCAAAGCCATGGCGAAGCAAGCCTGAGCATGGGCAGCATGAAAAGCATGAACATACACTTACAATCGCGAACGCAAAGCATTCAGTTCCATGATTTATATCTGTGGCACGAGTACTCTTTGTTGTGTGCCGCAGAACGAAGGCGGCTTTCTTTTACCGTGTTATCCGTAATGGAATATTTCTTAATAGGCATTTGCTGCATTGCTTTCGTACCAAGAACAATGAAAAACATTGAATATAATAAGGGGTTTTATTGCATATTTCGAAGATTTTTCAGTGCATAGTTGCATGCATATTTCGGGAATTTTTAGTGCGTATTTATCCCTTCTCCACTTATTAGGTTGACTTAACTCCGGAAAAAGGTTCTGACGGAAGAACTCTAACCTAGAACCCTGATTTCTGTTCAGGGATGCTACCCTTTTGCGGGCCTGGTCTGGGCTCGGGTTTGACCATTACGGGTCCGAGGGCGGTCCCGTACACTGCCGGGCCGAGGTCGGGCTAGGTCGGGCCTGTGTTACCCCTCTGTTAGTTAGCCACGGTGGATTCTTTTCAGCCCGCTACACCGGGCAGGGCCGGGTAGCCTATAAATTGCTCGGGCAGGGCCTAGGGCAGGGAACCTAGAAATTATTCGGGCTTCGGCTGGGCCCGGGACAGGTATGGCGCCGTCGGGCCGGGCACGGGAGGGTAAATCAAAGGAAGGCAGGGCTCGGGCCGGGCCTGGGCCTAAGTATGCTGCCCGTGCAGTGTTCTAAACAGCACCTTTTTTCTTGGTTATTTTAATTCCTTTTATTCTTTTGCGTGGAGGCTTATGCGTTTGGGTCGTCCATGCTTGTAGCGCGAACTATCTTCCCAATGTCAAAAGAGGAGAGGAAGTAGTGACAGAAAAGACAAAAGCACGCGCTGAGAATAGGAATTGTCACGAGGAGGGAACTGGACGCACCACAGCTGCCACTTCGCACGCACAGTCGACTGCCAAGAAACGTGTAACCGTAAATGACACTTGGCTTCACATCCACCCTGAGCACAACTTTCTAGCCGCATCACCGGACGGGATTGTTGTGGTGCATGGTTGTTCAAATACCGTAGTTCCCAGTAGCTGATAAAAAGTTTTCGGGAACCGGTTGAGCTCGCCCGGTACGATCAGTTGGGAGAGAAGGGAGCCACGCGCATGCGCTTTACCAAGTGTGGGGATTATCTGTCCCGCGCGGCGATCCTCCTGCCCGCTTTGACGTGACGATCGTTTCGCTTCCGATCGTTCTCTTTCGGGGACTCCCGAACGAAGCTGAGACGTGGCCGACGCGATGTATTCCATCTACCGTGTTCCCCGGTGTATAACGCGCGCGATATACATTGAAAAATGTGTCGCGAAGACGCGCAACGCGTTCGTTTTTTTGCCCCGGAAGGTCGTCTTGTAGGAGGAGGTCGAGCGACCTGCACTCTAAGAAAAAAATGAGTAAAACGGGGAGTAATTGCAGCTTCTACTCCCCTAGTCTGCAATTACTCCCCATTTTAGTCCCCTAACCCAACATTTAGTCCCGACATTTACTCCCCAGGACTGCAAATTGTCACTAAACTTCGCGAATGGTCTCAGCTGAATGCGACAGTCTACGTAAATATGTGCCCTTGGTAAATTTGAACGACATAAGGCTCTATAACTCAGACAACGTAGCAATTTTCCAGCCACACAGAGTAAGAAACAGTTAGCGCATCTTTCTTCGCAAATTGTGCCCTAGTATGGCGCAAGATTTTATATCACTCGATATATCACGGTTGACGGTTTGCTTCAAAGTATTTTCATGCATGCGCACCAATTATGTATCTGGGACTCTTACAACTCTCTGACATTCATTTACTCCCGTGCATTTACTCCCGAAAGGGACTATTTTTTGTGGCAATGCAATTACTCCCCAAAAACAGTAAAAGTACTCTTTTTTTTTTCTTAGAGTGTGTAGCCTAGGGACCGTATTCCTAACCAACTCTGATAGCACCCTATGTAAGCGCTAGCTCTGTGGGAGGAGAATAGACGAGTTCAGAAAATCCCAGTGCTCTTTGCACACGCACTGCATTCTGGGCGCTTGCTGAGCGGACGAAATAAGACTAATCCTTCACATTTCGCTTTCGCTGACCTTGACACGTCGTGGACAATGGACCGCTATTGAAGAAATCGGAACAGTTTGGAGGCCACCCGTTTCTTTGGTATTAGTAAACTCCCACAGTTCAACGCGACGCTAAGCACTGTGGGATTTTCTGAACTCGTCTATTGCGTTCCCCAAAGCGCCCGTATCCTCAAGGGGTGCCATAAGGGTGCGCGCCAGCCAAGTGAGCTCGCGAGCTTCCTGTACGCTCCCTGAGGGACGCCCGCCACAAAACAGACATGGAGGACTTGTCCGACTTCATAGATCGCGTCGTGCGATTCAAGCGTTACCCTGACGGTGTTGTCCCCATACTGATGGTATGACGAATTCGGGACTGGGAAGAGACCGCCTTCAGCGGTACGACGAACGTGAATTCAAAGAAAGATACCGTTTATTGAAGTCGTCTGTTCATGAACTCTACCGACTACTGGACGTCAGGAGGAGCATGGACAATCGTGGCTTCCCTCTTTCGCCCATCCAACTTCCCAGCCCAGCTCAAGTCCAAGGTCCCTTGAGGGCGAAGTTGCGGGTGGTTTGGGAATCCGGCCCTAGGAATAGTTAACGCACAAAGTTCAATGCGGCACCTCTTCGGTGGTTATGAGGCGGTAGACCTCCGACAAATAAAGGACACTGGACTGCTTAGGTCCTGGATGGATAGGGGATTCCCCTTTGCAGCGGCATTGCTCCTGACTGAGGGCGCCATAGCACGCATGAGTTCCTCAAGCTCAAGGGTAAAGAACTGGAAATTGAATGACTGTGATGCGCGTTATCATCGAACGTTTTTCAATTTTAAGGGGTGCGTGTTATACACCGAAAAATGCTGTACTGGTTCTGGTACTGGCGTAATGGTTCCTCACAAAGGTACATTCATCGAAAATCTCGCGATGTATTCATATTTCTGGTTCATCGTCATACAGACTAGAGGTCCAGAAGGCGTAGAAAATATCCGAAAAGACTGCTGTGGCCACTTTGAATGTCATTCCATGTGGGGATGGTATAGTGATTTATAACTAGGGAGTGACTTTTTCGGGTTAAATGCCATTTCTACGATTCGGGGGCAAAAATCGGGCGCTATTTTTAAATCTGTAATTCGGGATGAAATCGGGCGATAATTGTGCCTTCGGGTGTTTTTGTTTCTCCTCTTGTCTATAAGTCCTTCCCTAATCTGTCTTTTATTGCTTCTTTGCGGTATCACGACCCTCCAGCGGTAAAACCCGAAGACATAGACAGTGTTGGCACACATGGGTGTATTGCTGGGTGACCCATTCTACACGTGGGGCCCTTGGTCCGTCTTCAGTCGAAACGTCACTTGATGGTTTCACAGCGACTGAAATTCGGGGAGGAATCGGGTTTAACCCGAATTGGTCGAAGGTCAGTTCGGGGGGCAATAACCGGGCGGAATCGGGTTTAATCCAAAAAAGTCACTCCCTATTTAAAACTGTTCAAGCTTTACATTTCGTAAATTGTACAATGTCTTATCGAATCTTCAGAATCATCTGCAGAATTCCAACACCCCCTTGAGATAAAAATCCTGCGCAAATATCTGGACGAAAGACTGTAGGGTTGAAATTAACCCAGCCGATATAAAACCCGCCAAATGCGGTCAAACGTTTATTTAGAGGCACCAAATAGGACCTTGTTTATGCAATACGCAATTGCTGAGAAAAAAGAAAACTAAAAACACGGATATACAGAAGGCATCGACATTCACGTTGGCCGTCCGGTTTGGGGAACAAAACCGGATTTCATCGGACTTCTGCTGATCGGCTTCCTTTAGCAAAGAGAAGTCACCGGACATTAGGCACCGTCACTTTCGCATTTGCAACAACATGCTTCGTCACCGAAGGAAGCAGTCTCAGGACAAACAACTGCGCAAACAACGTTGATATGCTGCCAGATAAGGATAAGGTGTGCTACTTTATAACCACCCGTTGGAAGTTTGCCACCGCCACACTGACTCGAAAGAAAATCAGCTAGATTTTTAATAATCCACTAAAACATTCCCGTCGACAAAGACTTATTTTAAAACCTTCGTCAGTGAACGGTAAAGCATGATGCCAAAGTGTTTTGGTAGTTATCTGAACAAGGGCCTCTTGACTGGCTATGTCATATGGACTGTCTGAAGTGGACAGAGCTTATTGTGATGAGTGTGAAATACTGTCGTACTTCAATAGAATGACCCCGAAGGGTTAACCATTACCCATGCACTGAAGCCCAGCGTGACCGTGTGAGTACTCTTTGCCTCATATTTAATCAAGGATCGACAGGAAGGTACTTTTTTACGTATTTCGCTGATGCAGGACTGGGCTTTTCTATCATTTAGCGCCACCTTTTGGTAAAGACTAAAAGGATTATAGCCTTTTCGGAGTCGTTGACCGCGTGCAAAGAAATTGTGCTTTTTAAGCTACGGATAAAACTGCGAGCTAAAGCATTTCGGGGCCCAAACTGTCGCTCCGCTTTTCGCGTTGCCATATTGTTACACCTACCTACGTACTACCATTTTATCCCTACTAAGAACCATGAGGAGACTGATTGGGGAAGGATCGAGGGAATATGTTACCACTCGATGCTCGACTGTACCTTGATCGGTTGCTAACTGACTTTCTTTAAGTCGACGTTGCAACAAGAAACACCAGATTCACTGGAAATGGACGCTGAACATGTCTGCGAAGACATTCCAAAAGCCGGGTTTCGTCACAAAGAGAATTCGCTTTGTGACGAATATTTCTGCTTTGTATACATTGAATATGGAGAGGCGAATATTTGCATCGATAAAGATTCTAGTGGACCGATCGACAACATGAACGGGAGCGAGCTGAGCGCCTGTGTTGAACAGCGACAGAGAGAGACTTGAGCCACTGCACTGAACGCATAGAAACGCCGACGAAAAGAACGCGGCGTAGTGAGTGGTTCTTATTAGAAATCCGTCGAAAGAAGCCATGTTGTTCTCGATGGACCTTGAGAAGGCGGTTTGTTCGAGCGTTTCAAATGGTTGACCAGCTGCTCGCTTCGACGGGGGGGGGGGGGGGGGGGGGGTAAACTTCGTCTAACTCTGTTGCACATTGACTCGCTTTGTAAAGTTGGCCACATCATCTTCATTGCGTTTAACGTCCTTACAGAAGTTAAAGAAGGTATATTTTCTCGCTCGCTCCCCCTAGCTTTCGAAAAGATCTTGCACCTCCTCCCCCCCCCCTCCTTAAAAGAAAAATATGCCAGACTGGCAAACAAACAAAATAAAACACTGGAAAAGATATCGAAAAACTGGCTTTTCCCGATACCACACGCGGAGAACTAGCTGGAATGTAAAGAATTCTAGCATTCCAAAATAGCGGGCGCGATACACCCTGACGAAAGCCTTTGAGGTTTGGAAACTGCTTTCTGCCTTGACGTCTTCCTTCGTCCGTTGCCACCTTGAAACTTGAACCTGACCTGACATCGAGGTGGAATGTATACAAAACAGTATCCCAAGCAGCAAAATGTACTGAAAGTCGAGTGCAATAGGGGTGGACGGGTAGGTGGAAGGCCTTGAACAGACTCGTTAAACTAAAGAACATTGATAAGATACATACCGTCCACCCCTACTGCACTCGACTTTCAGTACATTGTGCTGCTTGGGATACATGTCAACGTTCCCCCGATGCATACTTGCATGTTGCATGCCGTGAGCAAAGAGGGGCGTCCACGTGGATGATAAACGGTTCTGGGATGAACCAATTCCTGCCTCTTATCAACAGCGCAATTGACCGAAGCCGGTTCGCCCAAGGACGTCCAATTTCGCCGCCGCTTCTATTGATCAACATGTCTCGTGACTGGCGTCAAAAGACATCTTTGCAAACATTTGTTACGTAATCTCCAGTTTGCCATGTAGATGTTGGGTATGACTTCATCTGATAATAGTAGCAAACCCTTCTGGGAAGACCTCGCGCCGTGCGTTGGATTCATATAATACAATATGGTATGCGCCAGCCTGATTTTCTTAACATGGTGGAAAGTAATCGGGCTGTAACCAGCAGCATTTAAAAATGGGTGAACACAATCATTACTTGAGAACGTTGAAAGTCGATCAGCGGTGGTAATGGAAGGTGACAAGCATAAGCCCCCTAAGCTGAGGCTGCGGGGTCATCGCACCTTCCCCTTTCATGCATGCGATCGTACAGGATTTCTGATACAGTCAAACTCCTTTATAGCGAACACCTTTTTAACGAAAATACCACTACAGCAAATTTTTTTGCGGTCCCGCTGGAGCCCTATAGGTCCAATAATGGACATCCTTTTTAACGAAAATACCTTTACTGCGAATTTTTTGGCTGTCCCCTGAGTTTCGTTGTAAACGAGTTTGACTGTATTCTCTCTCATAAGACGTATTTTCACAGGATTTGCATGTTCGCTCGAATGTTTATCAATGCAGGTAACGTTTTTCTCAGTAAGGAAAGCCGCTTCGCACGAGCATATTCACTGGTACTGTCACTTTCCCTCTGACACATAACACTTAAATATTTACACCTTTCATTACCTTTTTTAAACCAAATATGTATGTATACATTGCGGACAATCTCATAGAGGAAAACCAGCTATTGCCTAATTAGGCGAATGCCCCGTAAGGTAAAGCTGCTTTAGCATATTTCGAGTCATTCAGCACTGAGCTTCTGAGTTATTCAGCAGCTGAGTGCATGAGAATGACTTCGAAAAGACCGGAGGAGGAGTATTTGAAGCGCAGTACAGAGTACAGAATCTAAAATGTACTAAAGTAAAGTGCAAGTACTAAGAAATGTAGTACTTGAGTACACGGTACTTTGAGTACCCCCCATCACTGTCCGATGTGGAATACAGCATCCATTCCTTGGTGAAGACGCCAAGATCAATACCGTCTGTACTGTTTGAGGTTTCGGCTAGGTTTTGCCACGGACTTTCCAGCGATGATGTCCGGTTGCTCCTCCCCCGTATCTGCAGGTAGGCTGCCTTACGAATATACAAAATATTAATAGCTTTGGGAATATAAAGATTTCGAGCGAGAGCGCCCGTAGGAGAGTTTCTTCGGAGTGAAATGCTCCTGCCAAACATATTTATTTCAAAGATGCAGGAGAGCGAACTTGTCCTTTAAGTGTGCTTCATGCGGTACCATGTCGCTGTTCGATCGGCAACCCACACACCAATTATAGTGCAGTCGTGCAGGTACGCCAAATGGCAGTACAGACACCGCGGAAGAAGCACTGCTGATGCGGACGGTGGAGGAACCTGGAGAAGGATGCCAACTTGGCACGCCGCGGATAACGATAGCGTTCTTACGTTGTAACGTGGTGATATGTGTACCTCGTGGCATCCGCGTTATTGGACAGGATGATGGTGAGATAAGATAAGAGAGCGCTTAGGACATCGCATGTTTTGTTTGCCTTTCCTTTTCTTTGGCTGCGCAATGAGGCATGTTTCAAAACTTTAGTGGACTACACGCGGACTGCATCAGGTGGTTTATCTTCTCCTTCAGTAAAAAAATGAACCCAAGCAGCACAATGTACTGAAAATCGAGTGCAATAAGGGTGGACGGCATGTGTCTTATCAATGTTCGTTAGTTTCACAAGTCTGTTCAAGGCCTTCCACCTACCCGCCCACCCCTATTGCACTCGACTTTCAGTACATTGTGCTCCTTGGGAAGGCGTGTGATCATTGTCATCGGGGGGTGGAATGTGTATGTTTGAGGAACGTTGATTTGACGTGTTATGACGACGGACGCTACGGCACATAATGAATAACTTCTACGTGGACGTCTTCTTGACGGGTTCGCCAACGGTGTATGAACAGAGCACTGAACATTTATAACGAGGTGACTCAGGATGCTGCATGGCACGCATTTACGCAAATGGATGTCAAACTCGGAAGAGACACGAACACAGCGTAGTGCGCCGTACACGAACTGTAAGCACGGGATCCCCGAGTTGCAACGAAGATATGAAGGTTCTGTGTGTACTTTGGGAGGACACGCACAGCGATTGCCTGAAGGCCTCAGACAAGCGCATGCTAGAGGACAGGGTAGCGCCCATAGGCGGTGAACGTGCCGTATACTGGGAGCAGTTTCGAAGCTTGTTTGACCGTCTGGACGTTCGCTTTCCGTTCAGCGTTCGAGTCAAAATGCCGTCTCAACGTTAGTTGGAGGAGAGGCATACTAAGGGCACACCCCTGACTGGCAGTGTACAAACGTGGTGGTGGTGGGAGTTGTGAAATTTGAATGACATCTCAATGCGTATAGTTGTCTCTCTGAAGACTGGGAGGTGGTTGACTCGTATCCAGTGATTTCCCCAGAAATTCACTGCTGGGGGAGGGGGGGGGGGTGCCGAGGATTGAAAGGGGGGGGGGTAATGCTTGGGTAAGGTTCCACTTGCGGAATTTTTCTTAGACACGGAAAGAATCGTGGCACAATGGTGACGTATCTGCACAGCTTTTCCCGTTTTATTTGTACATGTTATTACGTTAGAACACAGTACATTAGAATGCAGATTCATTATGAACGGCATTTCAACATTACGATGCGTAGTCACCCGACCGACAAAGAAATCTCAATGAATACCTAGCAACCAACGGTGAAAACCTTAGAGGAAAAAAGCAGAATACCTCGCTTGATTGAGTTGGGCACAAATGGTTCTTGATGGTCCACATTGAGTGCGCGAACAAATCGCGTGCCTAGGTTTCACAAGCCGCGTCCTGCGGCCGGATATGAGCTTTTCCTCTTTTTTTGCCAGCCCTTTTGTTAATCAAATGTGTAGTTTTTATTGTTATCGGTGCATTGGTAAGTATTGTTAGTAGGTGTTTCTCAGAGTCTTTCATTTGCGGCGTTTTAAAGTGGTAGTCATGAGAAACGACTGCGATGCTTTCACACTCACAAGGAACAGTATGAGCAAATCATACTATCCCTTCAAATGCGCGTTTCTTGTGATTAATAGCAACGCAGATCACGTTGTGAGCGGATAGCTTTTGCTGCAATGTAGCGTCCAAAAGCGCACTCGTACATCCACGTAACCTGTAACACATCGCCTTGAAATCGGCTTAGGAGAGCTCATCCGCGGCTCAGCTGATTAGTTTATGATGTCTGAGTTTATTTTATGTCTTTCTCACATGTGATGCATGCCGGGTAACCAAAAAAGGTTGTTATTGCTCCAAGTTTCTTGCTGAAGTCGTTGTGTTGAACAATGGCCGAAGTAGGAACGTCAGCAAATGCGCGCGTGCAAAATGAAGGACTGCGGTATGAAAGTGCTTGGCACGCACGGAGACTCCAGTCGGAGCAGCGTTCAAGACCTATCTTTTCGCCATACAGAGAAAATTGTAGTGGTCACTTCTATAATGAGATACCCTAGCAATGGTCGCCTTTGCTTTTTAATGTTTGAAAAGAAAATATGAAATAATAATGAAGCCGTTGTGCATCCATTTACGTGGGTATCTTTTTGCTCTTACTTCAAACCGTTACAATCGCGAAAATGAAATATGTAGACAGTCTGAATTGCAGATAAACTGTTTTTATAATTCCAGCCTGCTTGGGTGATCATCAGCACCCAGCTGTTCAGTGTGGATAGATTAGCAAGCACCACATGAACGTCTCTGGCTAGTACGTGGTAGTAGCATAGGTGTGACTTAGCTGAATAAGTATATGGAAGGTACAGAACACGGTGAATTTATTTGCCCCTTCCAGCTTGTGCGAAAAGTGCCCTTAGCAAGGCGCAAAGTTGTAAGAAATAGCGCCAAAAAAGCAGCCCTGTTTCGCTGGCCGAAAATGAAACACGACGGAAGAACTTGATATTGGCAGAATGTTAGGGCCACGCTCTTTCATTCTATGTCACTGAAGTCCACCTAGACTCGAAACCCTGCTCAGTACGTAACTTTTTTCGTAGCATGGTTTTCGCGATTCTGACGAACTTTGACCCCGCCTAAATCGACAACGGTTCAACATTGTCAAGTAAAAGTCGGGAAAATGTCTTTATTTGCAATAAGGAGTCAGTGATAATTTTTGGAAGCAAAACTGAGGGGGGTCGAGCACGACCTTTGGGTGATTTGGCATGGAATGACCCATCTACTTTCTGTCTTTCCAGGGTACTTGCCGCAGACAGCTTCCCCTGAAATTAGCCCAAGACACATAGTAACCCTTGTGTCTCGTACTGCTCTCTGCTGTCTTCTCTCCGTCGGTTTCCGCGCTCATAACAACAGTAGCTTCGCAGTACTAGCACATGGCATTTGCATACTATAAAAATAATAGTCCTAGTAAAATTACTCAGGACCGAAATGAAGGCGTAGCACAAAATCGATTCAGCTCGGGATTCTCTCTTCCTGTGCCTAAAGTGTATCCGATAAATGTTATATATTATAATTGTTTCTTGTATTCTTTTTTTTTTTTTTTCTAAAATAGTGATGCAGACCGAATGGTATAGATCGAGAAGTAACAATAGAGTTACGGTAGCGTCGGCGCGCGCGATGCGGAGAAAGCTATATCAATCTTTTGCTCCGAAGGTATTCCAGGTGGTTTACAGGTGTTCCGTTCACCCCGAGATGACATTTCAGAAGGCTGGAACGAAACAGCTGTGTTGTGGTTAGACATTTCTCGTGGTGATATATGTACGGAAAAATCGCGAGAAAATGAGGAAATCAAAAGTATGGTCGCCCGTCAAGAACGGAGGGTCCGAAAGACATGAGAAGGGTTGAGGATGGGGGGGTCCCCGAAATCCACCATTAAGAATAAACGCTTAAGAATAAAACATTCAAGAATAATCCGCTTAAAAAATACGCGGTTAAAAATATATCTCCTAAAATAAACCGCTCACTATCCCCGCTTAGAGATTGCCGTTTATGAATTCACCATTAAGAATAAACTGTTTCAAAATCCCCTCACCATCTAGCACGGAGGCGGACTGATTGCAATTTGCGCCGGGTTAGATCAGGTTATGTTAGGTTAGTTTAGTCTGGTTTTGGTTAGTTTGGGATAGTTTAGGCTAGCTTGGCCCTGTGAGGTTAGTTTAAGCCTCTTGCTTGCAGTTTACCTTGATTTGGGCCATACCACATGACTCTAGCAACTGTAGGGTGGATTTGGGGGGATTCTGAAACGATTTATTTTTGACGATATATTCTTAACAGTGGATTCCTTAGCGTTTTTATTTAAACGGGGATATTTCGGCGATTATTTTTGTGAGTTGATTTTTAAGCGTATATTCTGGGAGATATATTTTTAACAGTGGGTACTTACGCGTTTATTTTTGAAATGTTATTTTTAATGGTTTCAAACGGGATACACCCTTGAGGATTGGGCTATAGTTGGTATTGAGACATCTGAGCTGAGAGCGCAAGAAACGCTGAGGAAGACCGGAGAAACAAACAGGACGGGTTGCTAACTTCCAACTACGTTTATTGAAGAAAAGAAGCAAAAAAAGGAACCACCTTCATAGCACACGTGTCACCGTTCTAGGGGCACCGGTTCTGAGGAAAATCAGTTCCTTTTCGATTGAAGATACAGAAGGTGTGCTTACTCACGTATCTTGATTTCTGCTTATCTCTTCTGCCTCTATTATTTCCCTTGTTAGTTTAGTCTTGTTTCTTGCGATGATATGGCGATCTCGATAGACAGGTTCACATCCACGAGTCATATCATTGTAACACACATGGGTGTAAGCCTATCTATGGAGATTGCCATATCATCGCAAGAAACGAGACTAAACTAACAAGGGAAATAATAGAAGCCGAAAAGATAAACAGCCATCAGGATGCGTGCGTAAGCACACCTTCTGTATCTTTAACCGAAAAGGAACTGATCTTCCCCAGAACTAGATGCGAAGCCCCGACAATTTTTCGGGGAAAAAAAATGTTTTTCCGTTTTTTTTCCTCGCCTCCGGAAAAATTACCCAAAATTTCCAGCGACCCAATTCAAAGACGGGTCCCCGAAATCCACCATTAAGAATATACGTTTAAGAAAAAACATTCAAGAATAATCCGCTTAAAAAATACGCGGTTAAAAATATATCTCCTAAAATAACCCGCTTACTATCCCCGCTTAGAGATCACCGTTTAATAATCCACCATTAAAAATAAACTGTTTCAAAATCCCCTCACCATCTAGCACGGAGGCGGTCTGATTGCAATTTACGCCGGGTTATATCATGTTATGTTGGGTTAGTTTAGTTTGGTTTTGGTTAGTTTGGGATAGTTTGGTCCTGTGTGGTTAGGTTAAGCCCCTTGCTTGCAGTTCACCTTGATTTGGGCCATACCACATGACTCTAGCAACTGTAGGGTGGATTTGGGGGGATTCTGAAACGATTTATTTTTAACGATATATTCTTAACCGTGGATTTTTTAGCGTTTATATTTAAACGGGGATATTTCGGCGATTATTTTTGTGCGTTTATTTTTAAGCGTATATTCTGGGAGATATATTTTTAACAGTGGGAACTTACGCGTTTATTTTTGAAAGATTATTTTTAATGATTTATGCCTAGAAGGTGAACACTACTAAAGTTTCTAGCTCATTGTATATGCTGTGGCTTGGCCGGCAATGCTTCGACTCAGCAGTAACCGCGTTTGTTTCCACTTTTTTCAATTTTTCGGAAAAATTTCCGATTCAAAATTTCCGGAAATTTTGCATCTCTACAAAGAACAGGTGTGCTCAGAACCGGGGCGACACGTGTGCTATGAAGGTGGTTTCTTTTTTGCTCCTTTTCTTCAATAAACGCAGTTGGAAGTTAGCGCCCGTCCTGCTGTTTCCGTTCTTTCTTCTTTGTCCGTGTTTCTTGCGCTCTCAGCTCAGATGTCCGAAAGACAAGCACGAAGACTTGCTGGCAGCTAGTGCTTGTGTCAGTGATGGAAGACGATGTTATGCTGCAGCAGTTTTTGTTGTTCTTATGGTGGTTGCTTAAAGCGTATGTGCTTGTAAAACTGAAGTTTTCAGCTTAGTCGTTAATTTAGGGGCCTTATCATTCTCGCAGGAAAAAAAGTTATTGTGAAATCGCTTCGAAGGTCTGGGACCTTGTCCAGAGCGAAATTTCATTTGTCGTATCACGCCGTGCAGTCTATTTTTTACAGCATAGTTTTGTAGTAGTATAGCCTCTACCTCCCAGGCAAGCAGCGACTGAGGAACGCTGACTTTTATGGCGACATTTTCGCACTCTGTGCTAAAAGTTAGCATTTTATTAATAATCTCAGTACCGCCATAATAAATGTCGTAACCGTTATAATTAGTGTCCATCGGGCGTATTTGAGTAGGCTAATTTCGGTAATTATAAAAATTTGCTTGTTAATTACGCATGTACTCCTTCTGTACCGTGACGTATGAGAAGACTGGGTTTCATTTAATTCTTAATTCGACAGCCCCTTGTGCTTGTTGTAATTGCATATGGACAGAAAAGCAGTGGACTCGTTTCTCTTCAATGTGTTTCTTTCCTTTTTTTTTTTTTTTCCTGCTTTTAGTACCACGTATTCAATGTCAATATACCAGAAGATCACAATCTGCGCGTGGTGCGACTCTGTAGACGAAATCTCGTTTTTTGGCATACGTATTGTTTTTTAAGATTCACTTTCTTTAGACTCAATGATTTCCTAGTTCAGCAGTTAAGCTTGAATACTCATTCTCTGATTACATACACGAGCTTTCCCCAAAACAGAATTCATTATCTTCTGAATTTGTATATCCGTTCTCTCCCAACTGAATATTATCACCAGTATCACCAAATATCCACCTAACCCAGCCTGAGATTTCTTTGACAACGGTTTTTATGCTATTCATATGCTATCGTGTGTTACTATGATTACGTATATATTTTGTCTCAGCTCTTAGTACAGTCTGTCTTAGTACAGTCTGTCTCTGTCTTAGTACACTTAATAGCCTCAGACAAATGCGGGACGCCATGTATTTGTTCAAGGCTGTGAACGCAGTTATTTTGAGCGAGCAATTCCTTGTCGCTCTAAATGTTCATGTTTCTTGCAGACGTAACAAGAGTGTTTTACTTTCTTATCCGGCATATTCCACCTTATCACCTTCCTCTAGGTTGCAGATTGCGTACAATGCATTTCCCCACGATGTTGACCCTTTTAATACTTTTTCTTTCTATTCCTAAGTACTACTTGACACGGTCTGGCTCTTGTGCTGTTATGTGCACTTTTAACCATCTATCATCTCTCTATCGTATCGTGTCGGTTCTTAATTTAGCTTATACTATATGGAGTATATACGTTATCGCACTTGGTTGCCACTCACACGTAGTTTAGATTAACGCGTAATTATCATAAGTATCGTTAAATAACGACGTAATTATCAGCGACTCAGGCAAACTAGCATTTGCTGCCTTTTCCTAGATGTCTGTAGGTGCTCCTGCCATTTCCTGAATAATGTCACGATCATTCATTTGCGTATTTGGCATTAGATAGGGATCTGACTTGGTTTTTATTCAACATGTTCCTTCAATTGCCTTCACACTGTATAATTTTAGATCCCTTTGAGATAGTGTTGGCTCGGAAGTCGCGCATGATAGAACGTTTATATTCACTTCACGCGTTTCCGCTTGGGGTCTTGCGCCGCTCTGGAATTCCTTCTAGAAGGCGAACGCGGCTGATGTCAACAGATCATACAAAGAGGCTTTCTGCCTAACCTTCGTCAAAATGTAGATAAGTTCCCTGCACTGCTGTCGCTTGCCGATGCAAATGCCAAGATCGATACTCGACAGAATAGATTAGCGACCGGTTTTAACGAGAAAATAGGCGTTTGGCGGTATGTCTGTATATCGAGTCTTTTCCTGGGGACACTTCTGGAGCTAACATCTCATATACGGACTGAATGCCTATAATTTCTGACTATCCATCACCATTCAAACAATCATCATGTGCACAAAGAAAAAGAATAGTTGTTTCGATCATTTGGTGCTAATGGGCAGTAAGGGAGAGAGTGCTCCGGTGCGAGAGGGGCCGCCGCCCCGGGCGCCCTCGCCCAACACCAGGGAGGGCGCCGAGCCCTGGGAGGATGGTTGGGCAGTATAAAGCAGGGATCGGAACCGAAACTGAACCCGAACCGAAAACCGGAAAAAACCGTTATTTTCTGACGGAACCGAACCGAACCCGAACGATTTTTTTGCTTGTCCTGAGCCGAACCGGAACTGAACCGAAAAAATTGATACTGTTACCGGTTCGGGAATCGGTTCAGAGGTGAATTAATTGTACTACTGACCGACCTTTTTTTTTTTTTTGCTCACCTGAAACGGTTATCTCACACCTTTCTCTTACAATCGTGTACGGTGAGCGTAAGCTTGCTTGCATGTAGCAAAATTACTGCCCGTGGACCGGTTAAACCGAGGCCGAAAAAAGTAACTATTCCAATCCCTGTAAATGCCCCGACCGCTGACAGATTTTTTTTTGTCTGTGTATGTGCGGGGGTGGGGGTGGGGTGGGGGTTCTCCCTGAGCCGAACCCGAACCGAACCGATATACCTGAACCGGTTCAAGCTGATAATTTCGGTTCAGCGGAGCTAAACCCGAACCGAACCAATATGCCCGAACCCGAACCGGACCGAAAAAAATACCGGTTCCGATCCCTGGTATAAAGTAGGCTTAACGAGAATTCGAATTTACGGTCTCTGCAATGTAAACTGGCATTTTCTTTCCTTTGTTTACAAGGCTTCTCGCGGCAGTGAGGGAGGATGGGGGACGCTTCAGATTTACCCTGTCCCGGGCGCAAACTCGCCTCGCTACGCGGCTCTGGTGTGCTCATAACTAGAGTCACAAAATAGGGGTACAGAGTACCGCATTCGTTTTCCGCGCCGAAGCCGCCGTGTTCGGTGTCCGCGATTGGACCGATTCAGTCACGTGGTTTCTCCTTTAAAGAACACGTCGTTGCGAGCTGGCCCGACTGCGCGCTGTTCTCCGGCGGAGAAGAGGGAGATGGGCGCCCCGTTGCTACGCGACGCAGACGCGCCGGACTCAAGATGGCGGGCTCGCTCGCCGGCGTGGCCCAGTGTTGCCACTCTGCTCTCCATTTTGTGGCTCTACTTGTAACCACCGAAAGCCCATAAGCACAAAAAGACGGGAAAGTACAGGGTGTGTGCAGAAAAACATGACCCGCATTTAGGCACATAGCTTGTTGCCTACCTAACTAACGAACTTCCGGTGGCGCACGATGGCGCATTTATGCGTGCGAAATCTGTAGAAAAATTGTGGAAGCCATACCCAGCTTACAAAATAAACGGAACAACGAAAACGTCGGCTTCCGTGCATCAGAATAGGGCAACATGGCGGACAACAGGGTGTATGTGAAAGGGCAACATGGTGTACGTAGGAGAGTTGTGTTCAAGTACCGCTAGGGGAGCTATCGGTTGGAAACAACTCAGGGAAAAGAGGTGCTGACGCCAGGAATCGAACCTGGGTCTTCTGATTCCTGGCATCAGCACCTCTTTTCCCTGAGTTGTTTCCATTCGTTAATTTCTGGGCGTTTGAGGCTTACTTGTCTGTGTCGTCCCCAATTGTTGGTCTGCCTCGGCCAAATCTCGTTGTTTATGAGCTATCGGTGCCTAAATCGAAACGATGTCCCACATGGATGCTCATCGGCAGTACCCCTAGCGGTGCCTGCACATAACTCTCATGAGACCGAAATGCACTACAATGCACTGTCATGACCGCCCTATTCTAATGCATGGAAGCCCATGTTTTCGCGCTCTGTTCATTTTTTTACACTAAGTATGGCTTCCAGTTTTTTTTTTTTTTTTTTTGTAGCTTTCGCACGCATAAATACGCCGTCGTGCGCCACCGCAAGTTCCTCGGCTAAGTAGACAACGAGTTACATGTAAAAATGCGGGTCATGTTTTTCTGCACACACCCTGTACAAAAGAAGTGTCTTTCTGTCCTGCTTTTGAATGTGCTTTGGAACGAGCGGCGGAATATGTATGATATGACCAAAGAAAAGCACGCGGGCTGGTGTATCGACGTGAACGGTAGTTCTATATAGTAGTCCTATCAGGTTGTGTTTTGTGTCTGTGTCCCTCCTCGTGCTTTAGAAAATTAAACCATCCACGAGGAATGTATGCTCCCCGTACCACCAGGGGAGAAACGCGGCGCTAGTGTCGCGCTGCCAAACTCCAGGCGAACGTCCCTATATATAGCTGGATAATGCAAGGTGTTGGTCTTTTCTTCTTTTTTTTGCTTTTTGCTATCTCTTTCTAATTTCTTATTCATTCCATTAAGCAGCTGTGCAGCAGACCTTTGTATTTCCTCTATTTTTTTTTTTTTCAAATCCAGCTGATACATATATAAAAGACATCTAACTAAAGGTTTATATGATGTTGATATATTTCGTTGCTCCATAACGAGATTGCCTTTTTAACATCCAAGTTCGTCGAGCAGGTATACTCGATCTGCGTTCCATATTGACTAGTAATGATAGAGAAGTGTAAGAAGTAACAAGGTTCGACTAATTATTCCGTCCGAAATACAGGTGAGCGCATGTTATTGTGTCTGCGATGAGTCGTTTACGACGTACGTGCGTCTATCTGTCTTGCAACTTTACGCTGTGGAGATTGGCCGTTGATCTGCGATGCAATTATAGGAAAGAGTATTACGTACCTCCCGCTTAACACCTGGACTTTCATTTCTCAGTCATTAAATTTATGTCCTTTCCATATGTGACTAAATCTGTACGGTCTTGCCTTGTAGACATACACTGTTCGGCCACCTCACGCTCTGCGGACCATCAACTATGAGGCTTGATGGACGGGCCAACAACCATCAGAATTGATTGGCCATTAACTCTGGCGGGTTTTTGGACCCATGATTGCTTACTTGATGGAGCATTGGGTTGATGGACCATCAACCTAATGGTCCATCAAGCCATCAGGGTCCAAAAACCTACAGATTTGATGGTCCATCAGACCGTATTCAGAAACATCTCTCGCGTCCATGTCTACCATGTCCGGTCTACTACCAGCTGCATTCAGTTCGAATAATATTCCTAAAAGTATCAATTCCTTGACACGCTGAGTTTCACACATTCCATCCGCTACGTCTCAGCCACAGTGAAAACTTAACAACCACATGTGTTACGAACAAGCGAACGTCGACGTGAAAGCGGAAATTGCGTAAGGTTGTAAAGGTTTCGGCAGAATCAAATGTGTTCACAGATAATATGCGTGTGTTGGTTGAGGACGAATGAGTGACAGAGAGCACATATTTTATGTTATCATGGAAGTGTACACTTGAACTTTTAACGTGTATAAATTTATACAAGTTGATGGGCCATCAAAATATTCTGATGGTATCTAATGGACCTCCAAACCGCCCTTAGTCAGTAATATTTAGAACTCCTGGGAGCTACTTAGTCCTACACACGCGGACCATAGTGCAAGGCGGCAGAAGAAGCTCACCAGCACTATCCGATGACATTTTGTTGTCCACCAGACATCACCAACGGAAATTTGGCAGTCTATTAGGTACCACCAGTGACAGTCTGCTGGTCTATCAAACGTCAGTAAGGGCGGTTTTGTGGTCCACTAGATACCATCAGAATATTTTGATGGCCCATCAAATTCCATGGTGGTCAATCAGAAAAAAAAAAGCCCTTTACCCTTGGTCTTACGCCTTCATTGTGTCTGTCCAGGATATGGAAGACTTAATGGGCTATTATCATGCTTAGGATCATAGTGAGGGATTAACTTAGTGGTCCTCGTAGAGTGGTTTGCACTGCACCCGCAATAATCGGGAGTCTCGTGTCATCCACTCAGCTCAGCTTTCCGTTTGCTCACTTATGCTCATTCATGCTTACTCATACTCAGAGCATTCGCCACAATGAGCATGAGTGAGCGTGCTCATGATTCATTTTTGCCGAGGAATGCAAAAGTGTACGGAAGACAAGGTGGAAAAAATGCTACACAACAAGCAGCCTCCCGTACAGAAACTGCTATTTTGGCGCACCATGGCCCAAGTAGCTGATGCGCCATTAAAATTCGAATCATCATCATACAAAAACTGCCCATAAGCCCGGATTACTAAAATGAGACTCCAGACGTGCACGCAATACGAAACCACAGAAACCTGCGTGCAATGGAGATAGCCTCGCGTACCGCTGCACATCCCCTAATACATCAACTGTTTCAGGCGTTACCGTGATAAATCATTCTCTCGAGGTCATTTGTGATTGTATTTCTGAGTGATGTGTCGTTCTATTTTCAACAATTAGTAAAAACAGTACAAATTCTGAAGCTGACGTTGCTTTCATCAGGAGAAGATAAGAAAATATTTCTCAGTGCCGGGCAACTTTTTATTATCTGAAGCATTTAGCCAGGGACAATAGAACGACGACGGTAGTGACATTTTTGATGCAGGCCACAATCGAAGTGGGTACGGAACAGGCCACAGGCTAGTTCTCCAGTGGGTTCCCGCCTATTATGGTGTCTTGGGGAACGAACAGGCTGACAGCGCCTCTGAAGCAGCTCTCTGATCTAGGAGACTGACGAGCATTGCCTGCTGACAGGAGACCGTCGTTCCATTCTTCGACGACGAGTGGCAACCCTGGCTTCCCACCGATGGACAACTGACATTCTCCCCCCATCTATGCTTGCAAGAGTTGATCCGACGATCACTTTCCGGATGCCACGAAATACCTCTCGTCAAGGCGCTACATTAATTCAACGGACACGACTCATCAGTGTGTCTTTCACAACTCGGTGGTGTTACCACTTGCGATAAGTTGACTCTCCACGATACCGTCACTGTTGTGGCCTGGGAAGATCTACAGAGCACATCCTTCTCCATGGCCCGCACTGCCAACCTTTCAGCTGGACTCTCACCCCTCTCATTATGTCAGAATTGCTTGGTCCATGGTCATGACCATGACCTGCAGATCCAGCCCACCACCAATGCCCTGCCCTAAATGCACTATACTGTTTGGACACCGTTAGGACTGCGGTCCTCACTGAGAGGCGATCGTATGTCTCCACATTACTGTCAGTAATGGCGTAGAGTATCGCCCCTGGTGATGAAGCTTCCCAACCATCGTCATTGAACTAAAGTTGACGCTGTTGTAGACATTTTCTGATTTTCTTTCTTTTTTGAGAAGCATTGTTAACGTAGATGTTTGAGCGCAACGTAGTGTAGCCGGCATAATAAACAATCACAAGGTGTTTGTTTTGTCACCTGATTTGAAAGCGGTACTTGGTCGTTGGGCGTCATCTGGCTATACCGAAGTTCTTGGACAGAGATAAGATGGCATAGACGCCGGCCAGCTGGTGGGTGAAAGAATTCATGAAGGAATAGCTTGAGTTTCGCAACAAACACAGAAAAAAAAAGGCGACACTGAAAGAGCTCTCTCGGTGTCACAAGTATATATACCAAGCATCCATATCTTCAACTTCTTCCTGTTGTCCTTTCTTCATTTATTCACGGCTGCACGCTTCTCATGGCCGAAAACGCTTCGTGCATGGTCCTGGCAGCCAATAAAAAAAGAGGCGTTTAATGGGGCATGTCAGGGAACTCCAAGATAAGTTGACACCAAAAGCCAGTAATATAAGATTCGATCCCGTATCAGCGTGAACTTGAAGCGAACTTTTACTGTGCCGTTGTAAACGTCCTCTCACCTCAGCAGACTCGATGAATAGTTATCTTGGGTATTCTGTATGTCATGCGTGTAATCATATCCTATCCGTGACGAAACATGCCAGTGGAAACTGAACATTTACAGCTATTCGGTGATGGTTCTATATGATTGGGGGGGGGGGGGGTACTTCTGATGTGTTGTTTCTGTTCCGTCTAGCCAAGTCATGTGTGTATTCCAAGGTTCAACATGTTTTGCACAGCTCTGGCTCTCGCCGTTCTTCTTACATAATCGAAAAGGAGATTTCTCGAAGAACGTCTCCTTGAGCTCCTTCGTTCGCGTCGGTCTTTGAACTCGGTATCGCCGAACACTCTCTGCTAATGTGGTACTGATTATTTGCTAATCAGACACGCGTAATCTCAATAAGTGTGTGTGTAAATTTGTGGCCGTGTTTCTGATAGACGAAACAAGATAAGCAACCACTCGTGATGTCTCGGCGGGGGATTTTTTGCGCTCCAAGCATCAATTCATAGATATACGATATGTTCCCACGGGTACTGTATTTCCCTCATCCACCGAACCTCTGCATCACTGAACAATTGAAATGTGGCAGTCGTCGATAAAACCAGACAGCGGCGGGGAATCGAACCACATACCTCTGCTTGTCGGTCGAGTACGCAAACCACTACGCTACGGTTGCACCTGCTTTCCGACGACCGGGTCCTAGCAAAAGCAGCGTGGCTGTCATGTGTCGGTGACTTGAAAGTTTGTTGCAAAGGCCATTTCCATATATTGTATGATGATCTTGCAGTTACGGAATCACAGCAGAATGAATATCAGTGATTAAGCATCATTGTTCAGGGCTGCCTGAGTTATGCAAGTTATCACGACGGGATGAGTATTATCGCGATAGCTTTATAGGGCCAGACATCGTGTAGGTCCGTCCGTGGCCGACCACCGTGATATGATCGCGTGACTGCCCTAGAAAGCTGTCGTATTTATCTCGTGTTTGGCACAATGCCCCCCCCCTTTGTGTGTGTTTGTGTGATAAGAACTCCATAGCACTTGTCAGCCAATGGTCAGAGTCATCCATGTCCGCCGGCCAAGGTAGGGGGTTCGATCCCTGTCGAAGACGCCAGCAAGTTGGTGGCAGGGTACAAGATCCTTATGCCGAATTCGTGTGGTCATTTCATGGCAACACGGCAAAGCGCTCAGAAATCGCTGGGTCGGCGTCCGCGCTGTATCACGTGACCGTTGCACCCGAACACGAGTGCCAGGAATCTAGCGCTTTTAGTCGCTTGGATCACGCTCGGGAATCGCGGTCCCTCGTCTTCGGGTTCCGTCGTCTGCTAACCCATGCAAACTTAGACGTGCGGACCAATGAGAGCCCTCGCGGTGCGGATGTGACGACACATAGGATATAGTTGGGCAATCTGCTGCCCGGTCGCTTCGAGCCCGGACGCAAAAAAAGTGCTAGCCGGCAAATTCCTGGCACTCGGAAAGCGCCACGCGAACACGCGAAATTCTAAAGAAGGAAAGAAATCTGCAAGGAAATGACCACGCGAATTCGCGATCAGACGCGCCGTTTTCCGCGAGGCTAGAAGACCCGCGACATTAAATACGGTGTGCGGCGGTGTGCTGAGATCTCGGCTCACGTCAAAAGGACCTTCAGAGAATTAATCAACGGTCCGGCCACTGTGGCGTCTCCCATTAAGTAGTTGTCTGTTTCGTTCTCTTCTTTTCTGTGTGTGTGTTGAGTGCTGCCTTGAAGTATACGATGCTCATTATCATAGTTTTATCGCGACGTAAAGCCAGGAATTTTATCATTATCAGCATAATGGTACCAGCGCGATTTGATTGAACGCTGCCCGGACACACGGAGTGGGCAAGAGCGGTGTGGCTGTCAAGAAGTGTCGGTTAAGTTTTATTGCAAAGGTTCCCTCCGTTGTGACAATTTTAGCACAATTACAGCACAATGAATTGTTGTTGCACACCCTTGTTGAATGCTGCCTGTGCTCTTCGAAAGATCACACAGTTTTGTAAGAAAAACTCGACAGCCACATCGTTCAGAAAGTTCCCTATAATCGAACGTGTCGTCGTCCTGTACAAGCTAGACTAGGAATGCGCAATAAAGCTGGTTCTACACTGCAGATGGCCTTCGCTTGTCAGCAGTGCATCCGTGAATGCAGGTTGCATTGACGTACACACTCAGCTGAAAGATAGTAAGCTAGTGTACAGGGTCGTACACACATAAGAGTATCGCGGGAGCGCATGACCTGCAAGTACGCCAGTGCCGCCTAACGGATGCACAGCGAACGTTCGCCACCTCTCGGTTGGGTTTGTCGGTTTGTCATTGCTCTCGTGGCGCCGGCGTGTGGGGAGACCCACCTGCTGTTGCTATTCAGTCTCTGCGCGCGATGCTTTGATCGGTGCGTGGCGCGGCGTAATCTTTTACGACATCAACGTTTTATCGGGATCGAGAAGGAAAGTGAAACAGGCGCATGCAATGACATACGATGCATCATTTGCAAACGTCATAACAAGAAAATAAACAGATAACTATACATAACAATAAACAGTTACTACATGACAAAATCGGACGATTGAACAACACCGTAGCAACGACACAACGTATGCTGCGACATGCGCCTGTTTCACTTTTATTCTCGATTTCGGTAGGACAAATATTACGTCGCGCCATACAGCAGGGATTTAATAGCAAGAGCAGGTGGGTCTCCCCGCCCGCCGGCGCCACGAGAGCAATGAGGAACCCAACCGAGAGGTGGCGAACGTTCACGACTAGGCGCGAGGTCTCAAACCCAGGAACATCCGTTACGCGGCGCTGGCGTACTTGCAAGTCATGCGCTCCCGCGATACTCTTATGTGTGTCCGACCCTGTACATGATCAATATGAGTGGGGGGGGGGGGGGATGTCGTTGTCAAGAGCTTTTGTAAGAGCAAGAAGTAGTGGGGACAAACAATACTCCTCCTCGACTACAAGGCCCGTGATATGATAAGCGCCGATGTGCTGTACCTACGAGAGTGCACTGCTAATCGTACTTGCGTGATGGGCCGCGATTGGAGTGTTCATGTGCACAGCATGCTCAGCAATTGTGTTGAAACGAGAACCGTCTATGTCATTCAGTCCAAATTCCAAGGTGAATTGCACATTTATTCTTGCCAATTGTAGAACGTGCTGTCCTCGTGCAGTATCGATGAATGGCATCTTCGATAAGCCATGAACCTCTTTCTTACCCAAGCAGCACAAGTTCAAGTACATATGGGTGGCTGGCAAGCGTCTTATCAGTGTGGTGCTTCATTTCACAGTGCCGCCCAAGAAGAGACAACATTGATCTACCCGACCACCCCTATGCACTTGCACTTTCAGTGCATTGCGCTGCTTGGGTAACTGCATATGGTGATTTGCGCAGTGCGTGTTCCCTTTACGTTCTGTTCAAGAACTCGTCCACCAATGATGTAGAGTTATGTTGCACGATACATGATGATCCCGTGGTTCGTTTCAGGTACACCCGTAACCTGGTGGACGAAGGCAACGGCAAATTCAACCTCATGATTCTTTGCTGGTCCGAAGGGCAAGGCAGCAGCATCCATGATCACTCAGACGCGCACTGCTTCATGAAGGTTCGCACACATTTATTCTGTGTATATAGCAGGGTGTCGGAGCGAATCGAAAAC
Organism: Ornithodoros turicata; assembly: GCF_037126465.1. Lineage (NCBI taxonomy): Eukaryota > Metazoa > Arthropoda > Arachnida > Ixodida > Argasidae > Ornithodoros > Ornithodoros turicata. The sequence continues at coordinate 137,486,061 of NC_088202.1, read as the reverse complement.
CGGAAGCGAAAACCGAAAAAAAAAAAAAAACGCTATTGTGGTGCGAACCGGAACGGAATCGAAACCGTATACGTTTTTTTTTTTTTTTTTTTTTTTTTGCTCAGGAGGGAAACCGAAAAATTTATTTAACGGTTTTCGGTCCAAGCAAAAACTTCGCCGGTTTGGACTACGAGTAGGCGAATGAAACTGTCGTCGTGTGTTCTGAAGTCATGTCATGGATACTTTACGAGGGTTACGGTTACGATGCAATGTATGTCGGTAGACTATGACCCTTAAGGCTGGTTCACACTGCAGCGTTTACGGCTGCGTACGGCTTCTTACGTGTACCTTCGTTCTATCTTGAAGGACGTTCCGTTGCAGTGATTCGTTGTCCGCGGACGTAACGCGCAAGCGCAACCGGCAACGCAGCAGTTTGGATCAGCCTTTAGGCTCCCTTTGTAACGTTTTATCGTTCGCGCACAGAGACTTAGATGTACACGTGACCGGTTGTCACTCTAGCAATGTGCGACGCAAGGGGGCTGCGAAACGTCTTCTCTATCGGTAATCTCGCGCAACGTGTCCCTTGTGTGAGAGCAGCGAAGTTGAGTACATGTACGTATCCGCGAGGCAAGCGCGTGCGAAGTGGCGCCTCTTTTGTGACACGAAGAAAAGAAAACGGAGCCGTCGAGCGCGTTTGTGAGTGAAGGTGTTCCTCGATTTGCGTCGTACTCGTGTGGTAGTGCTTGCTGGCGAGGAAGCAGCAACAGGCATTCGGATGGGACGCGATCGCACAAATCCAGCAAGAAAGTACTTTACGTATGACATCACGACAAACAAATCCGTCTGTATCATGCGCTTCAAGAAAGGAGAAAGCCTATTTGAACAGACAGTCACCTACAGGAACCAGGAGCTACCAATTTCACAGCTGCCTATTAATATTAAATACCATGTATGCATATAAACGGGTTTACATTTTGCAGCATTGATTTTTTTTTTCCTGGGAATAAATATGTCCACCAGAAGCGAAACCGGTATGAACCGTTATTTTTTTTGCTCCGGAGCAGAACCGGTACCGGACCGTTTATGATAGAACCGGAACGAAACACGTTTCGGTTCGACGCCCTGGTATATAGGTACCGGTATCTGCGTAAACCAGTAGACCTCACCAATGCTCAAACGCAATGAACTCCCTCCCAGCTTGCTTAATCTGGCTGAGTACCAAGACAGCAGCAGTGCACTAAAAAAAAAATGTCGAGCGAATATGCATTGTTGGGTCCCCTTATTCAGCCACTTGCACGCGGTGCAGACACTTTCAATAAGTTGTGTGGTCTTCCCGCACACCGATGCACGCTAGTACAGGAGCGCCGCCAGGATTTTGCCAGGGGCGGGGGGCAGGGCAGAATATTGGGATCGTAGTGCGTCAACCCCCCCCTTCCCCCACTGTGACGGCGCCCATGTGCAAGTAGAACGTCCAGACCTGATGAACTCTTAAGGTAGTCACTCCCACTCTTGAGCGAATGCTCCACGCAAATCCTGAACACTCCTTATTGGAGGTGAATGACATTGTTCGACGCGTCGTTCGGTCTCTCGATCTATGGGAGTCACACAAGACACTTCCGTCTGTGCGTGAGTCACCGACCCCTCCTTAGTAGACATTATCTATCCCATGAGTAGCTCACGCCATCGAAAGATCGTTCAGCAAGGTACTCCTAGCCTTTCTGTGGGACAGAGGGCTTGCCACCCGCCTTTAACCTGCTTTACTTCCCTTAACGTGCATTCAGTATACTCTGTAGCATATCACTTCTACGGGCGTTTCCTAACCTATGGGTCCGTGATTACCTATCCGCTGTGGTCCGCTACTCTAAGACTTGCTTCGTCAGGATGCTGCATTCATTAATCGAATGCGACTCGATGTGGCGGCTCAGTGGCGTTACCACTTGAGAGTTGACTCTCCCAAATGCTGCCACTGCGGTGCTCTAGAGGATCTGGAGCACATTCTTCTTCGTTTCCCCCACTACCAACCTTCCCGAACCGCACTCTCCGGGTCTCTTAGTGAGCTGGACTCTCGCCCCTTCTCTCTATCAAAATTGCTTGGCCCCTGGCCAAATCCAGACCACCAACGCCTTACCTTCAAAGCTCTTTTAACCTTTTTGGACACAATAGGACTTCGATCCTTCCTGTGAAGGAGCTCATTATTTCATTCCCAACATCACCACCAGGGGATAGAGTATCGCCCCTGACGATGGAACTCCGCATTCCTCATCTTAGAAATAAAGTTATTGTTAATCTAAGACTTCTCTGCTCGTGCACTCCACCCTGGCATCCCGAGAGACTGAGACCATTCGTTAGGCAATCAAGCATGATTTCTTCTTTTTCACTCGTTTGAGCAACGTGCCGCCGATGCAGACCGTTAGGTCTCAGCCTCAGTGGCGTATCTAGGGTGTGGC